>NW_017731703.1:1489892-1500304 GCF_001890085.2 Hipposideros armiger
AGAGAGAGAGAGAGAGAGAGAGAGAGAGAGAGAGAGAGAGAGAGAGGAACTAGCTTAGTTCTAAAATTCAGTTTTCTTTGAGAACGAAAGAAGACTAAAAGTACAGGAAAAATATAATTCTTATCTATAAAAACAGTAGTGAAATACTGACACATTTTTGTTCACTGAATCAGGGTTATATACCAGATATTTGGCTTCATGGTCCTTTTAAAATAGCACTCCTGTCCATTCTTATTAAGTTTGGACTGCTCCCAAGAGTTCCTTTGTGGCTAATTTAACACCTGTGAAGTCATAGTGATACTAAGTATAAATTCATTGCCTACTGCATGGATAATTCTTTTTTACTCCAAAGTTATTGCAATAATTAGTGAAATTTCATAAAAGTTCATATTGGTTTAAATCACTTAATTCATTTTTCCATCAATTAATTAGAGCATAATTTTATGACTTAAATAAAAACCTCTTTGATTTCATATATGAAAAGCTAGGTTGGAAACAGAACTGTTTAACCATATGAAAAGCACCGAAAATACTGTCTGGAAGGAACTGCATACAAATTAAAATATTGTGTGAAGTTAAAACTTAATTCTTTCTTCCAGTCTTCCTTTCCACTTTCAACCTCCTTTTACCCTATCAAATGCATTTTCTGAAATATTGTTGGGATGGCTGTTGCAAAAATTACCCTATTACCAGCCATATATATATATATATATATATATATATATATATATATATATATATATATATATATATATATATATATATATATACACACACACACAGAGTACATGCTTTTTTATTCTTGTACGTTAATATTATAATGCAATGTTTTGAACTTAGAGAAAAATCAGCAAGATAGAACCTGATTGCTGCCAAATAGAGTACAATAAAGTTGGGAAACGCTGAAAGCAACAGATAATGAAACAGTAAGTTATTTTAGTTTATGGAATTTTAAGTACATTCAAAGAATTTAAAAATATGTCCTTTTTAGAAGCAAACTAGTGTTAATAACACATCTCTAATGCATATTTAATATGCTGAAGTCTTTAACTGAGGGTTATATACATATAAATTAGACATTGTAGTTTAAAAATAAAATATGTCAACCACTTAAGCATTGTTTACTATGGCATAAGATTTTTTTTTTAATTAAGCACACATATCTCTATGCATCTGGAATTTAAGTAGTATTAAATTCTATTAGAGCTTTCTTTACTTGTAAGAAAAATAAAGAAAATCATTGGATTTTATTTACAGTTAATATTTATTTTGTGCCCACTATGCATCAGATATTCTTTTCAGCATGGCCAAATATAAGTATAATACAAACTGAAATTATATTATATCAAGATTCTCATACTGAAATGTCTACAAGGGCCATAGAAGTAATGTAAATGAATGAAGCAGGACTGATGTAAAGAAATAGGGTTTGGTTAGGACTTGTAAAAGACAGTTTATGTGCATCTAAAAGCATTCAAACTTACAAAAATTATAAATACTTTGTGGATTAAGACCAATATACTTTGAGGTCTACATTGGTCAAAACCATAGGAAAAAGTTTTCTATAACACTCAGAATAGAAATTATACAGTTATTAATTCCTCATTAAGAAAGTAAAATGCAATCATTCATGAAAAAGCATTTGCAAGATATGCAGCCAAACTTAGAAGTAAAGCACGGCAAATGGATTCAATGGTGCCACCTATTTATCCAAAATATCTTTGAGTGATTTCTCTGAGCTAGACTTCGTGCTAGACATAGAACAGAAAAGATGGATTTGGTCCACAGCATTTAAAACTAATAGTTAATAGACACATATGCAACAGAATTAATGGCAAGTCAAAGGAAGAAAGTAGTTCTAAATGACCCTCTGCTATAATACTTCCGTGATCACATTCCAATTAGATATCTTTTCCTCTTCTGCAAAGTCACCAATATTCAATTTGCTATGTCCAATAATTCCTTGTCCTCATTTAAGATTTGCAGCACCTTGTCATATTTTAACTTCTTTCTTCTTAAAACATGTCTCTTATTTGTCTTCAAAAATACCACAACCTGTTTTTTCCTCATTTTAAATATTTGAGAGACTCAGTCTTTGGTCCTCCCCTTTTTTCATCTAAACACTCTGCCTGGTTAATTTTATCCAGCTCATTGCTTCAAATAGTATCTATATGCTGATGACTCATAAATTAATAACATCAGATCAGGATGCTCGCCTGCACTCCAGACACATATATCCAAATATATCCAAATATTTATTTACTCAAGGTGTCCTCGCGTATGGTGGTTAGGTATCTCAAATTTAATGTCAAATAACTTGTGATCTCCCTTCCATTCCACCTTCCAAACTTGTTTCTCTTTAGATCTACTCATTTCAACTAATAATCTTAGGACTTACCCAATTGATCAATTTAAAACCCAAGAATTAGCCTTGAATTTTCTTTCATGTCCACATTTAATTCATCAGAGAGCTTTGTCAACTCTCCTTTATTTCTCATCTCTTCCACCTCTCCTTCAGGTCGTTTTAAGCATCTTCCATACATATTATTGAAATCTTTTTTTCAGAAGTCATCATTTAAAATGTCCCTCCCTAATGTATTCCTCGTCATAAGCACTCTCTATTTAATTATTTTCTAATATTTAACACTATTTAAAATTATCTTAATCATTTTAGTAGCTAACTTGTTTATTTTCACCTCCTCTAGCTTAAAGATCCATGAAACAAATAGCAAAGATCTTATCTTCTGTTAATAGCTTACCCCAAGTGTCAATAGCAGTATCTACAATGAATGAGTAATGGACTTTAAATTAACATAAAGTCCATTGGTTTGGTTTGTAAAATAATTCTTATATAAATCAGAAATCTTCGCCATTATCAAACTTTATAAAAACTTTCAAACACATAAGTTATCAAGAGACTCAGTCAAGCAGAGAGGCCTCAAACATTGATGGTCGCTCCCCAAATCCTCCATCCCTACACTGGGCATGCGCTTTCTGGCCCAGTGTAGTCAGCGTTACATGAGTTACATAGGTTATTAGCCCACATCACGGGGGGAAATTAGTTGATGAAAAATCTTCACTTTATATTCCAGTTTATATGACCTTTTCTAGGGAGCATGAGTCATAAAACCATAAATTCTGGGTTTCAATTACTATAAACAATGTTAAAACAAAGACATTTGTTAAAAACATTTCACAGATAAAAGACCTTCTCATTATCAGTAATCATGTTAACAAGGTTAGACTGGCTTGTCTGCCTTCTTTCTCTCCACTGGCAATACACCCAGGATAATCATAGACGTGGATCCCATTCCAGCTGCTTCATTTTCCTCCTCAGTATGCATGGCTAGATCATAGAGGATGAGGATTTGATTAGAGAGATAAATAATTACTAGATTATAAAGTGACTTACATAGCAGAATAAGGAGCTTAACTTTTATCCACTGAAAGGTTTTGAACAAGGAAATGAAGAAAATAATCAGATTGGGATTTTTACAAAAAAATCACTCTTAGAGGCTCCTACTTTGTTTTTCAGCGTTTAATCTCATCCCTCTCTGGAATTTTACCCAAGTCTCCAGAGCAAATTCCCTAGAATTGGGGTCTATGGGCATTGTGGTCTCAATGATAATCTCAGGGGAAAGATTACAGAGTAGGATGTTTGCTATAAATCCAGTATCAGTATTCTACCACTCAGCATTTTTTTTTAATTTGTAGGTTTCTAAGAGTTTTTGTTTTATCATGAGTGGGTATTGAATAAATGAATAAAATCATTTTTTGTATCTAATAAAATGATCACATAGATTTTTCACCTTAACTTTGTAAATGTGAAGAACTAAATTGGTTGATTTTTCAGAAGGTAAATTAATACTGTGATTCAGGAAGAAATCTAACTTTAGTTGAGGTGTTTTCCTTTTACTATATTGTTGAATTCAAATGGCTATATATTCCAAGACTTTTTGCATCTCTTTCTTGAAAGGGATTGGCCTGTAATTTTACATTCTTATATATTATTGTTAAGATTTGGAATCAAGTTTATGCTGGCCTTATAAAATGAGTTATAAAATTCTTCCTCTTTTAAATTTTTTTCTAGATTAGCATTATTTCTTCCTTATATAAATCCACTGAAAAAATCATCTAGGTTGTGGCCTAATATGTTCGGGAAAACTCCTCTGAAAGTCATCTCTCCTTTTGTGAATGTTTCCTATTATGCATTCCATAGCTTTAATAAATATACAACTATGCAAATTTCCTATTCCTTCTTGACTCTGTTTTGACAAAATATGTTTATGTAAGAGTTTTCCATTTCATCTAAATTCTAGTTTATTAGGATAACATTTGTCATAATATCTATTTTTTTTCTTTTTGATATCTGCAGGCTCTACAGTTGTCTCCTTTAACATTCTAGGATATTTATCAGTTTTATTAAATAAAAAACAGCTTTAGGTACCCTTGATTTTCTACATTGTGCATTTGTTTTGTTTCATTCAGTTGTGCACTTATTTTTAATGTTTCCTTCTATTTTAAGGGGAGGTGATTTATTAGCTTTTTTTCTAATTTATTAAGATATATATTTAGATAATAGATTTCCAGCATTTTTGTTTCCAATAAATTCACTTAACAATATAAATTTCCTTGAAGTATAATGTTAGTTCATTTCACTAATTTTGTGTTATGATATGTGAACAGAAGTTTAAATACATTTTAATACATCAATAATTAAATAAATTAATACACACATACACACACAGTATGATAAAAAATATGGTTAATGTTTAAATTTTGAAAAATCATTACTGTAAAAGACATTGCCATTAATGCCTCTCAAAATACTCCCTCTCGCTTCAAATGCACTTATCCCATCATTCTTGCCACTTTCTGAAGCAGTTCTGGAAGTCCTCTTTTGTGAGTTCCTTTTACTTCATCTTCCATCATGACCATGCTCTGTGTCACATATTGCTTCTGGAACGGCAATTTCTGTCAAATAAAAACATTACGGTGTGTTCTCATCCACCTTATTCACTGGATCTGGAACCGTGCGACTTCTGACTCTTCCCCAAAGTCAAAATGACCATGAAAGGTAAACATTTTGAATTGATTCAGGACATTGAGGCAGCCACGACAGCGCAACTAAAGACACTCATGAAAGGGACTTCCAGAAAGTGGTAAGAACGATGGGATAAATGTGTTCAAAGCGAGGGAGAGTATTTTGAAGGGGATTAATGGCAATGTGTCTTTTACTATAATAACATTTTTTTTAATTTAAACATTCCCCATATTTTTTTTTATCACACCTCATACATACTCGTATATGTTCATTATGAAGGTGCAGGTTATTTGGAAGTATAGGTGTTTCTTAATATCTAAATATTTGTGGAATTTCTATATATCTAGACTTTCTTATGTCCCAGTATTCAGTATTTTTAAAAAAATTTTATTATAAGCAGTTTATTATTTTATAGTGGGCTAACAATATTTGTCTTTTTATTGGCATATAGTATAGTTACATTTGTTGTAATTATTGATTTTACTTCTATAATTTTACTAGTTGTGTTTTATTTATCTTAGCTGTTCTTTGTTCTGTTTTTTCTATCTTGAGTTCTTTTGGATTAATATTTCTTCATCTTTATCATCTATTAAATTTTAGTTATAGTTTATTATTCTTTTAGTGGGTAAAAAAGCAATTATAACCTACCTCCTTGACTTATTAGCATCTATTCTAAACTAGAACTTTTATCATTTCTAAAATAAGCTAAAACCTTAGAAGTTTTTATATCTATTTACCATTTGTCTTTTTCAGGAAATAGACTTGATAGTACACATATTTTAAATTTCACAAAATGTTATCACTACTCTTTCATTCTGCCAATATTTTTGTTTAATTAATATTCTGTTTATCATTTGCAAGGCTGTTTATCTCATTCTACATTTTCATGCTTCTGTCTAAGAAACATTTTCCTTCTTCCTAAAGTATCCTCTTAAGTACTTATTTTAGTACTAGGTGAATGATAAATTCTCTTGACCTTTTTCCTTGTCAGAAAATGTTTCTCTTTTACACCAATTTTGAAACAAAAAAATGTTTTTACTCAATAGAGATTTCTATGCTAGTGGTTGTCTTCTTTTGGAATTCTGAAACATATCCCAAATCTTTCTACTTTTACTTTGTGGGAAAATTATCTAGTCATTTTTTCTGTTGCATCTTTAATGTTAATTCATGTTTTTTCTTTCCCTCTTCTAATTTCCTCTTCATCCTCAAATCTCAGTCACTTCACTATAATGCACCTAATTTTCTTCCTCCTTTATTTACATTTGTCAAGATTGTTGTGTGCACTTGCATGTGTGTATAATTTTGTTCATGAATTCTACGTCTTTTCTATTATTTCCTCAAGTTTCTACCATTTCTCTCCCTTGCTCTAGTCTGGATAACTTTTACTGACATATGTTCCAGTCATATGTCACTAATCATTTCTTTCCCTCCGTGTCTTCCCTTGTAAAGTCAATGTATTACTCATGGAATTTCAATATTTTATTTTCCCAGTTCTCTTGTAAAATAGTTCATCTCATCATATATTTTCTTAAATATATTCAACACTTTTATTTCAGTGTCATTATTGCATAAAGTGCATGTATGCATTTCATATGGATCTTTATAAAAAATTTCCCTTTTGTTTATTTCAGTCATCTTTCTGTCTCTTAACATGCCTGATAATTTTGTTTGAATGTTGGACATTGTGTATAAAATCTTGTAAATGTTCTGGATTATGATATCTATTTCCAGAAAAGAATTGATTTTATTCTATCAGGGAGTCAAAAGACAGACATCATGATGAATATTATCCAGCTTCTTACCTAGTGACAAGCTTTACCAGCACTTTCAAGGATACAGGAAATCAAGAGGCTCAGTGAAATGGAGAGTCTGGAATATTGAGATAAACGCCCCAGATTCTGCATCCCTGCATTGGGCATGTACTGTGTTTTGAAGTCAAATTAAAAAAAAAAATGTCCTTTCACATGGAGGCTTCTTTTGAGCCCCGTACCTAGAAAAGGTCTTCTCATGAACATGATTTTTATCATATCACTTACCACAACTATAATTTAATGCATATATTTATAACCATTTGTCTCTTCTGCTAGATCCCAAGCATCTTTTGTGGCATGCAGGATTCATTCCCTCCTTACAGGAGAATTCTACATCTTAGATTAACTTTATATGTAAAACCTATATGTAAGTAGGTTATTCAATTACATTAGCATTTAGAATATAGATATCCAACTACTGGCCTGTGTGTCAGCACTAATTGAGACTTTTTTCAGTACTGGATATTACTTTGAAGAGAGAGAAGATAGACATTGACTGTGAAAATGCTCCTGAATAGAAACTTTTCTAGTGAGCAGAAGGCCAATGGTATAAAAAAGAATATTAAATGCACATTGTCTCCACAAAGCTGAAATGTAGGCAGACAGCTTATTGCTGTTTTAATGGCACCTTACAGAGATGAAATTAGCATTTGATTTACATGAGTGTCCTTGGGCAGAGGCAATTGTGACTACTCATATCCCCCGATAGGAACTGAATTAGTTTTAACCTCTCAAAGAAATGATCTAGAAGTCATAATGATAAGCTAAATGCCGATGTCCACTTAATACACAGCAGTACTTCAAGCAGTAAGAAAGAGATTGCAGCATAATAGCATTTATACCTATTAAACAGCTGTACTTTAAAGAGTCAAATGTATTTATAACATTTTTTGAATGCGATAAACTAGTCACAGAATGGGACTTTATCATTTTAAAGTAATCTGTGATTTAGGTGTATCATGAGACTATACAGGTAGAAAACTCTAGGGCCATAATCAGATGACTTCAGGGGTTATTAAGGTTCTACATATGAAGTAGCCAATATGACATTTTAAGAAGGGATACGACTATGATTAATTGGAAAGTACAAATCTTGAGTTCATTGTTTTAAATTATTTTGCTGGCCAAATAAAATATGTACATAGGTCAAACTGACCCATAGGCTACTGGTTTTTGATGTATGATTCTAGTTCAAACTCTTTATATATGAATCACACAGTTTTTAGATAGGCAGGTGACTTGCCTAAGGTCACACAACACATTACTAGCAAACATGAGAATTGTTTTTATTCTAACAGTATTCAGTTATTGAACATCCTTAGTCCAACATAGTTATAAATTGCCGATTTGCATGATCTAACTAAGATGCATAATGTATGTGGAAATTATTGTCTTCCATGTTTATAAATAGAAATACCAATGCTCTAAAATGAAGTGAATTACTGGTATATCCCAGAATACAGAATAATATATTTAATTAATTGGGTACCAATTTCCATGTGGATTATGCTATCGATAATTACAAAATAGAAAGCCTAAATGTAGTCAGTTAAATAGTACCCCCCCCACCACCAATTTATGTCTACTCAGAACCTCAGACTGTGACATTTTTTGGAAATAAAATCTTTTCAGATGTAGCCAATATAGGCAAAGTCATACTGGGTTAGACTGCAGGCCCAAAACCCAAGGATTAGTGTACTTATAAGGACAGACACATGGAGACACACAAAGAGGAAAGCCATTTGACAGTAGAGGCAGAGATTGGATTTGATGCAGCTACAAGCCAACGAATGTCAAGAATTGCCAATAACCACCACAAGCTAGGAGAGAGTCATGGAGCAGATTCTCACTCAGAGCCTCCAGAAGGAACCACCGCTGCTGATATCCTGATTTCAGACTTCCGTCCTTTCGAACTAGGATAGAAAAAATTTGTTTTTCTAAACCACCAGTCAATGGCACTTTGTTAAGGCAGTCCAGGAAAATTAAATCATTGAGAAAAAATACATTTTATGTTACTAATAGAAATAGTAAATAAAAATATGTTTAACAATGTCTTTACCTAATTTAGGAATCTCAGAAATGCATGTCAGAATGAAAGAGCAACAGGTATCCAAAAATAACTAACTTCTTTTTCACCATATTAATTTTTTCTCAATGTTAAAAGGGACATTTTTACTTTGATTTTAAAGCTATATTCATTACTTTTAAGGTTTATAATTTAAAAACTATTTCAGGAGGAATATTATTCACTAAAATAAAAGAAACATGTACATTTTAATATCTTAAAATTTCTCAGAACCTACAATCATGATCTTGTTCCACTAGTGTGCAGACACGGGTAGGCTACCAAAAGCAAAACCACATTTTCCTATATTTTCACAGACTCAGGAGTTGGTCTAGTAAGAGGATAAAAGTCTTAATGTGAGTGACAGCTTATATAGAGTCTCTGTCAAGTGAAGTGGCAGGATCTTTGATTTTTGAAATTTAGGAATCCAAGTTCTAGATGAGTTGGCATTTTTCCTGTGTGCATTTCACCTGAAAATGGTGATGTCTGTACATAGAAACTGAACTAATCCAAGGAAGGACAACAGGTATTTAAAACTATGTGTAACAACATTTTCAGTGAAAGAGAAAAGAAAGATAGCTAAACATTTATGATGGCGATTGAATATTGAAATTAAATATAGGATAGGAGGCTTCATAGATGACCTTATTAAATCTTTCAACAAAAAAATGAAAACATTATAATACCATTTGGTATGTGAACATAACAATCATAAAAGATATAAGTATTAAATTGTTGTAGTTAATAGACAGAGAGGCCCATCAAATATTTTAAAATCTACAAAAATACCGTATAGTATTATATTTTCAAAACCTACATTTATAAAGTATGTCGATTACCACCTATACTATGAAATCATGTTCATTCATTTATTAACCTGCAGCATATATATATATATATATATATATATATATATAATTGATTTGGTTAAGAAGAATCTGAATTTGAAAATAAGACTCATTTTAGTTCAGTAATATGGAATTACTATTTTTTGATGCATATTATCTAGTTTTATGATAAACTTGGATTATAATTTCAGGAATTGTTTAAAGTAAGGTCAAATTTTACATGTAAAATTATTGTTATCATTAATACTACAAATGTGGAAAGGCTCCAATCCAGGAGCACATCTAAAACATGATTTATAACTCACTTAGAACTACCAAGATTATACATAAGATCCAACTTAATCCAAAATATAGAACATATAATGGTTGGGGAAAATTACTGTATTTTTAGTTAATAAAGTTGTACCTTGCCGAAAGTATTCTCTGTGGTAGTTTTTTTTTTATTTTTTAAATGTTTTTATTGTTAGTTTCAGGTGTACAGAACAATGCAATAGTTATCCTTTTCACCCTTCACACAGAAACAACTCCCCTCCCCCATCTACTGCCTTCCCACCCTTGATATCATACTTATCTATTATAATTCCATTGACTCCATTCCCACACTCTACTCCATGTCCCGTGACTGATATGCATATATAATTATA
>NW_017731703.1:1500334-1510505 GCF_001890085.2 Hipposideros armiger
ATCTGGCCCCCTAAAAAATATTTACAACATTATTGATTATATTCCCCAGACTGTCTTTTCTATCCCTGAGGCCATATTGTAGTTACCAATTTGTAATGTTTCATCCCTTCCCCTTCTCCTTCATCCCCACCCCCTCCCAACTAGCAACCCGGTTTTTCCTCTGTGTCTCTGAGACTATTTCCTTTTACATTTCTCATTTATTCACTGTTTTAGATTCCACATATAAGTGAAATAATATGGTATTTGTCTTTCTCTGACTGACTTATTTCACCCTGCGAGGTTCCTTTCTCATTCTCACCCATGTTAAAGTCTCCTCAAGTCCGCAACCATGGGCAGGACATGAGAAAAACTAGAACTGGGATAGCTACCAGAGTGGGGAGTTTGGGGAAATTTGGGGATTTGCCTAATAATTATTATTATTATAATTATTTGCTTAGTAATTGTTTTGCTTAATAATAATAATAATAATAATAGCCTATATTAAATAACTCCCCACACAGGTCCTTCTATAATAAATATAGTCCAATATTGTCAAAGCATTGACCTTTGAGAGACATTTATATTTTAGCTTTGGCTTAATGTTAACAGTTTCTATAAGATAAATTTTAATTCTTACATTGTACATCATTATTAGGTGATATCTGAAATCAACATGTTGGTTTATCTACTTTTAGACTTATCCAGTAATATATGTATAAATTCCATGAATGTGTCTCATGGTTTTACCCAGAACTTTAACTAGATGTAAAAAGTACAGTTCATAGGCTAGTAAAAATATTGAATAAAACAGTCAATGAGCTATCTTAGCTAAGAGGGATATTTCAGAAACAAATAAGGTCAATGACTACTTTGTATATATAAAAACAAACAAACAAATAATCAGAAGAGACAGCGGCTAAGTGTTGAAGGTGTGCAATGTGATATTCCAGAAGAGAGTGTATCTTGTTAGTAATCCACATTTATTTTATTTCACTCCTATTTTAAATTTCATATTGCCAGTTTTTAAAAAATATAATCCCCCTCTCTCTTTTGTTCATCTATCACCCTGAACAAACTACTATTATATCAACTCTTTAAACATCTTTGTCAGCCATCTCACTCCACAGGTATCTGACAATATTTGATTAGAGAATCAAGTAATCATAGAAAAATGAAAGGAAAAGAAATAAAACAGAAATTTTAAGTGAAGTTTCTAGAGGAGCAATTATTACAGTGGTCATTGGAGAGGGCTATGACATCAGCTGGTCTTGGTTAAAAGTTGGGTAAACTAATAATTACCTAAGTGGTTATGATTAAGTTCCATTATCTAAGATCATTTCCCATTTTTTTAAGTGGGAAGAATAATACTACCTATCTTATAGATTCATTTGAGAAATAGATGATCCATGTAAAGTACTTAGAACTATTCCCATTATATATTGATAGCTAGTATATTACTTGGTGAATAATTTTATAGAAGACAGTAAAACTTGATTTGAAATTTCACATCTTAGTACAATTAACACAGATATGGAAGTGTAAGAAGGTTAAGTTCAGTTTTGTACATCTTTAGTATATGTTAAGAGTGGAGAATCTGAGTAGAATTTATTGAGATACAATTGGGGATTTAAAATCAAACTTTAGCTGAAAATTCAGTATCAGAAATATGGAACCATATTAAACACTTGTAGGATAGAAGAATGAGTACTAAACTGGAAATGAGACATAGCTATGAGTCTGTCAGTCATTTATCATTCTTGAACCATAATTTTTTTAACTAAAAAAGAAAATTTAGAGACTATACAGTCTCTGAGATCTTGTCCAGCTTTAAAACTCCATGGATATATAGACTTTTATGGCCATCTATGACCAATATTCTATGTTTTGTAGGAATCTTTGAGTTCTTTAACTCAGTGAACTATTTAACTTGGGCTAAAGATATAAAATTAACTTTAATATATTATACTAATAGCATAACTGTGCTTCATTGCAATTATAACTATAAAATTATTGCTTGGGGGATCAAATATTCAAAATTAATCTCACTGCCAAGAGAATTATAGAATTCAGTTTAAATTATTATTGTTGAACCAAAGTCTATGGAGGCATCATCAAAATTAACTTAATTAAGTAAAAAGAAAAAAGATGGTAGGAACAAGCTTTGTGAAATAAATTACATTTGAGTTTCAGTATTTTAAATGGAGAGTTATTGATATATAAAAATTTGGGATATACTTCACTTACATTACTTTATTCATTATAGGTCCAGGGTCTTATAAGAGTATAGCTGCTTTCAAAGAAACTATGAGGACAAAGAAAGCAATCCAAATTTCACATACTTAAAATAAAAGATAAATGTGTACCTCATCTCACTACTGAGAGGAAGAATTTTTTCTTGTTTCATATAATCTTTTCTAATTAAAAAGAAAATTATACTATTGATAGTTATAAGAGCTCAAAAATAGAAATGGAGAACAAAACATTTGAGCCTATGATAGTATTTATTATGCTTTAATAATAAAAATTAGATTATCCAAATAGAGTACAAATTTAAAGACATTTCATTCGGTTTTAGATTTTTAAATTCATTTTGTCATTTACTCTCAAAACAATTAATTCAATTAATATTAAGGTGCATATACTTTGAACAGTATTTTATACTAACGCTTGGTACAGTGGTGGAGAATCATCGAAAATAATTGCAAATACTTATAAAATTAAACCATCTTTAAAGCTTGTTAAAATATTGTAGATAATGTTCTGAAATCATTCTAAGCAAGATGGTCAGAAATAATTTTCTATTGAACCCTAATATTGCTGCATAATTGTATGTTCTCTCATTCTTATATATTCATTCACTGACATTTTTGTAAATATAATTTCAAACTCCAGCAAGAAAATTTATATTTAAAGTATAAGCCACAGTTACAAAAGGCCAATAGATTTCTAAATATATTTTTGAAAGCCTTTCCTATGTGATTAGGATAGTATGATTTTTTCAAATTGTTTAATGTTATTAATAATCCTATGATTCTTTGTTTCTTGTTTGTTTTTGTTTTTCCAGTTCACTACAAGTACAACTGTTAAGAATGAAAAGTAACAGCATCATCACAAAAAGATAGTCAAAACTCTTCCTTTCTGTTTATAATACAAAGTAGAAATGGCTTTTTACTGCTGCCAGTTTCAAACCTATTTTTCATATGTTCTTAAACAGAAAACAAAACAAAGCAATAAATCACACCAAAAATCCAAAGCATAATTTCCCAAAAGATTGATTCTAATGAAAAAAAAAGGTACTTACACACTCACATTTACACATATATTCCCATGTTTAAATATAACTAATATATTTACTCATTCAATTCATTCCATAAATATTTAATGACTGCCCAGGCATTGTGATTGGGATTGGGAATATACAATGTTGAGTTAAATTAGAGACGAAACCTGCCCTCTGAAAGCTAGTACTCTAGCAGGGAAGACAAATGACTGAATTAGAGATTATTGATCATTGTGATAAATTATACAATCAAATCAGACATCTAATAAATTCAAGGAAGCCTTTTGGGAGAATAGTTTCAAATTGCCACAATTTAGTTTGCATTTTCAACTTGGTTTAAAAATCTTTACTATTTACTCTTTAAAGGTCATATATAAAAGCTATAAAACCTTTTTTCATTTTTACTATTGTAATTTTTTTTTTTTTGAGGAAACCACTCCCAGGGAATTTCTTAAAAACTGTCTTTGGAATACACTTAACATTGCTACGTCCTCTCCTGTTCGTGCTGCTATCATTGTCATGGACCTGAAGGCCATCTATTTCATCTCAGGAAAGTCACAGAAATCCTTTAAATAACAACTCAATCCCTTATCTGAGGATTATAAAGAAAGAGTTGTAGAAGCTATGAAATGCACACAGGAAATACAAGAATAGCAGCCTGTACATTGATTTTATTTTATCTATCCATTGTCATTTTGGATAGGTAGTGATGTGACAACATCATCTCACAAGCTTATTGCATATTCTTGCTGAGGTAGAGAAGTAGCTTAGCATTTTTTTCTATGACAAATATATTTCACAGTTTTTAGAAATATTAAAGAAAATGAATCACATATGGTCTTAATGTTGATTTAAAATATTGCCTACAAAATGTATGACCACCTTCTTACCACATTAACCAGCATATTTCACCATTACACTTAACTGCACAGATTTAGAATTTATGGTAGTTTAGGTAGAATCTGAAATGTAGCTTTATCCTTTGACAACTCTTGAAGAAATAGTAGGATTGTGTTATTTTAGTGTATGTTAAACAGCTATTTTAAGCACAAAATGTATTTTGATTATTTTTGCTTTCAAAACTTTAGTCAACATAAATTAAAGAACCTGGAAGTGAAGTCCACTTTATCAAATAATTTCATAATACCTGATATGATATAACATGACAATTTAGCAGTCTTGACAGAAAGCTTTTACTGACAAAACTTTGCTAATATATTAAGTTGAAGCTTGGGAAATGACTGTGTTTGTAGGTTAAAAAATAGTAAAAAACACTAGCTTTTTGTCTAATATATTGTCAGAACTATCTATTATTTGCACTGGATGCTAAAAAGCATGCATCCTTTACTGTAGATCTACTTATTAAAACATATGCTGTTTTGATCTTTTGGTACTTTATATAATTTTAAAATATTTTAATATCTGAATAGCCTATTGCCATCTTAAAAAACAGGTAATTTAATGCTTGGAGTTTGTGGTATTGGTTTGGTTTATTAACAGTAACTACAGGTGTTTGTTCATGGACTACTAAAAATATAAAATCATATATATATATATATATATATATATATATATATATATATATATACCAAAATAGATCTATTAAAAAGAGATCTATCAATAATATTATAGATTTACCAAAAACATTTTAATTGTATCATGAATTACCACATCTAAACTAAATAGATACTCCCAACAGTTCAAAAACATGCAAAATTGAAGTTTACTCAACTGCTCACTAATCTTTAATAGCTAGGAAAACATTTTATATTTTATGTAAGAAAACTTATTCAGAAGTCAGACTACCAAGAACCTTAGAAACCTGAAGCTGCTCAAACTTATACAATGTTTTCAAAAGGAGGACCCTCACGTTAATTGCTGGGCTGGAGTGGTTGCACAGGTATTGTTCATTCCCCTGTCTAAAGAAAAGAGCGCATTATTTCTGTTGACAGTGGTGACTTATAGACCTGTTAACAACAAAAAAGGTGATTTAGAGAAGGCAGAAGCTACAACAAAAATGATTCTGCATTCTGGGAAAGAAACAGTCCTTACACCCCTAAGTAATATTTTAGAGAATCACTAGGGGATCATAATAGAGGTACCAAGGAGCAGCCCCCAGGTCTAAGGACAAATGCTCTAGGAGCATCCCTCTTGAATAACAAAGATACAGTAACTTGATGCTTGCTCCATTATCAATGCACATGCATCTGCCATTAAACTACATTGAAAAGTACTTGTTCTTCAGGCACATCTCCAGTTTGTGGCTGCTTGATGCTACCCGATTTTGAAGAAAAGGAGAAACAGTATTTACATAGGATACCTGATATATCATATATTCAATCCTTTATATCAGTGTTCAACATAAGAGAGGTACCCAAGATAGGATTGAAAGAAAATATTAAAATGTCCATTTCTATTTTTTCTACCTCATCCTGCTTAATTTACATTTGTGTGCATGATTTATAATGCAAAAGTAACTAGTAGAGTTATACATGCATAAAAATGTCTCAAGTTTAATATACTTAAAACTAGATGAGGGATCAATTCTAGTTATCACAGTCTCACTTTTAGAGATATGGTATCAAAATAGCTTAAAATTATCTGCACTATTATTATAATCATGGCTTTAACTAGATCATTGGGTACTATCTGACCACAGTTATGCTTCTAATAGACTTTGCTTTCAGTAATATGATTTACTATTGTGAAGGGCACTATATACAAACACAGCATCCCATCACTTAGTGTGCTAATTGTGCTTCCATTTCCTTTCAGAGAGTTTACCCTTCCATGACAGATAGAGAATTGGTGGGCTGTCCTTCATGTTTTCTTGTTTTCTGTTGGCTAAAAAGTAGATACATCCAATAATAACCGGAGTCCCTCTCTTGTGCATATAAACCCTGATCAGGAAAATAAACCCTGCAGCTAATTCATCAGATAGTAGCTTCCTGAAGAGCTTCACCAGCAGTTCTTTCATTCAAAGGCTCAAGTGAACAAGGAGACTGCACACTGGATCCCACAGAACAACTCCTAAATAAGTCTACTCTGCCAAGACTAGGAGATGTAGAAGATCTACCTAATATATAGAATCAAACACAGAAAGGCAGCCAAATGAAGAGACAATGTAACATGTCCCAAATGAAAGAATAAGACAAAACTCTAGAAAAAGAATTAAACAAAATGGAGGTAAGCAATCTACCAGGTTCAGAGTTCAAAACTGATGCTCAAGAACTTAGGGAAAATATATATGATCTCAATGAAAGCTTCAACAAAGAACTAGGAAACATAAAAATGAGATAGAAAACAAACAAACAAAAAAGCCAGTCAGAAATGAAGACTATAATAACTGAAATGAAGAATATGTTAGATGGAATCAACAGCAGATTAAATGAAACAGAGGATTGAATCAGAGATTTTGAAGACAAGGTGGTGGAAAATACCCAATCATAATAGCAAAAGAAAAAAGAATTTTAAAAAATGAGAATAGTTTAAAGGAACTCTGGGAAAACATCAAGTATAACAACATTCACATCATAGGGGTACCAGAAAATGAAAAAGAAGGGATTGAAAACCTATTTCAAGAAATAAGGATGAAAAACTTCTATACCTGGTGAAGGGAAAAGACATACAAGCCCAGGAAGCACACAAGGTTCCAATCAAGATGAACCCAAAAAGGTCCACAGCAAGACACATCATAATTAAAATGTGAAAAGTTAAAGACAAAGAGATATTTTTTTTCTTTAAAGTCAGTTTTAACTCACTATTTTTTATTAGTTTCAGATGTACAAAGCAATGTCATAGTTAGACATTTATACCCCTCACAAGTGACAAACCCTTCTGACATCATATATAACTGCTACAATACCATTGATTATATTCCTTATGCTGTATCCCAAATGCTGTGGAATGAATGTATGTGTGTGTGTGTGTGTGTGTGTGTGTGTGTGTGTGTATTCATGGAATGTGGAATAGAGTAAATATACATATTTGATTGTAGTTGGCATTCAAAATTATTCAGCTTCAGCTTCAGATATATAGTACAGTGGTCAGACATCTACACAGTCTACAAAGTGATCTTCCTAATAAGGTCATGGTCCATTTGGCATCCTACATAATCTTTACAAGATTATTAATTGTATTCCCCAAATTGTATATCATATCCCTGTTACTATACTGTGATTACTAATTTGTACTTTCTAATCCCTTTAACTTCTCCTCCATCGCCACCCCCCTCCCATCTAGCAACCATCAGTTTTGTTTTTTCCCCTATACCTCTGACTCTATTTCTGTTTTGTTTATTTATTCTGTTCTTTAGATTCCACATATAAGTGAGATCACATGGTATTTGTCTTTCTCAGTCTGACTTATTTCACTTAGCATAATATTCTCTAGGTCTATCCATGTTGTTGCAATGATTTCATTCTTTTTTAGGTTGTGTAATACTCCATTGCATAAATGTACCACAGTTTGTTTATCCAGTCATCTATTGATGTGCATTTCAGCTAGTTCCATATTTTGGCTATTGTGAATAGTGCTGCAATAAACATAAGAGTGCATATATTTTTTTTTTCAAATTAATGTTTTGGATTTTTTTGGATAGATACCCAGGAGTAGAATTGCTGGGTCATAAGGTAGTTCCATTTTCAAAAAAAGAGTCTTAAGAGCAGCAAGAGAAAAGCAGTTAGTTACCTACAAGGGAGCTCCCATAAGACTGTCATCTGATTTCTGAACAGAAATTTTGCAAGCCGGAAGGAATTGGCACAAAATATTCAAAGTAATGAAAAGTAGAAACCTATAAGATCACCCTACCCAGAAAGGCTATCATTTAGAATTGAAGGAAAAAATAGAGCTTCCCAGACAAGAAAAAGCTGAAGTAGTTCATCATCAACAAATCATATTACAAGAAATATTAAAAGACTTCTTTAAGAAGAAGAAAGAAATCAAAACTATGAAAAAGAAAATATTGCAAAGAAAAAAAATTCTCACTGTCAAAGGCATACACATAATAAAAGCAGTTGCTCAAATAACACTAAAGCTTATATAATAGTTAAAAGGCAAAAGTAGGAAGATCATGTGTAATTACAATAGTAAGTAAAGGATACACCCACACACACCCTCACCCACACACACACGCACACACGCACACACACACAAACACACAAAATATGTAAAAAATAATGACAAAAATAAATGAGGTTAGTAAAAATGTTAGTGATTCTAGAATGTGTTCTAACTTAAGCGACTATCAACATAAAATAGACAGTGATATAAATAGCTCAGTATATATAAAGCACATGGTACCCACAAACCAAAAATCTACAACAGATACACAAGAAATAAAGAGAAAGGAATCTAAACAACACTACAGAATGCCACCTACATACAAGAGAGCAAGAGAATAAGAAAGGAACAGGAAAGAACTACAAAAACAATCAGAAAATAATAAAATGGCATAACTATACACCTATCCTTAATTACTTTAAATGTAAATGGATTAAATGCTCCTATCAAAAGATGAATGGATAAAGAACTGGTAAATATATACAATGGAATGTTATTTGGCCATAAAAAAGAATGAAGTCTTACCACTTACTACAATGTGGATGGAACAAAGGATATTATGCCAAGCAAAAGAAGTCAGTCAGAGAAAGACAATATGATTTCACTTATATGTTGATCCTAAAAAATAAAATAAATGAACAAACAAAACAGAAACAAATTCATAGATGCAAAGAATAAACTGATGGTCGCCAGATTGGAGAAGGACAGTGCACTGCGCGGCTGGGTGAAAAATGTGAAGGAATTAAGAAGTACAAATAGGCAGCTATTGAATAGTCATGGGGATGTAAAGTACAGCATAGGAATTGTCATCAATAATATTATAATAACTATATATGATATTAGGTGGATGCAAGACTTATCGGAGGATCACTTCACACATTATTATAAATGTCTAACCACTATGCTGTATACCTGAAATTAATATAATATTGAATGTCAACTGTAATTAAAAAATAAAATTAAAAAACAGGACCACAACAGCAATATTAAAGTATTTTTTAAAAAACATACAAATGTGGAATTCTCTTAATTCTCTAGATGATTGAATTAAATCTTGTTTAAAGTAATATGCATCTTTCTTAATTTGATAATATAAACTAGGAAGTTATGTTCTGCTTTTAGTTGAAAACATAGAAAATGCTGAAAAATTATGATGACAACAAGTATCACCCCCAATGCAGCAATCAAGAAAATGCACTATTTAAATATGGTATATATGCTCCTTTCTTCCACCTCCACCTTTATGTACTTTATTTTAAACTGTAAGCTCCTTTACTGCTGGGGGGTATCGCCTATTCTATCTGGTAATGTGCAATAAAGAAATGCGAAAAATGTTACAAGAGGGATGGTGATATGTTCTAGGGTACAGAACTCCAAGGAGACAAAAATCACTGTTGCTCTTTTCCTTTTGAGATGATTCATCAGATGAACTCACACATCAGGGTTTCATGGTTTTAAATCTTCAAAGAAAATAGTTCCATTGGAGAAGGCAGCCTGCCTACGTTGTAATCTACCAACCCTAAATTTTTGGATGGCTGACATGGAGCAGAGACTGCCCAGGGCAGTATATCAGTCAGCTAGGTTTTATTGCAACAGTTGCCCATGCTATACTAATGTACTTGTGAGAAGCAGGTGATCATTGTCACCAAAAAAAAAAATGAGAACTTAAAACCATTCCTGAAACCAGATCCTCTGGCCAAACTCCACCCCAGACTTCAGACACAAATCCTTTCCTTGCGCGCGACACACACGCATGCACACACACACACACACACACACACACACACACACACACACACACACAGAGTTCAACAGTATTCAGATTTGCCAAATATTGAGAAAGGCAGTCAG
>NW_017731703.1:1511735-1594103 GCF_001890085.2 Hipposideros armiger
CTTACCCGGGAAGAGCGCAATGATAATACCAACATGGGCCAGTGAAGCGACATCCTCCACAACTAGACTGAGGAACAAAAGGACAGCAACTTGTCTGTTTCCCTTCCCCGATTCCCCAATAAATATCTTTAAAAAAATAAGTTCAAATCTAAAGTTATCTTTATAATTGTGTGTGTGTGTGTGTGTGTGTGTGTGTGTGTGTGTATCAAATACGCCTTGGAATTCACTAAATTAATAACAAAAAATATAAAATTTATTTTAAAAGTAATATTTACATAAAATACTAGAAATAAATAATGAGATTATAAAATAATTATGAATAAATATACCTTCTAATCCAATAAACAAATGTAGATTTGACATTTTTTATAATTCTTAATATGTGTGTAGCCTAGCAATTGTTAGTCCTGTGTTTTGAAAATTACACCTGTAATATTTCTCATTTCATCTTTTGCAAGAATCTGTATTTTGATGTTAATATAGTATATTTTCTATTATAAATTATTTTAACTTTTGATTGATAAAAGCAGGCTGAGACATAAAGCAAGTAGATAAAATGTAGAGCTTCCATGTGAAACACTGCTAGAAGGTTCTAGCATGATGACATATATTTACATGCAAAGATATATGCCATCACAAGAGCTACAATAAAAAATTGTCCAAAATATCAGATAATAATATTTATTTTATTCTTGTAATGCCACATTGTCTTTCTGCTCATATGAGTCTATAGCTTACACATTTTTTTTTTTTACTATGGAATGGGTGGGAAACTAATTCTAGGCTTATCTCTGCTGCTTATTATCTGTGTCATATTAGGCAAACAAATTAGCCTCATTGGCTATTGCTCTCTCATATATAAAGTGATAGTTGTATTATATTATCTAATTCTATATAGTCTTTCTATTTTCAAAATGTCTATGAACAATTACTCAGCAAGTGATTTCTTTAATTTCTGCTTAATTTTTCTCAATGAGAGTTCTGACAAGTTGTGACAAGAATCAGCCACTTTTACTATAACTTAGTTTAAAACCATTCAGGTATTTGGGAGAATTTGTGGCCTCTAGAGTTTGTGGACTAGAAACCATTACAGAGTGTTTTGAGTGCTCTGCAACTTGCAATCCTACTCAATAGTATAGGTTGTTCATCGTATCACCTCTTTGTGTCTCCCAAAATGAGCTAATTTCAGATGTTTCAAGTTTTAAGCATGATTACCACAATTGAAAAGGTGGAGGAGAGGTCATATTTTTGTTTCAGGATGCAATCATAGAAATATCTATTTTAGAAAATACTTTTAGAGGTTCTACGGCAATACAATCCTATTCATCCCAGATACATTAACATAATCTTTTGTTTTGATTTAGACCAGATTTATTTATCATGGCGATAGCTATTTATTAAATGCATGTGAAAACCAGGCACTGGGCTAAATTCCCTCTACATAATATTGCATTGCTTTTATATGAAACTACAAGGTATATAATTTTGTTTTCATCACTATTTCACAGAAAAGATAGCACAGATTTAGAAATGTCAAAATGACTTGCCCAAAGTCACATAGTCAGAAAAGCATAAGGCCCATGTTCTGAAACAACATATTTTATTTCCATTAAAACAAACAACAAAAAAACACATCCTTTAGGAGGCATGGGCTGACTAATCAGTATTCTCCAGCTTTTAGCCTGTGTCATGATGTACAACTTCACAATGAAAACCCCTTATAAAAGAAAAAAAAAAACAGAGATACTAAGGTGGAGAGTTTCCTTAACATAACTCATAAAAACTGAACTACATTCAGGCCGGCGGAGTGGCGCAATGGTTAAGAACTGGCTTGGGATGCCAGAGGGCCCCGGTTCGGATCCCACATATGAAGGCCAGTGACACTGTCCTCTACAGCTAAGATGATGAACAACAGCTCAACCTGGAGCTGGGCTGCCGTGAGTCGCCGGCGACAGCCTAGGCTGCAGCCCCTGTGGCAGTGGGTTGCCATGGGCTGCCGTGTGTGGCCAGCAGCCAGTGTGAGCGGCCATCCAGAAGCCGGCCACTGATCTGCCTCGCCCGGGAAGAGCGCAATGATGGTACCAACTTGGGCCAGTGAAGCAACGTCCTCCACAACTGGACTGAAGAACAAAACGACAGCAACTTATCTGTTCCCCTTCTCCTAATTCCCCAGCACTGTTCCCATCCCCCAATTGCCCAATAAAAATTAAAAAAAATCTTTAAAAAAAAACAAAAAAAAACTGAACTACATTCAACTAATGCTGAATAAAATTCTTGGGTGTGTGTCAGAATTTATATTCATTATAACTTCCAAAATGGAATTTTATACTGTTTATTACATAGCACCTTAATAATTGATCAGCAAAATTTATGAACAGTTATATTAAGTGGGATAACAAAGACTCTAAACTCTGAATAGATGTGTTGGTTCAGGTCAAGATTTATAATAAAATAAGTTATAAGAGAGCTTTCCTTTACAAAGCTCTATAAATTTTAGAATTGTATATAAGAAATCACACACGTATACTTATTTTCTTTAAATTAAAACAAAAAGTCAAGCAATGTATCTTAAATTATTACTACTTGCTCTATTTTCATTTTTTTAAATTTAGTTTTATTTTATTTTGTATGCAGCACTATGTGGGCTTTCCTCTTAATTACATTCTGTGTAAGTAGAAAGAAGAGAAATAAAAGTCAAGAATTTCATTCAAAAAATTATACCAACAAATATCAATTTGAGGTTTGTCTAAAAATTCTGACTTTATATTATTCAATATCTGTCTAAATTGAGTCAATCCTTGTATGACTTTATAGACCTTTCCCTCATCATGGATTCCCAAAAGTGTTATACTAATTTATATTTATTCAGGTATCAAATATTCTTACAAGGCCTCATAAAAATTATAAATGTCTTAAAAAGAGGAATTATGCTCATTTTGTTTTGTTTTTTATCACAAAAGGCCCCTAAGAATATTGGGTATGCTGTGATCCCTTTGTGCAATCACTATTGGCAATTTAGAAGTCTTTAGGTTTTTTTGATTGCTTCAGAAAACTTTGAAACTATATAGGCAAACATCTTTGAAGAATGCATTTTATGATGCTCACAAAAGATCAATTTTGTAAACTTATAGTGCTCCCTTAATTTGAGTAGCTTAGAATAACTAAAAAGGAAAATCAAATTTGAAGATGTACAACTAACTGTCTTCTCCATAAATTACCTGAATCGTATCTCATTTCTTTGAACTGTGGCCAAAGAATCAGATACCCTCCTAAATTCCTTTCTAAACAGGAATGAAAACTTTGAAATTAAAATTAGTCATAAAACCATGGGCTACCCCTAATTTACTTATAGGAAAATGTAAGGACATTCTGCTTAGCTAATAGGAGAGATTTTTCATAAAATCCCAAGTTTCTGGTTAATCATCAAACTCTCCAACATAAATCATATCCACATGCTGCCAAATAATGCAAAGACAAATTCTGCTCTGAGAAGGAAACAGAACAAGAGAAAGGGGAAATATACCATTTCAGTGGCCCAAACCACATAACATTGGTATTTTATGTCACTGGATCATGCCAATTCCTTGTTACGACATATCGTACATCAACATTACAAACTGGAAGGAGAGAATAATAGTAGCAAAGGCATTTTAAGCCATTTTGAGCTATTGAATACTTTGGGACCTCATTTTGACAGCTTATAACTAAAGACATATTTTTACTCCCCTTCTCCCCAGTTTCATTTATTTGAACAAATGTGTAATCCAAAATAGCCACTAAAATCTCAAAGAGGCACTAACATTTCTAAGGTCATCAATGTTTTCAAGTGAAAGTTAAAAGATCATTTTCTTTAACACCCAAGGTAACTAATTAAAATAGTTTTGTTTAAGATTGGCAAAAGGGAAAAAAACCCTCAATATCCATCTATTTTAGGAACCTAAAATGTGTCATCATATATTGAAGAGATGTCACATATATATATATATGTAAGATATCTAAATTCTACGCATAACATATGAAATAATTAAACATGAAAAAAATCATCTTAGATGGACACAAACATGTTTCGTGGGATTCAGTTTGTTATTTGAAGGACACTCTATATAAATAGTAATAGTCATCTCAAATATTAATATTTACCATAAACATTAGGAAGCACAAATGTGGCTTCTCTAAAGAATAAACCTGTGTATTCTGCAAGGATCAGTTTAAGTATTTTTAAATGGCTTACTGTCAGAGCTTAATTTAATTAATATGAAAAACATATTTATATATCATCTGAATGTCTTTAAAAGATCTGTAGGATGGTTCTCATAATTGGTATTACATTTCTTGTAAATAAGAAAGCAATGGTACGAAAATTACAGAAAGAGTCATCAAGTTACAAGTTCATAAATAACGCTGTTCCACTTGAGGAATAAGCTTCCCACAGCATTGATTCTATCTCAGCACAAATAACTCATCACGAAATACTATACACGCGCCAGGCCTGTTTTCATAGCCTGTGGAAATAGAGTGCTTAATAACTAGACTCATTAATACTAATGGTAAATCAGTGGGATTAAATATTTCTATAAATCATTTTATTAATAAAACAGAGGGCCCATTAAAGAACTATTGAACTGTTAAGCTGCAATATTTCAGAATCAGCATTTTATAAACATTTCAATTAGCACAGGTTGACAACATCCATAAAGGCACAGCACACCAATGCCACATGCACTAGCCAAGCAAATCATGAAGAATGCAGTTTTCTCTAGAATTGTAATGTAAGGTAGCAAAACATATAAATTATATATATATATATATATATATATATATATATATATATATATATATATATCCCCATATTCTGTCTCATGTAGCTTTCAAGAACTCTCTGAAGGATGCTATGCTATGATACTCACTGGCACACTCCATTATTTTACTATTACCCTTCGATGGCTCATGGGCAACATGAATGATATTTGAGCAGTTGAGACTAAAGGAATGAATACTTAAACACAGAAAGAATAATGATAGTTTACTACAGCTCTCAGTAAGAATGTTCTACATACATTAGAGCTGAAAAATAAGAATAGCGAGAACACATTTCAAATAGTGCTGCAAAAGCAACATGTGGGAATGACCAGGATAAGCGGTATGTAAAAGTATGGGCGTTTGGAGTCTCTACATGAAAACTTTATTCTTTGTTTAACTTTTATTTCCTTTTTGACTGACAGCCGTGTGTGTGTGTGTGTGTGTGTGTGTGTGTATTTTTTTTTTTAAGCCTACAACAGTAACTGCTCATTTTGATGAACGGGAAACTATTTAGTTGGTAGAGTTAATTTTACCCTCAAACCACAATCTCTGCTCCAGCCCGGAATGCTTCTAATTTGCCAGGATGTGCATATTATTTTAGGGGAGTTGAGGAGTCAAAGTGTAAGAAACACAGCAGAACTCCTGGCAGAGGATTGAGGCAAAAAAGAGCCCAGGATTCAGAGAAGCTGGGTAAATATCTAAACTCAAATCCCTTGTTTACTCTAATGTTTTCTGTGTTGGGAAAACAAGTCCTGGTAGCTTTAGTTCTGTGTATCAGAAAGAGGAATTCAGGTGATTTTTTTGCCAGGCTATTGTTTGTACTAGTGTTTGGGGACTGAGTTTTTTTGAGCTTTCTCATTAAAAGTATATGGTGAGCCATGTGTTAACCACTGTAGCACTGGTTTGAAAGAGAGAAAGCAAAACTAAGAAATCAAAAAATTTTTCGAAAGTGTCTTTTATATTATAAAAATATGTAAAACACCATATATTTGATCCCATGTTTATTGACCCCAATAAACTTTAATTTAAAAAACTAAAGAATTTAAAAAAAAATACATTTAAAACAATTATAGATCCCAAACAAAAGATTGCCACAGATCCTTGACTATTCCCACAAAAATGTGGGGTTTTATTTATGCCCCTCCCCTTGAATCTCTGCTGGATTGAGACTGTTTGGACCAATAGAATGTGGCAGAAAGGACATGATGCCATATCTTGGTTTAGGAATTCAGAGGACTGACAGGTTTCACTTTGGTGTCTGAGGGCTCTGAGCCATACACTGTAAGAAATCCAAATATCCTGAGGTTGCCATGCTCTAAGAAGACTAATCCACAGGAGGAGCCTTAGAAAATTATTTATCTTGTGGAAAATGAGAGAAAAAGACCAAAATCTATGGAGGAGTCAGACTCAGAAGTAGAGTCTCTAGTACGAGAAACCCCAATGAGCTATATCCATCAGAGATTTACAGCAAAATGAAATAATATTGTTTTAATCCATGTGGTTTCAGGGTAGTTTGTTACATAGCAATAGATAACCAAAATGTGATGTTAGCATGAGAATCCTCAGATTTCCACAAATTTGAACTTATAAGAAAGCCAATGTATCAAAGTTATTTTTCTGCTTTTCTTTGTTACTTCTGATGGATGCATTCTTCTGTTGTTTTTATAAGAATCACTAATTGTAGCAAGATATCCAGAGTCACCCAAACAGTTTGGCTTCCAATAAATAAACTATGCAATAGTGACATTTATGCTAGTAAAATACTTCTGGTTTTGACTTTTACCAGCTACGACAATTACTTTGTATATATAGCTGCTCAGGCTTTAAAAAAATAAGCCTAAAAAAAATGTGTCTGTATCTTAGTAAAGAGTTAATAAAATGTTTCCTTTTCTTTAGTTTACTTTTTTTCTTAATCTTTTATAATGAGTTGCATTTTTTTAATGGAATGGACTGAGTCTAATAATAACACATATTTGGTGAAGGATTATCTGTTATATAGTTCAATGTGGGTATGCAGGGTTTTTTTTATTTTTATTTATTTATTTATATTTTTAAAGGATGTTGTGGACATAAGTGATCATGTGACAGAGTGAAATTCTCCTTCTCTCTGACTCCATCTTAGCCAAGTTTGTGTTGTTTCCATGGCCTTCAGGTAAATAGCTCCTGCTTTAGACATGCTAATCTTTAGAGGAATTCTGCCTGGGGCTTGAGGTTTTACAAAAGCAGCCCCTCCTATTTTTCCTGCCCTTGACCTAAAAAGAAGCCAGAACGCCATACTGTATGAAGGTGGATTTGAGAGACTATTAGGGCTCCCATCTTCTCTGTTGGCTCCTTCTTGAAAAATTAATCTTTCCTCACTCCAAACTCAGACATTTGAGTTTTGCCCTTTTGAGGCATCAGGCACATGGACTTTGGACTGGTGACAATCAGATCAGTTTTATTAATTTGGAATATCTGTGCTCAATGAAACATTTATTTCAAAGGATTACCCAATGATTCTCAGTTCGCCACCCCACTGACTAACTGTACACATACTATATTTATAAATGGATTAAAACATTAGGGGAAAAGAAATAAAACTGAAATAGAACAAAAAGCATTTTTTGTATTAAAAATTTGCCATCTGAAAATATATTATACTAGAGCTTTTTCAATTGTTGAATGGAAAGAAGATAAACTGTTTTAGCTGGGTATGCTAGATTTGTAACATACTTAAGTAAAATACAGATGATAGGTGCCATTAGAAGATATATCTACACATTTAATCTCTTTACTTTTAAATCTCCATACCTAAATTAATCTATTTAATAACCATTACTGAAGTTCGCCTTAAATGCTACAGCATTTTTCAAGTGTCTTTCATTATCAAGGTTTACTTTTATAAGTTTATGATACATGCAGTTTCAAATATGTTATCTACATATTTTACGCAAAAATATATGGATGGGTAATACTACATTTTTATTAAAACTTAGTAACCTGGATTATTACATTAAAAAATGAGCATACTTGGGCCAGCTGAGTGGCGAGATGGTTAAGAACTGGCTTGGAACGCCAGACGGCCCCGGTTCGGATCCCACATATGAGGGCCAGTGACACTGCCCTCCACAGCTAAGATGCTGAACAATAGCTCAACCTGGAGCTGGGCTGCTGTGAGTCGCCGGCGACGGCGTAGGCTGCAGCCCCTGTGGCAGTGGGTTGCCATGGGCTACCATATGTAGCCAGCAGCCAGCATGAGCGGCCAGCAACCGCAGTGAGCGGCCGTCCAGAAGCCGGCGACTGATCTGCCTCGCCCAGGAAGGGCGCAATGATGGTGCCAACTTGGGCCAGTGAAGCAACATCCTCCACAACTAGACTGAAGAATAAAACGACAGCAACTTTTCTGTTCCCATCCCCCCCAATTCCCCAATAAAAATCTTTAAAAAAAATTAGCATACTTGTATTGCTCAATATAAAGGTTTCATTATTTTATTATATTTCATTTTAAAAGACATAATGATGTATTGGATAAGAGAAGAGGTTTTGGAGCCAGACTCCCTGGGTTCAAAGACTGATTTCACTATTTCTTAGCTGTAAGATTTTGAGGAAGTTACTGAATGTCTCTCTGTCTCACTTTTTTGTAGTGTAAAATAAATTTAATAGTACTCCTTCACAGAGTTACTGTGGGGATTAAACAAGTACTTTTAAAGCACTTAAAACCATTCCTAGAAAAGAACAATGCTTCTGTAAGTATTACACTATCATCATCTTCATCATTACTATTACTATTGTTATTAGCACATGTAAGTCACAGCTAGAGATGCCACTTGTCTCAAACTCCTTCTAATTTAAATCTTGCCTGAAATTCCTTCAATAATAGTAACAGGATTCTTGAAGGGACATTTTCTGATATCTCAGAATCATAGTTATAGCCCCCTCAAAGCTGAAAACAACAGGTGAAAAATATATCCCCACATTTGAAAGAGGACAGAAAGAAAGATTTCTGCTGCAGGGTTTGGGTAAGAAGTGATTCAACTCACTGTATCGACATCAACACAGACACCCCACAGTCTGAATGAGCAGACACCTGGGAAGAAATGTTAGGACATTCATAGACAGTGAGTCCTGACTAAGGGTTTTCCCTTCCTTCTCTTGAGATCTGTAGAAAATACTGACTTGATGGGGAAGAAACATCTAAAGGTATGGGACTAAGCACCTGATGGGGAAATCTGAGGGAAAGGGGACCCATGGGAAACACTTGTAGACATTGGGGCTACCTTCTAGAAGTGGGGGACTGGCATCATGTATCTCCTTTTGTATTTAGACATTGCTGTTCTACCCTCTGTTCCTATTTGAGCAGGGGGAATTGACTAAAAAAGAAGTAAAAGAAGAGCCTGCAAAGAGGGCTACTGATAGGCAAGAAGGCCCCAGGTAAAGAGGACTTCTAAACTATGCAAATGTGTGTGTGGTTCACATTAGAGGCTGTCTTTGGATGCCAGGAACTCAAGGGATTTCCTTGAGGGAGGGAATAGCAGCACTAATAAAATAAGGGGTTGATGTTTATTACTTGTTTCCCCATCAAGTTTAGACTGCGCAATAGACCAGTTAAAAATTTGTTTTATAAATTTACTGTACATAAAGCACTTTTACAAAGTCTTACAAAACTCTCCAAATAATCTAGAGAATTTATACTCTATGTTTCAGAACAGAAAGCAGAGACTCTACATTTCTTTGAGTAATGAAAGTAAGCTAACATTACAAATGCATACTAATTGTCTTTGATCCATGTTCAACCATTGATATCTACTAGTTTAGCTGGCAGAGTAGGCCATGGGGACTTAAACTCAGGTCAAGCACGTATAGATAAGAACGGCAAAATTTTCACAAAGATAGAGAATCACATCCTGAGTGATGGATAACCAAGAGGCAAAAGAAAAGCAATAATGGTCTCCTGAAATTGTTATGTAAGGGGGCAGGCACTGAAAAAGCCTGTGACTGGGCAACAGTGAAATTACAACTGAGGAAAATTAATTTTATCTTTGTTGCCCAATCACAGGCTCCAGTACACGAGACACCCTACTTTTTTTTTTAATTTAAAGTTTATTAAGGTGAAGGGGATCCAATATATGGTGATGGAAAGAGACACCTTATTTTTCAATCTCTACTGTCCAACTGCTGGAAATAAGGATGCTAAAAATAATAGTAGCAATTAATGGAAAATCTGAGGAAGAATCTATGTCGAAAGTAGGTAGGCCTCCAGCCCATAGTTCTTATTTAACAGTGTAGAAGTAACTGTGTAGTGCAATTTTATGATAGCTACATAAAATACATGACAAAAAAATTGTGGTGTCTTCTTTTGAGATTTCTTCAGAAAGATGGCAACTAAATGCTCCAAGTTTTCAGTTGTCAGTTAAGCAACGTAAACTAGCTTTCTAAAAATAACTGAATATTTTAATTCTATCTTATTGTCCTTTTGCATATCAATCTCTAAAGAAAAAAATATAGAGTACTAGAAATACAGCAAGGAAATATGTAAAGGCAAATAGCAAGCCGACATTAGAATTGATATTCTTTGCTACAAAAGGCAATCTAAAGCAGAAAAAATCACAAGAAAACAGAATACATTTCTTTAATCTATGTTTAATCATATATTACTTATGGGAGAAAGCAATAAAAGAGAAAAATGCCATAAAATACTATAAAAATTCTGAAGGATCAGAAAGTGAGTAGTGGAGAGTCTTTCAAATTCAAGATCTACAAAAATTATCAAAACTAATATGAAATCCAGTTGTTGAAATCATAGGGGTAGAACTTGCCAATGTGGAGGCAAAGAAAATTATTCCTCTGAATTTTAATGTATATATTCATGTGAACAGATGAAAACAGTATTTTCCAATAAGGCTGTTTTCTCAGGGGAATTATGTGAAAGGAAGCTTTGGGTTTCTGGCATCCAAATGACAAATGAAGTTGAGAAGATGGCAGTTTCAACTTATAAAATGTGCCTTTAAACATTCAGGATGAAACCATTAAAATGCATGATGTTATTTAAGAGGAAGAGACTAGTCAACTGCAACTGAGTTCTGCTATCACATTCCAAATGCCACATCAAGCTGCCACCTGGCTTTGATTCTTCCTGGGTCTGGATAGTTGTATATGAAACAGTTTTTGTCCTGCAGATCCAGTTCCTCTGCTTACCCACATGTTTTATTCTCTTCTTGGTCTCACTGTCCTCATCCTTCCTTTCTAGTGACTTCAATATCCATTAAAATTCTCTATATGATGCCAACAATATGTACATGCCAACACATTGAAATCACGTGAACAACTCTGTATGGTTAAATATTCATTAACTGAAATGCTCAGGAAAGGGGCGCCATGATTTATTGAACAGTCTTGTTAGTATGATACGGAAAACACTTAAATAGTGCTTACCATGTCTCAGACATAATTCTAAGTGTTTCACATTTATTAACACATTTGATCCAACAACCCTATGAGTTGAGGACAATTATCTCTACATTGCAGGTGAAGAAACTGAGACATAGAGAAGTTAATAATATAACCAAGGTCATATCCAATCAAACACAGAGGCAGAGTGTGAATGCGGGCAATCTGGTTGTACAGGCTGGGCTTCTGAAAACACAAATTACATTGCATCTCACTCAAGAACATTCTCAAGTATTTGTTTATTTACTGCTATAGTGAATCAATAAACTGTTTAATTCTATTTAACTACCTTGATAATCATGCAGTATTTGGGGATCATTATGCTGACAATGAATTCTTATTATATAATTCTATAAATTCTGGAAAGAAAATATATGGTATTGAGCATACACTTATTCATTTTCTCAATAAAACTCCATGTATATCATGTAGGATGATAGGACATAAAATAATAAAAATGTAGTAACTGCCCCTGAAAAGTACACATTTTGTGAGAACAAATATGTAAATGCATCACTATAATACTGTGGCACAAATACTGATAGAGGATCAACAAAATATTATGAGAAAATCAAGAAAAACAATATTTGGAGGCTAATGAAAAAAAGGCTCCAGAGAGAAGGCATATTTGAACTGAATATAAAATGATGAATTATTTTCTGAAGTCGGGGGAACACAGAAATGATTTAAAATGAAATCGCCATAAGTTGATCAATCAGTAGATGCCTGTTAAGTGGGTGAAGAAGGCAGAGGATTGCAAAGAAGACAAAAGACAACAAAAAATGTCAGTAATTGTCTCTGGTCTGAAAACATAATTTTTTATATTACAAATCAAACTGCCGAATCAAGAAAAAATTTTGAAAAGCTAAACAGTACTGTGCTACACTTGTATCCCTTCCTTCTAAATGTTAAATGTAACTAAACAAATATATATTAAAGAACTGCTATGAATGGAAAGCATCATAGGTAAATCACAGATGGAGACAGAAAGTCTGCTCTATAAGAAGAGCTCACGACCTCATCAAACCAACAGATACACACACAGCAACCTGATAAAATGGGAGCCTCTGATAAGTCCCTTAACTGAGCTTTGGAAAAGCACTATGTGAGATTAGGTGATGAAGACATTAATTCTAAATGGAGATATATATGGTTAGTTAGTTAGGGTAAGATAATTTTAGTCAGACGGTATTATTATAATAGCTAAGATCTATCCAGTGTTCATGTTCCAAGAAATGATTTAATATTCTCAACAATGCTATGATGTAGATACTACTAAAATCTTTATTTTACAGATGAGGAAAGTGCAACATAGAGATGTTTTGGTAAGTTATCTACACTCCACATAGGAACCCAGGAAGTCTTGCTACATTTCCTCACTCCTAAGTACTAGTTTGACTACCTCACTAGTGCAACAGAAACAAGATAAGAAAGTGCAGAACATGTTTGCATTTAGCAGGAAAAAAATGAATATACTGTGCTTGGTAATAATGATCAGAAATCTGTAATAACAGAGCAGTTTAATGAAGCAATGAGTACATAAAATACATTTCTCAGAAAGTTTGTAACTGTGTAGTAGTAATATGGATGTGTATGCTATTCATTATGTTGATAGAAACAGAGTATGCCAAAATCAGAGCATCCCACACCATTCAGGAAGATATTCAGAGGTTCAAGCACATTCAACAGGAAGAGACTGCTGACTTTTTATTCTTAGGATCAGGAAAGGGAGGTGAGCTAAAACCTCAGCTGGAATTCAAGAGCCTCAGTGTGGTGTTAATAAGAGCTACATGAAAATGAAGTTACTATTCGACTAGAATAGACTAGAGCTGTATTCATCTCAGCTAACTCCACCTGAGCAGGAGTTCTCAGGAAGAATTTTGAAAGTATATAAATCACATGAGAAACAATTGCACAGTACATAAAAAGATGAACAGACACTGAACTCTTAAGACATCCTAGGTATGTAAACATGTCCTATTTCCTGCACATATGGTTAAACAGTTTTTAGATACAACTTGGTCTCATCTATTCTACCAGGCAAATCTATGCTTGGAAGAAACTCTGGACCAGGGGGGAGTTTTATGAATGCTTTACAGAAAGATTGGCAATTTGCTGCCTACCAATTTGGCCTGACTTTCGTCCACCTAGAAGAGTTAAGATGTATAGACATGAAGTCAAGAGAATGAAGTAGAGATGTAGAGTGCGGAGGAGTGTGTGTTTTTCAGCCCAATACTCATTCTGCCTTTCCGTAGTCATTGATTTATAGCATGGCCCATGTGCCCTTCCAAGTTCCCTTTCAATTAGGTATGGTCTTATGTCTGAGCTATAGATAGCTAAAGGAGCAGAAGTAGAAATGCTGTGCGACAGTGTGTTCTCTTTTCTTTTCTGTCCCCATCTCCCACATTTTGCTTAGCACATAGATATCAACACAAGATGAAAATCACACTTCATGGATGGCAAAGCATAGAGCTGGAAAGCACTATGGTCCCTCAGGACTGTGTAGCAAAGTTACTCAAGGCCATCACCTGATTACTTGCCTTGAGATTTGTACATGAACCATGAATAAAATTCAGTCTTCTTTCAGCCATTGTTATTTTGGGCCTCAGTTCCTCTTAAATAAAACACTAGCCCAAATTGATACAGTTCATATATTACAGAAATGTTGAAAAGGTTAACCACTACTATATCAGATAAAGTTTTGATTGGTAAATTTATGTTTCTAGTATTTAATGATTATTACATGAAATATTAGAACGATTATTACAAAGACAATAAATTAATGTTTAAGGTTTAATGTGGAAGGTCCAACACAGACGAAGTAGCCAGACAAGAGGCTATTATCATAGACCAGGAATAATATAGCAAACATTTAAGCTGTGGAAATTGTATATAAAAATGGTATATTGATATTACCATATTAAAAATCTTTGTATTCCATATACACCCCTCTCCTTGAGGACTGATTTCAGGTTTTTTTTGCCCTAATAGATGACATTCTTAATTAGTCCCAATACCTAAAAATGCTTTCCTTGAAGTAACAAACCTACTTTCTTTTTTGAAGTAGAAAAATTTTCCCCACCTTTCTCTCAGACCTTGAACCTCAGATCCTTCTTTACTACAAAAACAACCCTATTTAACTTGCTCAGGATGCTAAGCAGAAGGAGAGTGGCAAAGATAAGTTGTGCATTTGCATACAGGGTTAACAAATCTTGGACAAACTTACGGGCTTAATGCCCTATTTAAAATTCACGGTTGGTTTTTGGGAGAATAGTCCACAAAGTGTACACAACTAGGGCTGGGTTTTTACTACAACAATGCTTTCCCATAGGATTTAATTCTTGTAATAAAATTTTGACTATTATGTAAATAACTGGCATTGTTCTAAAAATATATGACCATACACACAAAACATTCCGAGTGTCTGTTGTTATTTAGAAATAAGTTAATTATACAATTACAAGCATAAAAATTTCTTCTAAATCACAATATGTGTTCTTCTGTATAAAAATAAAATTTTGATTTTGGAGATTACTGCATATTTAGGTAGTGCAATTTAGTAATTTAACAAATATAGTATTTTAAGAATACACATACGCACGTACACACACGTGCCCATTTGTCAATTTAATCTAACTTTCTACCCTGTATCTATTCAATCTTTCACTATTTTATCTATTCTGTACTTTGAAATATATTATTATTTTCTCTGTGTATATTACACTAGGTTTTCAGACTTGTGGGAGATTCCCTGGCTACCTCAGCACCATTTGTTCTTAAAATAGTCATTGATTTTCATCACCATTCAATTGAATATATGCTCTAAGCAAATTTGGCTTTTACATAATACAAGTTCAGGTAGATATCAATTCTATGTTGATTCCCAACCCTATGCTAGAAAAGTTAAATTATTCCACAACAGCATATTTTAATTATCTATTGTAAAAGTTTGTCAATTTATTTAAGTATTTTACTAAGTAATTTGAAACTAAATTGAAATGGGGGTATTATATTAAGAACAAAATTTTCCTCCAAATAATTAAAAATGTATAATATATAAAAATATTATATATATATATATATAGTTTTTGAACACCAAACAAAAATTCACTGGATAGTATCCATAGGATACCATCCTCCATAAAACTTTCTAGAGGATAAATTCTCTGAAAAAGCTAGTGCATTACTTGCTTCAGAGATTGCTTTAGACATTTGAAAATTCATGTTTTGCATTTTATTTTGTAAAATAAATATATATATATAATTATATGTATATATAATTATATAATTATATATATATATATATATATATATGTAATTGATATTTACACTTTGCACTGGAATGATTGATTGACAAAGTCACAAGACAAGTATTTTTTCTCCCTAGGTCAAACAGCTAATCTTTTATATTGAACTGAATTTAAACATAATAAAATTCCTCTCCTTCAGCAACTTAAGTCATTAAGAGAGAACACCAAAGAACAAATCAAAAGAAAAACTAAACCAACACGTATTTTTTTATTATTTTCCCTTTTTATTGTTTGTTCTATCTAGCAATAGGTAAAAGTTTTCACTTTGAAATACCTATTGACTTCAATTTGATTATGATTATGGTCATGTGGAGAGGATAAAGTAATTTTTTTACACTTCTCTCACTTCTCTTTACTCTTGACTTAGACCATCATTGTCCTTCTGATGACAACATCACAGAACATTTACCTTTGCTGTTTCTTAGTGTCCATTTCCCTCCCTGTCTTCCCTGACATAGATGAAAAAATCAATATTGGAAAGAATACTAGTGGTAAGAAAAGGACTGATGTAGGGAGAAAATAACAGTATATTCTCGTATACATTTGCTACCTCTTGAATGTATGACTTGAGTTATATAATACACACACATACATCTCTAGGGCCTCAGTGTCCAGGTTTAATAATTCAGATGTAAAGCACCTGGCCATGATAGATACTCAATAAGTTTCCTACATACATTTTTATACTCAATCTATAGAACTCCTCTCATAGGCTTTCTAATAATTACAGATTCTTGATTTTAGATACCAGTCTCAATAATCCTGTCCTGGAAACCTTGTATCTGTGTACTAAATAATATTCAAACTTCCAGATATAACAACAATAGCAAATATCAGGAACCACTTAATTTCATGTTTTTACACTCTCACTATCAAACTTCCTTAACTTTTTCTGCTAATATATATATATATATATATATATATATATATATATATATATATATATATTTTTTTTTTTTAAGAATTTTTCAAAGTGCAGGGTTCAACATGTTCTGGTTGTTTACAAATTACTTTGTAAACAAACTAATGAGCCAATCAGATCTCAGACACTGCTGGGACTTCTCAAACCCCTTGAAAACCATGATTGACTCAGATCCAAAGGCTTGCTAGGACAATCATCAGTAGGGACATGATTGCTTAGGGGCTACCATCTACATATCTAGCATTTTAATATAGTTTAAATATTTAGTGGGTGCTTTTCTTTCTATTATAAAATCTTCCCACGAACACTTTACATGATAACCTAGGTATTTTGGATATTCCTAGGTAATCTGGATATAACCACCAAAATGGTGAAAGGAAGGAATCCAAGAAAGGAGGAATGGAGGAGAAAAGGAAGAGAGAAAACTGATTTCTATTGGGTCCCTATTTTACTTCTGGCAATAACTGTGAGCCAAGTAACCTTTCTATACAGGGTGCCAAAAAAAAATGTATACACATTTTAAGAAAGGGAAACACTGTATTAAAATTGCAATTCTCAATATATACCAATAACAGAAGATAAATACAAGTTATGTGTATGTACTTTTTGACACCCCCAATATGTATAGATAAAATTAAAGCACCAATAATCTCAGATTGATGGTCTGTTACTCCATCAAAAATCACATCACAGGAGACCAGGAACAATCAGATTTCAAACCTGACTGATCATGAACTAGGGTTTTTAGGTAAAACAAAGAACAATTTCTTTTTTGTTGGATATTGAAAACTTCTCTACAATAAACTTTAACACTTGCGATCACTCTGTTTGTCACAGTATAACCCTCTGTTGACACTGATTTCTAGTCTCCAAAAGAAGGCAATGACTAAAATCAGCATAAAACAACAAAATTAAAGCTTTTTTCTAAAATGCATTGATCTCCACCATCACCCTACCCCAGTGTTTCTTCTTTCACCTTTATTCTAACCATTTAAAATGAAAAAGGCCAAGTCCCCAGCTTCAGCTTTTTGAACCACATGCTAAAAAGTATAGTATGTTTCACAAGATTTATTCTTGTGTGAAAATTTCCATTATGTTGTTCTATGGAGTAAATAAGCCTATTTGTTTCTCAACAAAGAAGGAGGTAAGTCATCCTAGTTATAATAAAATTTGTGGCAGCTTTTCTTTCCTTAATTTATTTTGTAAACACTCCTGATTATGATTGTTTATGGGCATGTGACAGCACCTTGTCGAGTCATACTGCAACAGAGAGAAATATAGAGTCCTTTAAGTAGTCTGGTTCTTTTGCTTTGTTATGTGGAGAATAAATCTTTAAACAACAGTTTTTCATAGAAGCCAAGTAAAAAATTATGCTTTGCCTGCTGCACTCTTGGGGAAATAACAGAAGCTTTATATTGAACTTAATTAAAATGCAAAAATATGCTACTCACATTCAGAAAGGGGATATGTATGTATGTATGTATGTATGTATGTATGTATACATGCATACATATATATATATACCCTTTCATGTGTGTGATTTTTCACTTAATTATATAAATAGTTTGGGGAAAATTATTTTATAAATACCCATTTTAAAATTGCGTGGCAATTTATTTTGGCTTTTAGTTTCTACATGCCAGGCTATTTTGCAAACTTTAGGCACAAAACCAGCCATAGTTATTTGGGTTTTACTCCCATATTTTCACATATTAGGAAAAGAAAGACATTACTTCACCGTTTTTTTAGCATTTAGATGTCAGTCGCACCCTAACAAAAGAGGTAAAATAAAAGCAAATAGGAACAAGTAATGAGAAGGGGTATGTATCCAAGGGCAACAAAGGTACCCTGTGAATATAAACATATGTATTCAAGCAGAAAATATTCTTTATGAAATCTATGGACAGAGACATAGAAACAATCTAACACTGATTCAAAATGTATGACATTAAAATATGACATTTACCTACAAGAAATTATGAAACTATACATAGAATATTTGCAGAATTATGAAAGACATAAAGGTCATAAAAGCTAGCAATCTAACATAACTACTAATATGCTGATCTACCTTCTGTTTATTTCTATGTCCATATATTTGTTAACAATGTAAGCAAATAGGTTTATGTTATTTATATTGTTTCTATTTACATTATCCCAAATTATTCTTCAAAATCATCATTTTAATGACTGCACAAGATTCTGCCATATAAATGTGTCATAATGTATTTACTCATTCTCTTTTATGCTTCTTATATTTTATAATTATAACTTAAATGACAAGAAACATATATTTAGGTAAATCTTTGCCTGTGTCCCTCCCTCGTTGTGTTACAGAGTGTTATTCATGTTTTCATTGTAGAAATTACTAAATTGTTCCAGGATCTGCAAGATTATCAGGTATTATTCATGGTTTTTGGTAGCACTGCAGTTTGAAAATATCTCTTGCATAATTTCATGAAGATTTCAGTAGGAACATGAGGGAGTGCAAATTAGAGGCAGTTAGCCAGTATTTTCATTTGAAATCAATCTCTGTAATGTCAAACAACCTGTACTTATTAACTTTGTTCTAGTCACAATAATGTAATGACCTTATTCTTGAAACACATACCACAAATTCCTACACAGAGAAAGACATACTTACATGTAACTTATAAGAACACTCTCTTGCAGTTTCTAGTAATTGGCTGTCTCTTGATTACAATAACTTTGACAAATGTTACACTGAAAATATTAATGCATTAACGTCATCCATATCAATCATATCTAGCTTGAAGGGTCATTTTCAAAGTTAACTGCTTAAGGCAATGTCACCAATTGCTAATGCTTCTAAGTAACAACTCTTCAGAAAACTAGACTTATGCCACATTTAATAATATTTCAAGTAGTTTAGGAAAATGATTAATAAAATTGTTCCAAAATATTTCCAAAATGCATAAATATATTTGCACATGTACTTTATTACTATTAATTATACTTATCCCATATTTGAATGTTAATTTGATTCTCTATTCCTAAAATGTTTTATGACCATGTCCAAATCTCCAAACACCAACTTTGTATGCAATGTACTACGATTTCTGAATAATTGTGTTTTCACATAGTAAGTAACTAATAGGTGAAACAACAATTTGATGTAACATATAACCTGTCTGTGCAATGACAGCAACGTTATATAAAAGATGCATTTTAAAAGAAGACTATAAGACACCAAAATATGAATAAAGTATTTTGCAGATACCATCTATCATTACATCTTTATAGTCTGTGGAATTAAACTAGTTTTAATTATTATCGATAGGATTTTATAACCAGTTTTTACTAAAACTTTTGGAGAAGACTTTAAAAGTTAGAAATGTAAATGACAGCTTAAAAAGGAAAGCATGAGAATGTGGAAATCAAATTAAATCTACGAAACCCAAGTACAGTAGCCCCCCTTATCTGCAGGGCATGTATTCCAAGACCCCCGGTGGATGTCTGAAACCACAGATAATACTGAACCTTACATATACTGTTTTTCCTATATGTACATACCTACAATAAAGTGTATTTTATAAATTAGGCACAGTAAGAGATTAAAAATAGTAACATAAAATAATTATAACATATACTGTAATAAAAGTTATGTGAATGCAGTCTCTCTCTCCAGTAATGTTTATATTTTTCAGTCTGAAATATAAATATTTATAAATATTTCTATTTTTCGGGGGATCTCTTGCTGAAGTCTTCGTATAGGCTCAATGTTTTTGGTGCAACATGTTGCAGCCAATGGGAATGCATTTTCTGTTCATATCTTCCACCCAGGAATTTAATGCCTTTTCCATCTTAACTAAGCACTTATCACTGTGGCTGTAACTTTTGTAGTTTAACGTGTAATAGCAAAATGAGCAGGAATTTCTTTTTCCCTCTTCACAATTTCACTGAGAGAAAATTCATTCTTACCCTCGTCTTAGCAATCTCAGCATACAACTTTTCTCTTTACTTATTAAGTTGAGAACTTTCATCTATTCACTTGAAGAAAGCACTTTATGGCTTCACTTTGGCATATCTGATTTACAAGCATCACTACTCTTGCAATTCTGGGCCATTATTAAATAAAATAAGAGTTACTCGAACACAAGCACTGATACACCAACAGTGGATCTGGTACCTAAGATGTCTGCTAAGTGACTAACAGGTGGGGAGCATATACAGTGTGGAGAAAAACAGAGTGCAAAAAACATCTCCAGAGGGATGGTAACAGACATCGCAAGGTTTCATCATACTACTCAGAATGCTGTGCAATTGAAAATTTATGAATTGTTTATTTCTGGAAGTTTCCATTTAATATTCACAGACCGCAGTTAACCATGGATAACTGAAACCATGGAAAGCAAAACCACAGATAATGGGGTGGGGGGGGCTGTAATTTAGATAATCATTGATTCATATCCTGTTCCTTTCAGCCAATTGCTACCATAATATTCTTAATAAGCTCAGTGTCAGACAAGCATTGTATATTTTTGCCACAACTTAAATAGGTTTAGTTTGCAAGCATTAAGAGAAAATTATATCGGAAAATGCATATAAACAACTTCAAAGTATTACAACTCTTGTTTTGTAGCATAATGATAAAAATTTGTGCGTGAAATCCTACACTGCTACTTACTAGCTCTGGGACCTTGCAAAAATTACTTAAATCTTCCTTGTCTCGGGTTTTATGCATTATAATGGTGATAACAGTAATCATTCAGGGTTGTTAGGATAATTAAATATCATCATATACAGGAAGCATTTAGAACAGTTTGTGGCACAGAATGAGTGCTAAATTAGTGTTAGATATGATTATTCTTATCCGGATGGCTTTCCATCATGCTCTGCAATCTACTGTCATGTATTGATAATATCCAACAGGACAGGAGAAGAAATATGGATACTTGTAGCTTATATATATCATTAACAATTGCTAAAATTTATGTCAGTGGGATATAACAATTGTGAAAAACGCAAGAAGTTCTCTAGCATGGAGGCGATGTTTAACATGTTTTATTCATAATTCCCATTTTATTTCATTTACTACTCATGTCACTCAATCTTTTGAACCAAGTCCCATCCAGATCATTGCTCATGGTGGTGCTTTCAGAAATGTATGTGCCATGTTGTTCCTTTTCAAGTTACTATTTGCTTTCGTTTTCATCTGTTCTTTTTCTAGTTTCTTAAGGTGGAGGTTAACATTACTGGTTTGAGAACTTTCTTGTCTTCTTATACAAGCATTTAATGCTACAAATTTCATTCTCAGCAGTGGTTTAGTTGTCTTCCACACAATTTGAAATATTTTCTCCTGTCTTTATTAAGCTCAAAATATTTTTTAAATTTCTTTCAGATTTTTTATTTGACCCATGGGGTATTTGCAATTATGCTATTTAATTTCCTAATACTTAGGGATTTTCTAGGTATCAATCTATTATTGATTTCTAGTTTAATTCTGTTATAACCTATGAACATTTTTAAATTTATTGAGGTTTGTTTTGTGGCTGGAATATGATATCTATACGCTAATGTTTTATGTGCATTTTTAAGTAACATGTATTTGGCCATTCATGAATGGCAAGTTCTATAAACATCAATTTGGCCTACTTGATAGATAATGTTGGCCAATTCTTCTAAGACATTATTGATTTACTATCTACTTTCTGACAAAGCAGTATTGCAGTCTTCAACTATCATTTTAGGTATATATACATTTAGGATAGGTATGTTTTCTTGGTGAACTGACCCCTTTAACATCATGAATTATCTTTTCTACCACTAGTGCTATTTTATATTCTGAACTCTAGCTTATCTGATATTAATATAAACATTCTAGCTATAAATTCTATAGATGATCTAGATTCTCACTGTTAGTTTTGGAGCAGTACATTATTGTGACTTTTTACATCTTATGTAGAAATAAATAGAACCTGTGACAACAATGGTTTTTATTAAAGTACAGTATCTGAAATTCCATCTTCTGGAAAGTCCTCCCAGACTCTGACTACTTGTCTGTCAATCTTAATTTATTTTTATGCTGTGAACAGTTATCTTTTTTTCCTACGTATTCAAAGGTCTTTCAGTGGAAAATGAGGGTTGGATTTAGGGGCTATTCCATTTTAAACCAGAAGCCTGACAATTGACTTTTAACTTAATTCTCATTAGAACCTGATTTTGATGGCATGTCTTTATTTTCTGAAGAATATTGCTATTTTACATGAGGGATAAATGTGAGTCACAGCAAATGGAACATATTAGAGTGACCTTTCACACTCAGTTGCACCTGAGTACAACCGTAAAAAAACAAAAGTTATCAAATGTGTCTGGCTTTAGATGCTTATAAATTATATCACTTAAGAGTTACCTAAGTTGTAGCATCATATAAAGGAAAGAGCATAGAACCGGAAATGAGAAGGCTTATATTTGAGACCTGCTTTCACAACTTGCTGATAATGTTAGGGAAGGCATTTAGTAGATCAAGTCCCAGCTTCTTTGCAATAAGAAATGGATACAATGAAGCTATCTGACTTAACTCCCAAAAGACTTACTAAAGGCACAAATAAGGTATCTAGAGTGAGAGCACGGTAAGCTGCTACGCAATTATTTACTTTTATTATTAAGTTGATTTAGTTTTAGGTTCTTTAACAAATGCTGTAAAGTGACAGTTTTATCCAGTTAGGCACTTGAGTTTTGAAATTGCAATCACATATTGAGGTACATAATAATATATGACTTACGACAATGAGAAGTATTGGCAACCTGCACGTCTGCAGCCCACGAATTTAGAAAGGTGTTACTTTTTTCTCCTTATTGAGATAGTATCACAATCAGTGTTAATATTTTTCCTAACATCTTTATTTTAATATTTTGTAATCCCCTTGTCTCCCTTAGGATGTTATAACTTATAATTTGACATTGATGAATAGTACTAGGATCAGGAAATAGCATGGTTAGTTTTCTGGCAGCTTCATGCTGTCAGTTCCATCGGTTAATCTCTTTTCTCACATGACAGCTTAACACCGCACAGTCATTTGAAAGCTCTATGTAAGTGTCTCCCACCTTCTTTTCTTGTAATAAGGAAGTTCCCCGATTTTCTCTGTCATTATACATTCTTTAATCTCTTTGAAAGTAACATGACCCACTGTACGGTTTCCCCTTTATTAATGCAAATGTTCCAGACAGTATCCTTAAATGTCTAGAATTAAACATTTTCTATCAAGTTCAGAAGACGGAGTTCTGTTCAGATAATGAGAATGCTACTACAAACCTTGCTTTAATTGCTGCATTATAATCTCCAGACTTGAAAAGCCCTGGAGACTCTGAGACATAAAATGCTTTTCAGCTATGCAGGTGTGGAATTCATTACAAGTGTGTTTTAAGTTGGGAATATATCTTCAATTCATTGAAAGAATACCAGTGCCCTTGGGGTGTTTGATAACCTGACCCATTATTTAAAGTGTAACAACAGTAATATATTAAAAGCAAAAAGTAAGGAAGCATGTAATTATAACTATGAGGACAAATACACACACACACAACTCTAAGATTAAAAAAATAATATCAGATCTTTGCAAAAAGCAGGGAAAAAACCTAAAATCTTTCTGTATGGTAAAAATCATTATCAGTAAAATGACAATATTTTAATAGGTTTGATTATGGTTGGGGTAAAAGTGCATTTTCTACTTAGTATAGCATTAGTGATCCAGTTCATCATATACCTGTTTTAAATTTTCAAAAAAATGTGAAATATAAATGTTGTCTAATGACGTAACTCCATAATATAAGTGAAACACATTTATACATTAAACCTTAACAAACTTTTCTCCTTAAAATACCCTTATCATGAACATAATATGTAACCTTTGTTTTTAGTTCCTGGTGTATTATATTCATAGTTAAATCAGTAGCAAATGCACATCCTACACCAATCAACAGATTAAAGAATAAAGTTCATACATTTCAACAATAACAACAAAATAGCATGTGGTATGGTTTTCTCATTCCATTGACTCATGCTAAAAATAATTTCTAAGGCCAATGCTGGGGCAGTCTTAGATTAGTGGATTTCTCCTTTTTTTCTCCTTAGTCACATACTAAATACCTATCCTCTACATTATCTGCTTGGGTCAGGATGAAAGAAAGAAGAGGAGCACCAGCTATGTCAAGGAGTATATTAATTGGGCTCTGTGCATTGTTTTCTTTCTTTGATGACTTAATTTAAAACCATTTTTTTCCTGAGAAATCTTTTGAAAGGGAACATACAAATTTCAAGGAAAAGTTGTGAGACAAGCTGATCAAAGTGCCCATCAGCTGGAATAACATTTAACTGTGGGTGACCTGAAAATCCTCATAATGGAGCTTAATCACATAAAACAGAAAAACAAAATGAACAGCAAGCATGAACATGGTGACATAGCCCTACTTTGCCAATCAAGCTAACAGTGTCTGAACACTTCAGAGAAAAGACACCAATCAGTCTGCCGATGTGATGTCCAACTTGGTACTTGTGTTAACCTCCTTATTTCCTTCAGAGAAAATGTTTAAAAACAAAGCATGGCCACTGAAATAATAGTAAAGTACCTCCAAGATTCCCTTAATGCTTACATTTGCTGTACAGTTGCTGTATTGGGGCACAAAGAATACAAATAATACTCTGAGTATAATTCATACTAGAAAGTGGCAAAAACACACATCATTATTTGGAATGTATAAAAATGGTTATCAACAAATTGCACTTATTTTTCCATTACAGTATATCTAAGGGTTCTCCTACAATATTCATGATTGCAAGATTTATTCCAGGTGTGTTTTGTTTTTGTGTTTCTATGTAAGAAGTTTCAAAATTAAAGTTATCCTTTATAGAAAAGTATGTTGCTTTCTCCTAAATAATACATTCAAGTGGAAATTCCCATCACAATGACAAAAAAAAAAAAAAATCTGTCCACCAACCAAAACCCCTAATTCAGTAAGAGAGAAGATTTCCTGATGTGTCCCCCTTGGTTATGTCCTGCTCATAGTTGGAGGGCTTTAAATGTTTTCTCTATTAGTGTTTCTGTGTCTCAAGTGCAGAATGTGATGGAAAACACTATACAGGCACCAATACACCTGACCGACTCAATCTATTGCATACAATGGCTTATACAGAAATTACATGGATGCTGCCCATATATCCTCACTTCTTTGCTCAATCAGAATATCTCAAGTTCTTTTCATATATTAAATGTATCTGATTAAACTGCTTAATTTCTACACAAACAATACTGTATGTGCAAGTTAGTTTCTGTGTAAAACACTGATTTTTTTTTTTTTAAGGAAAGAAAAGGCTGTAACATTTTCCATAAACTCGGATACACAGCAATCAAACAACTTGCTCAGAGTCTCCAGGGCTGTTGCAGGTTTGCTGCCAGTTCAAAGCTGTTTTAAAAAGAAGGTCGGGTTACCACACTGACCCATTTAGCACAGTCTAGCAGAGAATCAGGACCATCAGAGACATGGAGATATAGTGGGTGTGGATTCTGATTAAATTTTGACTGTATAACAGAACCATAACACGATAAAGTTAGAACAGAGAAATACTAATTTTTTAGTAGTGTCATTATGATTGAGTGGTTACAAATTAAATTAAATTTAGAAGGTTAACTGAGTTGTTAATGTAGGCAAAATAATTCTTTCAGTATTTATCAATAAATCTTATTAAATTTTAAAAAGTCAGGACTTTTTAAAAATAGTTTAATTAACAATTTGGGATCTCCAAGCATTTGCAAAATGGATTCAGTTTTTAATATAATCTAAGAAAATATGATCAATAGGAATAATGTTTAAATGCCCACTCAACATAGGAAATTTTATTCTTATTCTTTAATGTAAAATGAATAAAATGACAGAAAGAAGCATTGATTTGAGGCAACCACTGGGAATAAAAAGTGGCCTTTGCGTATGTGGTTGTGGGATAGGAAAGGTGAAGTTTCCAAGCCACAGTAACTTTTTTTTTTTCAGTTGGTTTTCCTCATTTATGAAAAAAGCCTGGTTTATATTTTATGTTCACAGACTAGAGAAAGCATGCTTGTGGTAAAGCCATAGCAATGGGAAGTAGTTTATGTTCTGTGTTTATGTGGGAATAACAAATCATAACTAGACATATGTTGGTTTCAAAAGTATGGTTTTGTTATAGAAGATTTACTTAACATTTGAAATATTGAAGTGCTATTAGCCTGAGGTTTGGATAGGAAAAAAGAAAAGTTAACAGGTTATATTTTTTGCCAAAGTATTGATTTACATTCCACTGAAAGACGCTTGTTTGTTTTACATTTTTTTTCTATATTCATGGAAACAAAAATCTTTGCTCAGTTTAAATATCAAGTTGTAGCACAAATGATTAATACAAGATATCAAGAGTCTGAATTTCCAAGAAAACTTGAATTTACTTCAGTTCTGGGACCAAGATAGTTCTAAAATATGTCATACAGGTCCATTCTAGGCATAATTAAAATTAGCAACATGTAGCTTAAAAGTTCACCCATATTCTTTAGACCCAAATCAAAATGGCTTGGATCCACACAGTGATTCAGAGCCTATGATACTGGTTGCAAAGTAAAGCTAAACCCCAGAATAACATAAATTGCTTTCATGTATAAATAGCAAATAAGACACAATCCATAGAAATCTTTCTATTTGTCCTCCTGAGTTTAACACCTGTATTATAGACTAGAATTCGTAAATTACCTCTCTGTTTTCCTTGCTATCTTACCTTTAACAAAAATGATTTCCTAAACAAATTAGCAATAGCAACATTTTTTTAAGTGTTGAAAAAGTCATTATTTTCTTTTCTCTTTTGGTATAAATTTGTCATTATATCTTCCCTTCTTCACATATAAAACACATGTGAGAATTACTTCTCCCTATTCCAGTCACTGAATTGGGCAAGGTGAAATGCAGTGAATATAATATTTCTGCTATTTTGATTCAATGAGAAATGCCATAATCACATTTTTCTCCTTGTGTGGATCGTCTTCTGATATGGCATTCAGCGTGGTCTCATATGGTTGAAATGAAAAATCTAATTTGGAAACGGATCTTGTTGATCTCCCATTTATTTTGCTTTTCCAGTACACTCATCCATTAGCACTGACTCCTTATGGTATAACAACTTCCCTTTATATAGGTTTTTATGTAGGAGTCACCAGAAATATAATTAAAATGTTTCATCATCTAGACATTGAATACTGATCTGACTCAAAGCCATCTAATTTGCAATTCCTCTTTTACTGTCATTAGGCAATACTAATAAATTTGACATAAATATAATTGAAACATACTGAACTTTTATTCAACAAATCTTAAAAAGAGAAATAGTTATTTTAATAAATTATTGAGAAAGGAAAAGGCAATTAGTTAAATATGAGAATTGTGTAGAAAACTGAACCCATTAAGAATAATTAAAATATTTGGAAATAGTCCTTTTTGTATATATATGTAGTGTAGTACAAGTAAAGGCAATTCTTACAGGCTTTCCTCATATAAAAATGATATAGTCTGAGTTATAATCAAATGAAAGAAAAATTATGCTGGGTTTGTTGTGTACGTTCAAAAGAATGTTGCTATCCTGAAAGCTTTTTAAGGAAATCATTGACAAGCAAAATGACTGATAATTTATTGATTCTGAGTTGACTAATCCTAATGCAAATATTTTGTCAGAATAAACATATTTACTAATAGACATTTAAATTATACCTACTAATTTAAATTCTAAACTGTCCTAAAATGGTTTTATTATTGGGATATAAGGTAAAGAGCCTTTTATAATATTTTAGCATTTTTCATTCTTTACATTTTCTTACTTTATGACAGGATTTATAAAATGGGTGAACTATCACAGAACTAAAAAATAAATAAAATAAAACTACTTGTTGCTGATTTAAAGCTTTAGCACATGTTTGAAAATAGTGATATAAGGTAGTGTTTTATAATAGGGGTTGCTTATTTTTAGATAAAGAATTTAAGAAGCAAACTTGTATGTACATGCTCAGGATATTTTGCATGTTATAGTAAGTGATACTTATTGTATATATAATCAACTTTATAATCAACTTTACCCCTGACTACATGGGAAACATTATTTAGATTTTAATGCTTATTTATGTTTTTTTCTAAAATGTTAAAACTAAGCAATGCCAGGAAATATAAAATACAAAATATGTAATAAACCACATTATTATTTTAATATATTTTAAGAAAAAAAGGCAAGGTTTAAAATGAAAAACTAAAAGCAGAGGAGAAAGTTTACTCAACTATAACCTGAGTTTTAATTAAAGCCATGATTGATGACAAATGCCATCTTGCAATGTGACCTCTAGAAAGATCTGCAGCTGTTGAATCAATTGAGAAAATAGTGTCCACTGTTTTTAAAGTAATGCACAAAAAATAAAGCATATTTGGAATTATTAATCATGTGAACATTACATTACTTATTTGGAAATCTGAACATAAGTAAAAAGTAGTCCTAAAAATGAAGCAAAAGAGCTTTGAGGATGCCTTATTTGGGAAGCCATAATTTCCAGATTATTAACCTAATCATTTGAAAAGAACTTTTCACTGCATTAATCCCATTTAAATTTAAGATGGAAACGTTGAGTAGAGATGAAGCTCTATTAGCTGCACAATGTGAATCAAATGGAAGTACAGACAGAGCTGGAGATAAAAAATGGGACGGCAAGCCGACTTTCAAAAGGCATTATTAGCCTATAAATATCCAGCTAGAAGGGCGTTTGTATTGGAGAACTTCTTTACCCACCTGGAGTGGCTACATCTATTCTTACGTTTGATTAAGTCTTTGAAAGTCTTTTTTTAAAAAGCAAGTGATTGGATGAGAATCACAAAAGAAAAAAGAAAAAAAAATACAAGAAGATGCTCACCACCTTTTGACACAGAAGGCCATAGGGCAGCTGAGAAAACTTTTTTTAAAGGGGATTTAAAGGCAAAGGTCTAGAAAGGCCAGCAAAACCAAGGTCAAATTACTTCTAGAACTCCCTGATCTGAGCCCATTAGTACAAACAGGAGGAAAAGAATTCTAAACATCAACAAGAAAAATAAAAGATAACTAATGCTGTTGAAAAATAAGTATTTTTAATAACAGTTAAAATCACATGAATGGTAGAGTTTCAAAAAGAGACATTTTCAGTATTCATCTTCAAAAAACTCTGTTATTTAGATATCACTCTGTGTTCTCAAGAAGCAGAGTAAAAGCAAGTTTAAATATCATTGAGTGGGATTTATGCTATAAAAAAAAGAAAAAAAGGATGAGATTTCCTGCACTAGAGTTTGTTAAATCCAGGAATAAGGGACAGAAGGAAACTGCACTTTCGTTTGAAGGAGTAGAGAATTAAGGCAGCTCATCTGTCAGGAAAGTTTAAGGCAGGGTAAATGGATTAGGTGACCTTTCAAAATTACTTCAATTCCTGGATTTATGATGTCAATATAAACCAGCGGTCCCAAATGGAAACGTGGGCAGGAACCACTAACTCTTGCACTTGTTTCTGCGGTTCCTTGAACACAGGCACAGTCAGGTAACTTGCTAGAATATAACTTAAAGTACAAGCTTTGGAGTCAGATAGCTTGGGTTCCAAGATTCTTGAGTTTCAGCTTCGTCAGCCACAAAAAAAAAAAAAGATGGGTAACTATTGTGCTTTATCATTGTATTGTTGAAAAGATTAAGTGAGGTGGTATACATAAAGCAAGTAGTATGTAGTAGGTATACAAGTCAGCATTCTTATTAAACTCTGTTCTGCCACTATATCAACGATTGCGGTCTGAAACGATGCTACTGCTCAAGTGACAGCTCCACCTTTCTTCCTTGTCTATTTCCCCTTGTATTTTCTGTTCCTCTCCACTTCTATTCTTAATAGAAAGCCCTGAAAGCCCTGTGTCTGTCAAAAAAGTTTTAGCTACTAAACTTCATCACTAGAAACAGACAACACAGACTCTGTTGATATACAAGGGGCATTTGAAGTAGGCAACTAGACAAAGCATTGAAACACTGGAAAACATGTGAAATATCAGTAAACTATGGTTTCTTTTGAATGAAATTCTATGCATCTATTAAGAAGTTTTGTGAAGCTATTTACTGACGTAAAGTGCTGTCATGTGAGCAGATAAAATTGAGTAAAAAGTCAAAATAATAAAAAACACATAAATCCAATTATAATGCATTTGGAAAGATAAAGTACTCCAAAATGTTACAGTCTATGCCTCTATACACCTGTTTTTCATGACTGTAATTTGAGTTTTCTCCTAAAGTTTATTTTTTGTACATTTTAGGTTTTATTAGAAAAAAAAGTATATTATTGTTTTGTTTTTATAAAATATGACTTTTAACTCCTCCTGTTTTTATAGTTTTCAAAAAGTTATCAGCTATTAGTTCTTCTGATTGTTCTTTTAGGAAGGAACGGCCCTTGCGTTGTATTTTTAACATGTCATTTAGATATGTCTTAGAAGTATACAGATGTAGTGCGTTTTTAAATATTTACAAAGATATATGCATATGTATGCAAGTATCATCTGCAGATAATATGACAAGATGTTAGTGGTGAAATGAGCGTAAATCTGACCATGATTCTCTTTTATCAGACTTCTTCTATAGCTCAGTGTAAAAACAAATCATCATTTTCTTCCTAATTTTTCTTCTGGATAAAATTTTAGAATTCATTTGGAATGTTTCCGTTCAGTGATATTTTACCAAATAACTATATGGATATAGATACAAAACCTTATGTGAAAAGTCTACAAATATTATTTTTAAAGTTATAGATATTTTAGGTAAGTATTCTGAATAAACTCATTCATTTCCTGTTTACATGTGCATTGCCCTCAAGAGTTAACATTCTTTTTTATTGCTCAGTATATAATCTCATTAAGAACATATTCTTCTCTGTGCCCAGATTAAATGAGTCATAGGAGTTTCTCCACCCTCATTTTCCACAATAATGCCTCATTCCTAAATATCTCAGAAAATGTTGTAATAATCATATTGATAAAATGAGTGATAAAAAGAAAGCAGCCAAAAATAACAAGGCCTCTTTTTCTTTTATTTTGCCTTGAATAAAATACTATTAAATTTTATTCACTGTTTCTTCATTCTAGGCACCATGTTGAGAAAACAAAGCCAAACGTGACACGAGTATTCCCATGGCATATTGTACTCTTTTTAGTATTTTCATATTTTATTATAGATAATTATATTTCTCCCAACCAGACTGTAGACTACTGGAGAGCAAAAGCTATATTGACTTTTTATCTTTGTCTTATGAATGCCTGACAAACATTCAGCTTTCATGAGTGACTGAGTCAATGAATGAGCATTGAACTAAAGGGGTCTTCTAAGGAAATGGTCATCTTTCTCATACTAAACACCAAAAGCCTTGATGAGCATGTTGAATTTCTTATTCCCTACAGGGGTATCAGACCTCATTTCCTTTTAGTCATTGCCCTTAACTCTAAAAATTTAGGTAAACATAAATGAGAGAAGCCCAGTTACCTACCACTTGTTTAATTTTCATTTATAAATTAACTGTATCTTTTTGGTATTAAGCAATTTTAGAATAATCATTATATCATTTAAGTTGTTCCCAAATTAATTTATCCTTTCTGGGTTTTTGATTGTTGGTTAGTTTTTATTAAATAATCTCCAAATAAAAACTAGTCAACCAGGTACGCACATCTCTATTGGTGTTAATTTGTAGGAACACATTCTTCAAGGAAGACAGAGACAATTTATCAAGTAATTCTTGTAATTTCTCTCTTGTTGTTAACAAGTTCCCCCCACATAATCATATCATTATTGTTCTTTTCACAATGAGACCTAACATAGTGGGAAAAGCCACATGTATACAACTAACTGATTTTAAAAGAACTGATTTTTTTTTTTAATCTGTCAGTCACCTTAAGAAATGTCACCCCCAGGAAAATAAAACTGTGCATGTAGCATGTACTGCATATATCTGCTTACATCCCATGGGCCAAAAAAAGACTCTTATTTATGTCGTTCACAGCTCTGGCTTACTGATCTTCTCTGGACCTCTTGACTGTCAATATTTTTGTTTGGGGGAAATACTTTCCTTTCCAAACTGCAAGAAAAAAATACAAGCTTGTTTTCTCCTTCCCTCCAGGATATAAAAGAACAAAAAAACAGCAGTTAAAAAGAAACTCTTTTAAAAAGCAACTGCTATAAAAAAATAGGAAGCAGACACATGGCATGGGAAGAATTAAAATGTTTGCTTATTTTATAAAAAAGTGAATGCCTCAAAATGGTGATTGCCTTCCCTAAAGTATCCTCACTATACTTATCATAAAGATGAATCCTCCCCAATTATAAAGGTAGGGAACCCCCCAAGATCATAACAGGTTGTATTAAATAGAACCGTTTCATTTATCTGTAAGGACTTGAGCCTAATTTTCAGAAAGAGATGACAGTAATTCTGATGAGGTCTGCCCTAAAAATTGGCTAGGTATTATCTTGCTTCTCTCTTCTCTAACCCAAACCAGTTAAGGCCATGAAATTGCCAGCCTGACATCTTCAGCAACTGGAAATGCATCATCGAGCTGTGTGTTCATATCTACCACATACCCAGTTACTTCTAGCTCACAAGCGCATAAAAAAGTTATTTTAAAATCTTTACCCATTCTAGGTCAACATCTTGTTGGCTGGCTGATTGTATTGCTTATAATGTTTTTACAGATCCTATGTAATCAATGGAATGATGCCTGTTTATTCTGCTGCCCAGAGTCAAGCTAGCCACCTCATAAAAATATAATTTCTGATCATTTTTCACTTGACTCTAAAGATTTGAAAGTTAGAAAAAAATTCCATTTAAATACACATGAACCTGCCATGCAAAATAGCAGATGCGTCCATGCGTCCAGTGTATGAAACTGGCATGTCCTGCTAACCAGCCGGAATTCCCTGTGTTGTGCATTCATATAGAATATATTTTAGACACCACTGGATTCAACATCTTTTTTCCTACTAATCTCAAAATGCCACAAAGAAATAGAGAAGCGCTGATTTAAAACGAAAGTGTTTTGCGTGCTCCTCTTCTTTCAGTCCATCGTATCATGTGGATGCTTACATTTTTCTTATAATTATTTAAAATGCACAGGGTAAAGATGTTGCATTTGAGTACATTTCCATGTTATGGATGTGTGTACTGTGAAAAAGAAATTACATACTTTAAATTTGAAAACTACCTAAGCCAAGAAAGAATTTAAAAACTCCTTGTTTTTATAATCCCACAGTGCATTTGCTAACAAAAGTTCAGAGTCCAAATTCTCATGTTAGAGAGCATGTGTCAAGAGGAAAACAAAGAAAGTACAGCAGCATCTTTACCAAATACTTTGGTCTTAATGAAGTAAATACAAATATTGTACATTTCTATCAAATATTGGTAGAAATTTTAAGACTAGCAGAAGTGTTAGGGCTCTCTGGGGCTCCTGGTCCAGTCTTCTCAGGCGCTGTGTGCGTCTGGGGAGCAGTAGTGAGTGGCGTGGTGCTGAGCCTCTGCAGCTGGCACCGATGTTCAGGCAGAGGGAGCGCTCAGGTCCCGGCAGCCTTGGCCTGAACAGAAGCTCGAACTGGCCAGTTCAGCCAGAACACAAAAGAGACAGGTGCGTTCTGCAGCACTGCCCGTAACTGGCGGAGAGAAGGAAGTCTCTCTGCACACCGTGAAATCAGCACACTTGAGTTTGTGTAGTAGGTTACTCTCAAATGGTTCAATTATATGAAATAAAGGATTTTGGAGAGTTAAAAGGAACGCAATTTGAAGAATAAGTTCAAATCACAGAGGAACACTTCCAGCGGAATAGCTTGAGTCCTGTACATGGTGAAATTACTGTTAGCGTTTAATGGACTGGTAAGATGAGTAGCTTTCATGGTAAAGAACGAATATGTTGTTCAGGAATTTAATGACCTCAAGTGAGATTCTTACATGTCCTAAGAAGCACATAAAACACCTGGTTGTTACTAATTCAAAGGTTGTTCTGAATGTTATGTTAAAAAGCCAGTAACCTAATAACATTTTAAAAAATAATTATAGGAAGTATTGGAGGTGTGGAGTGATATTGCCCCCAATTTGAAGTCCAGATAATACTGATGCTTTCATTTTCTGAAAAGCATATACAGTTTATTTTCCCCTAAACTCTCCATTTGAGAAGCTTTCTTACAACAATGACAAGAAAAAAAAAAAGTAGATACAACAATTTGATATTTCTTAGCCTCTGGTAACTTATATTTAAATAGAGTAGTCATTAAAATAATCATTTGTTTAAAAAAAATACCATTAAGCATGAAATTATGAAGCAAGACAATAAAGGTGAAAAAAACATGTCATTAGGATAATTAGTAAACTTTACTGAAAACTAGAAAACTCATCTTTGGCACAATTGTTGGAGAAATAATCTCCATTTAGACTACTTAGTTGGAACATTGAATAAAATAAGGAAAAATAATATTTCCTCTTGCCCTCAGCATTATCATTTTTGCCTGTCTGAATTGGCTGCTGGGTTTACATCTCATTAACGGACATGCACAGCATCATTAGGGCTGAAGGCTAATAGATGCTTCTCTGTCTCACAACACCTATTAGCAGTCGACACATCTTTAATGTGGTGTAACTTCCAATTAATTTTTTAACGTCAGCCTGTCACATTGTCATCAGCAGTGGTATTGTCTACCTGTTTGTGAGAATATGTCCAGAAGACCTGTGTTCAGAGCCACGCTCAAGCTTGGGACTGGACCACGGAGGCCATGGCTACACTTCCCTCATTCTTTCAGAAAACATAATTGGAAATATTTCACAATAATAATGTATCTTATACAGCACTAATATAAATATATATATATATATACATATATACATATATATGTATATATGTGTATGTGTGTGTGTATATATATATATATATATATATATATATATCTTACTATCATATTTTACTATCCAGTGCTTCTATTTTTATGTCTAGAAGATTTAATAGCACATCAGCAATATTAATTTTGTGTAGTAAATTATTTCCTTAATTGCCGGGAGCCGTCAGCGCCTCAGTGTTTGACATGGCCAAGCACACTGAAATTGTGACAAATTCTGAAGCTCTGAGAAACAGATACTGCTTTATATCTTAAAGAACTTAAATTCCCCTTTGGATGTCCCCCAGTAGGATGAAGATCTGACACCCCTTCTTATATTGGTTGCTTAGTTTATCTTAGCTGAATAAGTGAGTTTTAGACATATTGCGATAATTCTGTTTTGCTGTTAGCTTCTTAACAATAGACAAGTTATGCACCTTATAATTCTTAAGATCCTGTTTAGCCAGTAGTGTTTGAAATAATTGCTAAGTAGGAAACATCCTTTAGGCGCCAGGGCAGGACTCTGCTCCAGGCCACAAAGCCGTTAAAGGTAGAAATTGAAACATTGTTAGGATAAGTTAGTCATTAGCATAGAACAGGTCAGGCTGTACCCTGTAACAGAAACATTAGGAGGAAGAAAAGCTCTGAGAAAAACAACTTCCAAAAGGGCAAAAGTTTAACTCTGGAAAAGGTCAACTGCCTGGTATAAAAGGGGCATGCTGTAAGAATAAAGTGAGACACTTCTCACTTCTCTTCTTGAAAAAGTGCTCCTGTGTCTCCACGTGTTTTTTTCCTTTTTCCTCGCTGCTGCCGCCTCCACCTGAGGGAACCCCTGGACCTGCGGGAGCTGGTCTCCCACACTTAATTTTTAAAAAGTAGAAGAAAAATTACTACTGTATTAGGCAAGTTTATTCATAGAATGTTTGGTGTACTTTATAGTTAGTAAGGTGAATCAATGTATCTTTCTATAAAAGTATATAATTATAAGAGGCAAAACAATGAGGCTGATATCTCATATGTACATGTTTGACAATTCAAGTTTGAGTAACTTAAAAGACACTTTTCTCTATTAATTTTTGCAAATACAGTGTCAAAGTGACTTAATTTGAAAAATAATTATTGCAAAAGTATATTTAGAAATAATTCACAAAGAATGTATTACATAAAATGTAAAATAATAAATAATGTCTACATGATAAGATGTTTTCAAAAAGTCAGTGCTTGTGATCACCTATAGAACAAGCCATATCAAAGACCAAAATGTGCAGGTTCTAGAATGCAGTCAATAATTTTATGGTGAACAGTTATTTAGCTATTTACCTGGATGTAACTAAAATCTCATTAAAACATGTCTTCTGCTAAATGACAACACATTTGTGACAATAAACCACATCCAAGTGTTACTTTATATATGTGTATCTATCTTTTTTCCTACAGTAACATTCACATTGTTTAACAAAATCATGTTTATGCATTTGTGTTCATGTATACACTATATTCTCCTGCAAAGTTGGAATTTTCCCTGTGGGAGTCTTACTGTTGTTTCCTTTTCTCATCACGTTGTTTTTAAAATCTCAGCTAATTCAAGTTGTGTTTAGTAAATAATGTCAAAATTCAAATGATCAAAATTTTATAGAAAATTTGCATGATTTTCTTTCTGTCCTAAATGTGCAAAGAGCCGAAGTGGTACATTGTACTATCAATACGTCTATGCTTTTTGCTAGTAAGCATTTGTAAATCTCAGGATTGCATCATTATGATTTTAACAGATCGTTATAACTAGTCTCTTAAAGCATGTATCAAACCTAGGTCTAAATAATATTTATGTGGAAAGAACAATGTTGTCTAAATAGTATGAGTGAATGAAAAAATTGGGGTGTGTTGTCACGATATTGATATGGAAATATCGTAAGGGAAACTAAATATTCCAGATGAACATATCTACTCAATGTGAAAAAACCCACTTTGCATTTCATAAATACAGAGTAACAAATTCTTTCACGCAATATGTGAAAATAGTTTTATGTTTAAAAGAAGCCCCTCTTTGGGGAAAAATACATTTTATATACAAAGCAATGATTTATATAGTTTGAATGTTCCAGCTTCTCTAAGTTCTGAGTAAATGATGACTGAAATAAAAACAAACAAACTAATCTGCTTTAACTTAAACATTATGAATATTCTGGTTCATAAAAAAGTTACAGCCACCACTCACATCTAGGGGAAAAAAACAAATCAAAACAGTATATTTATAACAATTTCATGGTTTATCTGCAAAACAGGAAGAGGTATTTTCAGTGAACCAGAAATCAGGAAGAACCCCTGAAAGATCAAGAGCAGACAGAATTGGATTATACAAGCATGGCTCAGATCAAACACAAGCAACAGAAAACTTCAGAATATGGCAGAGAGTACAAAGGGGGATCTCTTCCCTGCTGATCCAAGTAGCCAAAACCCTTCATGCTTATGATCAATCTACAAAAGTATTTAATAAATATCATTAAAAAAATCTTGGTCAAACATATTTGACAGGTAGTAGCAGGGGAAAAGGGAGGAGGAAATGAAAGTACGTGAACTATCCTCTATTAAGGAATCTCGAGATCTTAATTGACACTAGTCATTGAAAAATTAAATATTAAAAATGTAATATTTAATATGTTTTAAAATATAATGATGAGATTCCACTTTTCGTAAAGGTTTAGTAGTAGGCTGCTGGTCTAGAATAATCATTCCTTAAAAACAAATAGAATATCTTTATATCATATGTGTGTGTGCATGTGTGTGTGTGTGTGTGTGTGTATTTAACTATCTGTGTATACACATACACATATGTCTGTGCATATATGAGGTCAGACAATTAAGTTCACGAACTTGTTGCAGTGATGTTGCTAACCTTTTTTGATATCAGAGGGATTATTCATTATGAATTTGTACCAACTGGACAGTTAACCAAGTTTACTATTTGGAAGTGCTAAAATGGCTGCATGAAAAAGTTAATGACCTGAACTTTTCACCAACATTTCATGGCTCTTGCACCATGACAATGCAGCAGCTCACACGGCACTGTCTGTACGAGAGTTTTTAGCCAGTAAACAAATAACTGTATTGGAACACCCTCCCTACTCACCTGATCTGGCCCCCAATGCCTTCTTTCTTTACCCAAAGATAAAGGAAATATTGAATGGAAGATATTTTTATGACATTCAGGACATCAAGGGTAATATGATGACAGCTCGGATGGCCATTCCAGAAATAGTTCCAAAATTACTTTGAAGGGTGGACTAGGCACTGGCATCGGTGCATAGCTCCCAAGGGGAGTACTTCAAAGGCTACCATAGTGATACTCAGCAATGAGGCGTGTAGCACTTCTTCTAGGATGAGCTCACGGACTTAATTGTCCAACCTTGTATGTGTGTTCACATACACATATGTAAAGGCAATAGATCTCTTCCCAGGCAGTAAGAAACTGTGAGGGAAAGATTTTGACAGAAGCAATGCACCCATATGTACCAAGAATTTGGTAGTGCTTTTCCCCAACAGAGATCTAGCTATGCATAGCAGGTGGCTGGCAGGTTAACAAGCTGAAAATAATTTTGAACAGAACATATGTCATTAAGTAGAGGAGAAGAGTTGAGTAGAAGCCTTATTCATTCCAGAGGCTTTGCCTGGGAAGCTGAAGTGCTAGATCCTAGGAGTAAGGTTAAACAAGAAATAAAGCATTTTTCCAAAGATAAAAAGCCTGCCTCCATCCCCCTCTCTCTTTTATTAAATTAAGGTTATCTAAGATTTCTAGTGGCTACTATACACCATTTTTCAAAGGAAGATAATTGAGAATCTCAAAACCTTCAAATTGTTTATTTAAAATCCCCAACACATAAGAAAATTAAACTAAGTGACAGTAAACCGTGAAACAAATCAGAACATTTAAAGAAATACATGGCTATCAATAATGAAGATTTCAGTCACAGGCTATAAAATAACTAAATATATATTCAAGAAATTAAATGATTGTTAAGAATTTCATCAGAGTACTGTAAAATAAAAACAAAATGAAAATTTGATAACTGAAAAATATAATAATTGAACTTAAGAATATAGAATTGTTTATAGAAGATTAGAGACAGCTGAAAAAAGAATTAGAATTAAAAGACAGGTAAGGAAAAAATGACCCAGAATGAAACACAGAGAGACAACAGGATGAAAAATAAAGCAAATACCATAGAAACATAGGATAGAATGAGAAGCGAACCAAAAAATGTGTAAGCAGCATCCCAGCAGATAAGAAAGAGAATGAAGCAGAGGTAATGCTTAAAGAGATAGTTGGAAAAATGAAAAAATTGATGGATGATAGCAACCCACATATTTAAGAAGTTCTAAAAATCACAAGAAGAAAACTATACCCAGGCACTCATAGTAAAACAACTGAAAACCGAAGACAAAGAAAATACCATAAAAGTAGTTAAAGGAAAATAAGAAGTCATGTCAAAAGAGCAACAGTAAGACTGAAAGGAGAATTATCAACACAAACAACAGGAGAGAGAAGAAAAAAGAATGACATACTCAATGAGCTGCAAGAAAATGATTTCCAATTTGGGATTCTATATCCAACAAATTGCCAATTTAGAACTGTATATGCAGTAAAAATATCATCAAAAAAAAGCTGAAAGAAATTTCAGATGAACAAAAACTAAGATAATTCATCATTAGCATACATTGCTAAGTACAGTATTAAAGAGTTTTTCTCAAGTAGAACATGAATAATCTTAGATGGAAATTTGTGGATATAGGAAGAAATAGCAATATAAGAAGAGCATCTATAAGGATAATTATAAATAAGTATTAACTGTCTGAAATAAAACAATATTGTTGAACTGGATTGAAAGAGAATGAAAATTACATATTGTGAATATATAAACGATAAAAAATTTGGTGCCATTATATCAATATTAGGAAAAATACACAGTGTGGCCAAATGTGTTACTACAGCAAAAGAGGGACAAATTAATGGGAAATATTTTAATCGAAACAATCAGAAATCAATGGAGACAAGACAAAAACATACCAATGTGGCAGATGTTAGCACATGTTTTTTAGTAAAAAGATAAGCAGGCAAAAATACACATTCCTTTCAAGTGAATACAAAATTGCTACAATGCTTGAAAATCATTGCTGAATTATTCATTGCTTAATTAAATCCAAATAAAAATGGGAAATCATTAACTAAATAGTAATTGTAATATGACATATCAAAACTTACAAGATGCAGCTAGAGGGGTATTAAGACAGAAATTTGACCCAAAATGTTTTTAATCAGACAAAAAGTTTTCTATTATACAATCATTTATCCCTATGAGATAGAAAAATGAGAACAAATATAACTCAAAGAAATTAGAAGACCTAAAATCTATAGAGAACAAAAAACTTTTAAAAGAGAAAATCAACAAAAAAATTAGTTTTTGTCTTTGTGTGTTTGTAAAGATCCATAAAACTTTGGCAAGGCTAACCTTTAAAAAAAGAATTTACATTACCAATTTCAAAAGGAAACATTAAAAGGAAACATAATTACAAAATGTATGGATATTAAAAAAATCTAAGAGGATAATATTAACTATACAAATACATTTGAAACTATTGGGTGAAATGAAAAAAAAAGAAGAAAAAACAGAAAAGTTCTATTCCCAAATTGTACAGGAAGTAATAGAAAATTTCTACTGATAGGACCTTAAAAATATGATTTGTTAGTTGAATTCTATGTGAAGATGAACAGGAAAAATGTAGTAAAATGAGGTATATAGTCAATCAAACATTGGGTGTTGAGGTTGGAAAAACCAGAGGTTAAATATTTGGTATCTAGGGAAATAGAGTGAATATTGAAAATAGATGTATTTTAAAATGAGCAATAAGGGTAATTTTGACTCTTATTATTAAGAATTGCTAAGATTTGTTCCCTTTGCTCACTTTTGCCTGGATTTCATTGTTTCTAAAATAATCATCATTCTCATTCTACACATGCAGTCTTTTTATTTTTTAAAAAATAACATAATTTATAAACATGACACTTTATAGAGTTTAACTCATATCCTCCTCACAGAGGTAGACACAATTATTATTATTATTATTATTATTATTATTATTATTATTATTATTGGGTTATTATTTTACAAGTAAAGGTACTGAGGATAAAGCCACAGAACTAGTGACAGACCTTGGCTGGTCTAGATAGTAAGTTGCATATTTGAAATAATATGCTCTTTTCATTCTACTCTGCAGCCTTTCATACAGTAAAGCAATGAAATGCAGCTACTAAAACTTGATGCTTACATTCTAAAACAAAGGTCAACTATTTTGTGCTAACTCTGTTGCTCATCACACAATATTCTGACATCCTTTGAAAAAAGACTATACTATGGAAATATTTGATAGCCTTATTCAGGACAAATATTGCTTACATTTCCCTCCTTATCCCTACCCACACCACTATCTTAAAATAACTTAGTTTGCTAATATAAATTTCTCTATAGCAAGGTGTTTTCCTAGAGTTTGATAGTCTTAGGTAAATGGGAAAAAAAAGGAGTTTAGAAACATGCAAATCAAAGGCCTATATCATGGATGCTGGCAACTCATTTAAAATGCATCAAGTCCCTAAGGCCATTCTTGAAAGAACTGATGTGTTCAAAGTCAGTCAAATGTGACCAGCTCTGAGGTCACATTTTCATAAGGTATTCAATTAAATATTCCAAGGTGTTCTCTTTAAAGTTCATTTGAGAATTCTTTTAAAACGTTGAAATATTGGAAGTATTTTTAGCTTCTAAATTACAGGATTTAAGCAAAAATATCTTTGTTATATTTCTATTTGGTTAGATGAAGCCTGTATATTCATTTTGAGCACACACCTAGAATATATGTATGCACAGGTTGTGCAATATATTTTATGTATGGAATCCCTAGGCCTATAAGTATGGTGGTAAAAACGTGGAGCATTACAGATGCAATGTATGTACATTAACATATTAGAAATAAAATGATCTCCTTTGGTAATTTAGTAACATAGCTCGTTCTAGGGCATACATACTTTTAAAAATGTTCTTTATCTTGCAGAAAATTAATATTTAAGATGTTTATCAAGGAAAAAGCAAATTCTGATTAGACTCTTCAGAAAGATAAAAGTTAATTGATTTGCGTTTTCTTTTCTTTCAAAGTATTATACAAGTAAAGATTTAAACCATTTTAATTGGAAGAACATTTTATAGCAAAATATACTTTTTTGTATATTTTCCCAGACATTATCATAGGGAAAAATATCTAGTTGCTTTTGCTACTTGCTATGAAAACCTCAGATTAAATATAGTAAAAACCAAAATAATTTTTAATTATAACTGGTCATTGCAGATAATAAATTTCAACTGAATATGTTTAACCAATAAAATTATAAAAATTGGAACAATATTTTTGGTTGGTTTACAAGAAAAAGGTTGGTTCTCAGGTACATAATAAATGTTTATTGAATGAATCAGTAAATGAAGAAAAATCATGTTGCTCAAAAAGTTCTGTAAAATTGTCTATTTTGAGAATCTACAAACAAGTTATTGAATTGGTTTACTATTACTACTTTTTAAAATAGAAATACAGTTAGCAGAAAATTATAAAAATGATAAAAACACTTTGTTTTATTTTAGGAAATGCAGGGAAGCAATAGACATACATTAGAGAAATGTTACACAAAATATTTTTAATGTTTGATTGCAATTTATACTAAGTAAGGTTCAAGAAAGTGCAATAAATTTTGAATAAAATAATTAATGTTTACAAATTAGCTACTAGAGCCGGGATGCCCTATCTTCAGACATTTATTTCTCAGTCACAGGGTAAGTATTCATTTAATTGTCATGGAATGAACAAGAATCCTTTCATATTTATCCTTTGGATCTTTTCCTTTTGAAAGCTCAAACAGTAAAATGAAAAAAGAATTAAATTAAATAACACAGTGCTCAATAACTTCTAGCTATATTATTCAAAGTGTATAAATGTTGTTTGAAATATTTTCTCTCTTTTGCTTTTCTATATACTGTTTTACTTAATGTAGGATTCACTAACTTAAAAGAAAAAGTCCCCTAAATAGAGAAAATACAAATGGTGTATTACAAATATATTAAATGATTATTAGACAGTTAATTTTTCCTGTTCTGACATTTAAAAAGTAGCTTTCTATTATTAAACACTCAGAATTTTTTTGACATTTTATCAGTTCTTATTGTATTATTTATTAAAATTTTTGCGTAAGTCCAGGTGTTAAAAATTGAATAATGGAGGTTAAAAGGATGTGTAATCTTTTTACCATACAAAAATTTGTTTAATAGAATTTACAGTCATCTACAAACTATCAAACAAAATCCAAAGTATTTTCCCCAAGGTTAGCATAAAGGCATTCTAGATATCTAGGGACAGCAGGGTCAAAGAACACAAAGTACTCCCACTTTTCTATCAAAACTGGTCCCTGACTTCTGAGGTAGAGTAGGGCCAGAAGTGTTCTTTTTCTTCCAACATAACTGAATTGAGGTTTACTCACAAGCTGGGTTTTTTGGGTTTTTGGTTTTTTTTTCCCTAATATATCTGACTTTTGACTGACAGCAAGTTTATTCAGTATCTGAACTTGAATGGCATTGAACGCTTCAGATACTCTTTTCTCTTGCCAGGCCTCTTCTCAGAAGAAGACAAGAATCTCTGACTGTTGATTCTGAGGGAAGTGATTTCTATGCACATGCGATTTTTACTCATTGAAATGCATGACAAATGTTGAATAAATAATATCTGCAGATATGATGTGTGCATTTGTTCAATGTATACAACACTCTGAAACCTCTAATATCGTTATGGTTCTTGAGCATGTTTATGTACAAATGAAGCATACTCAGTCAATCTCGGAAAACAGTTTATTTAACCTCGAAAGCTTGACTGGAGCCAGTAAAAGCAAGATAATTCACAATAAATAGTGAATTTCCATTCTGACACTTCTATTCATTCTATGATATTAAACTTTCCTTTTTCATTTACTTTTTAAAGTAGAGTTATAGAAAGGTTTGCACATTAAAAAAAAACCAAAAAACAAAAACACACAGACAAAAGCTCCAAATTAGCCACAATACAATAAACAGGAAGTTTAAGCATACTTCCTTATATTAAAGGGAAGGAGGAGATTATCATTTAATATGACAGATCTATATTACTGTACTTTAGAACAATGGCACTTTAAGTTGGGTGGTTTTGTTTTTTTTCAGTGCTTTTTATGCAGAAATATCTCTGGAATTCACATATCTTAACAAGAAGTGAAAACAGTAACCTAGGTTAATATGAAACTTTCTGTCTACTTTGTGCATTTCTTACAGCATGCAACATTCATTGTAAATTTTCACAAAGAGCATTTTTTAATGTGTCGTTCACCAAACTTATTTGAAGAAGGAAAGCCATTTTTAAGAGAGAATCAGTAGAGACTATTATTCATCTGAACATGCTTTGTGAAACAGCGGACAAAGGAATGGTGTAAAAGGATTTTGCATTAGTCCTTATATTCTTTATATGTCTTCACTTCTTGATTTTACTGCCCCTTCTTTAAGTTTCAGTTATTTGACTAGCATCATAGATACTTTGTGGGTAAGCAGTTCTCTGAGATGTCATGCTTATACCTTTGTTTTGCACCTTTTAAGAAGTATCTCATATTTCTGAGTGGATTATTAGAAAATATAGTGTGTGTAAACACTCCTGTTATGGACTGAATTGTGTCCCCCACAATCCATATATTTAAGCCCTAACTTCCAATGTAACTGTATTTGGAGATAAGGCCATTAGGAAGATAGTTAAGGTTAAATGAGGTTATAAGGGTGAAGCTCTAACCTACAGGTCCTCATAAGAAGTGGGAGAGATACCAGAAGGACACTCTGATGGAGAAAAGGACAAATGAGGACACACCAAAGATGTGACTGTCTGCAAGCCAAAATGAGAAGCCTGACCAGAAACCAGTCCTGTCAGCAGTACCTAGTCTTGGTCATCCAGGGTCCAGAACTGTGAGAAAATACATTTCTGTTGTTTAAGCCATGCAGTCTGTGTTTTGATTTGTTGTGGCAGACCTAGCAGTCTAATACAATTCTCAAATTAAAAGCAAAGTATATAAAAACAATTTTGTTTCTCTGAATTTGTTTTTAACATTTCCCCCATTATTGCTCAATATCACTTATTTGATGAGATTAAATGATAGAAACCTGTGTCTAGACAATACAGAAATTAAGATGACCTTTCAAATGGGATTAAGGGAGATAAAATTTTTATCCTATTAGATTATTTTAATTTGTTTAATAGTGTCCATCCCCAAAATCTCTGAATTGGTAAAAATGTGTTTTCCCTACTTTTAAAATAGTTGTGACTTTTAAAATAGTTGTGACTTATATAGCTATCAGTGCTTTTAAAAACATCTTGGAAACAAAATAAATCCTCTACTCAATAACATTTTCATTTCAGCAACATCTTATTCTAAATCCATTCAGATCAATTTTAAATAATTACTCCATTCAGTTCTTGGTAAAGATAGTTCAGTAAATTGCACTGTTAACCGGCTCTCTCCAGATGAAACATTTCTGCAAATGCAAAGATTCATAACTCTTCCTATACTCTTCTGTTGCATCTGTTAGTGGCCAAGGAATTGAAGAGTAGGGAAGAGACTCCAATTCCATTTAAATTATTGCCAAAATACATGTAGTAGTCTTTCTACTGATGACTAAGTACTGACTACATATAAAGCTTACTTGGTCGTATACCAAATAGTTATTTTCTTATGTTTTTTATTTTAGTTATTTATAATTAGTATATATTTATTGAGTTTCAGGTGCATGCAGGACCTGGGTATATGTTAGTAAATAAAGATTATGTAGTTCCTGTGACTCTAGAGCAGCAGTTCTCAACCTGTGGGTCGCGACCCCTTTGGGGATCCAATGACCCTTTCACAGGGGTTACCTAAGACCATCAGAAAGCAAAAAGATACTTACATTACGATTCATAACAGTAGCAAAATTACAGTTCTAGAGTAGCAACGAAAATAATTTTATGGTTGGGGGTCACCACAACATGAGGAACTGTATTAAGGGGTCACGGCATTAGGAAGGTTGAGAACCGCTGCTCTAGAGTTTAAATATCGTGAGGAAGACAGACAAAAATTAACAGAATGTAAATACATCACTCGCGTAAATCAAGGGAACACATTTCAATGTCAGGGTTTGAGAAGAAGTCACTGTAGACTCCCTGATATTTAAAGCTATCTCAAAAAGTAAGAAAGAGCCAGACACCTGAGAAGATAAGAAAGCTGGGGAAAATGTCACAAGTGAAAGCCCTAGCGTGGGGACTTCTGGCCCCGTCTGAGGAAAAAAAAGGAAGGAGGATAGTAGAGCTGGGCAGAGGTGGGCAAAGGGAAGAGCACTTAATATAAAGTGAGAGTGATGAGAGAGGCTTCAGTCTGGCGCTCAAAGCCCCCCAAAGAGCTTGGATATTATTGAGTGTGATGAGAGGCAAATTTGAAGAGCCACATCATTGTTGGGGGATAGGAAATGGGGAATCTTTTCTCTCAAAATAGACAGAATATTAATAAAAAAAGGCTAATAAAATTTTTCTAGAACTTTTAGATTCTCCAATACTTTTAAACAATCAATAGACAATAAGATTTATTACAATTTAGCTTCCATTGTCCCATGTGAATTGTTCATATGAAAAAAAGGTGAGGACGAGAGGAAGAGGAGGAAGAAGAGGAGGAAAAAGAAGAGAAAATAAATGAAGCATTGTATCATTTCTTAAGGTAATCCATTACAGAACATTAAAGCTAGAGATGATACCGCTTTTTAAGGTTTCCATGCTAGTAAAAACAGCTTCTTGCTCTACAGCTCCCATAGTGTAAAGAATCTCCCTAAAATAAATTGCAATTTTCCTGGGAGAGAAAAAGTCCTAATGCATGTGCACTGTAGCTTAACATAAAGCACACCATCTGGTGCTAGCTTTTTATTTGGCAGTGATCTATAATGACATATTATAACAGATTTTATCTGTTAATTACTAAGAAACAAAAGTGATTTCGATCTCAAATTCAACAAAGCAAAATAAAACAGTTACAGTAATGGTAAAAATGTTCTTTAAGGATTGAAAAATTACTTCAGAATTCATAAATCTGTTTTGTACAATATTGCCATTACTCACTGGTATACAAACTCATAGCAGGTTTAGAACATTTCTTTCTGCCTGCATTTCCTTTTTTCAATTTGTAGATGTTTTCATGGTGGTAAACTCCTTAGTATGCATTAAGGATAAAACACTAAAATATGTATCTAGCACACGAATCAAAAGTTACTTTATTTTTTAAATTTATATGCATCCAATTGCTTAATTAGGGTGCATCTCTATGCTTAGAACATGGACAAAAACCAGCAAATATATTTGAAATGTGTATTTTGCCCTCTGACATACCTAAATGTGAAAGATTGTGAAGAATCAAATTAGAAATGGTTAACAGGTGATATCAAGACAGATGATCCAATGGTCCCTCTAAGGAACATATTTTTTAAAAATGTTTTGATCCCAGAGCCCTGGAGGTTTGCTGTTTTATCAGAAGTAATTTTACAGGTTGGAAATATATTTTCTTCACATGAAGCTAGATGGCTGGAGGAACATTCCTGGGAACACAGGTCAACGTTTTCACTCTTTTAAAAGACATCAGTGACACTGATGGGTACCCTATCTGCTAGAAGTTGTCACTTGCAGGTTCAAGGCAAAGTAATTTTGTCCCCTTAAACCTTTAAGTTTAAAGGATTAAAAGAGAAACCATAGAGTTATATAGACAAGTGGAGAGGGTTGTTTTATTTTTTTTAAGATTATGTGTCTAAGCTTAATTTGACAACTGATTTATTTACATTGTATTGCAAGTACATCGCAGCATACCATTAAAAACTCTTCTACATATTTTTACATTATTACTGAAAGAGAAAAGCGCTTGCACTGGACAGTGAATCAAATAGCAAGCTGGGTATAAGATTTTGCTGCTTGCCATGGGACTACATAGACATATTTTTAATCTAATTTAACAATAGGTGACAAGATGGTACTTCTTTTTAATTTATTTGGATCTAATTACCATTTTCTTCTTGATTATTGAACTCCCAATACTCAGCTTGATACAAAAATGCTTACAGCAAAAACAGCACTGACTATGCTCCCTTGGAAATAGGTGCAGCCATGACACTAAGCTCTAATGATGCAGAGTAAGCAGATTACTTCTGTCACAGAATAACAAATCATTTCATTCACATTTGGAATATGTCTTATGGTAATGAATATGACACTGTGAATCATTGTTTTTTTTTCTATATTATGAAACCAGTTGACTAAAGTCAAGATCAAGACATACAGCCACCATTGCTTTGATATAAACAATATCATCAATACATTTGAAAAATATCTGTTTCGTCCCCCTAATCATAAGTGGGAGCAATCTATGTCTGGCATTGCTATATTGGTTCATTTTCACTTCACAATAAGCCATCAATCATCAAATATTCTAATCACAGGAAAATAGATATTCTATTCTGTGAAAGAGCTATCTGACAGATACCCCAATATCTATTCTCCACTTATTCCTTTTAGAAATACAACTACCTGGCAGATAGACGTGACCATCACACAAGGCTCTGAGATGTAAATACAGTAGAAATAATGGGCCAGCTTTCCTAAAAAGGAACTACATTTCCCTCCATGTCCAACTGCCTGAAAAAAATGCTAACAGGAGCAGCTACCTTAGAGCCAGATATGGAAGCCCATATCTGACAGAACCACATCACAACCCTTAATCACTCAGCCCGTGACAAGGGACATTAATTATTTCTTCAAGCCACTATATCTGTTGTACCACCTTGCCTGCTCTCCTTAAAGAAAAAGTAAAAATAAAGACAGAAATAACTATCTGAGAATCCAAATATCTATTCTTGTAATTTTGTAATTTCAGTTTTTTAAAAACTGGGAAGAAATGCATTCAGGTTGATTTTAGAATTCATGTCCAGGACTTCTCCAAACTCCCATTTTTTAAATACCTGTTTGCCATTGCAAAATTCTTAAGCCAATCAAATAAGTGACTATCAGTTGATCTTTAACAGTAGATGATAAAAAATCAATCAATACTTGAATTACATAGTAATGTGTTAATTGACCTTTCATGTGAAGATGACATCATGCTGAACTATATTTGATATTTAATAAAATCTATTTGGGTGCAATAAAATATTGCATATTGAATTATTCTGGATTTTTACTACATTTTAACTTTATGTCTCAGATGAAAGCAAAAGAGAACATAAATCTAATTTGAAAGCTATACCTTCCAAGGCATATACATATAAATGAACAAGTAAAACAATCTGTATAGATACCCTATTAGTAGAAATTATTACTAATGACCAGTATTAATTATTTCTAACACCAGTTTTAAATATAGGTTTAAACAGCAACTTATATTTTCTATTTTAATATGTATCTTATGTGTAAGTCATCATATTTAGAAAATAAATAGCAATTTTAGTGATGTATCCCTTAAGATAAAGTATTTTAAGTATTCTAATATGTCATATTAACATTTTTTTTAAAAGATTTTTATTGGGGAATTGGGGGGGATGGGAACAGTGCTGGGGAATTGGGGGAAGGGGACCAGACAAGTTGCTGTCGTTTTGTTCTTCAATCTAGTTGTGGAGGACGTTGCTTCACTGGCCCAAGTTGGCACCATCATTGCGCTCTTCCCGGGTGAAGCAGATCAGTCGTCGGCTTCTGGATGGCCGCTCACTGCGGCTGCTGGCCGCTGGCTACATACGGTAGCCCATGGCAACCCGCTGTCACAGGGGCTGCAGCCTACACCATCCCAGCGACACATGGCAGCCCAGCTCCAGGTTGAGCTGTTGTTCAGCATCTTAGCTGTGGAGGGCAGTGTCACTGGCCCTCATATGTGGGATCCGAACCGGGGCCCTCTGGCGTCCCAAGCCAGTTCTTAACCATCGCGCCACTTGGCCGGCCCTCATATTAACATTTTTAATAGTAACTGACACTGTCAGACTCTTCTGCTATTTTTCCTTTTTTCTCAAAGTTTATTTTCTTCTTGTCATTGCTTATTTTGTATATTTGTGCTTTCTATCATGTTGATCTTATTAAGGTACAATTCAGCTTACCTTTTTAATTTTTTTCAAATAAATAATATTCTATATATAAATTTACTAATCTGTTTTACATCTATATTCTAATTTCTGTTTGTATTTTATTTCTTAATATTGTTTTCTTCATTTAATTTTGTTATTTATTTAGCTGTTTAAACTGGGAATACACTTTATTTGCAATTTTTAATTTTTATTGACTAAAGTTCTGAGTATTATTATTTTTTTACTCACAGCCTTAAATGTATTGCACGAATTCTGCAACATAGTGTTTGCATTATTATTATTTTTCATAATTTTTTTCACTTTGGTCTTATACTTAAACAAAATAAAGCATAAGAATCATACTATCATATCAACAGACACATAAAAAGTATTAGTATCTTTCTTTTTTTCCTTTTTTCCTTCTTCCTGTCATCCTTCTTCTTGCTCTTTTTTCTGCCTATGTATCCATCCATATTATGCTGTACGTTTCATTTAAATTTATTCTTCCTTGGTCAGCTTATAGTTATATATCCATTTCTGATCAGATTTTATCAGTTCTTTTATTCCTTTTCTTGGTTCGATCAATTTTGTTTTATTTCATCCTTTTTTTAACATTATGTTTTAGATTTTGAACTTCTGATTCAAGGTTATTTTTCAAATTCACAAATGTATCATTTAAGATATGTAATACAGTTTCAAGTGTTGTGTTATAATTTTCTTCTGATTCATCACTTTTTCTGTTGGCTTGCTTTTTTGTTTTTCATAGGAGAATTTGCCAGCTGAATTGCATACCATCACATTTTTCATTTTAATTTTGTCACAGTTTTCAAAGAAGAGCAGTGTTTGAGTCTCTGCATCTTAGTGGGCAGGGCTGGCAATATGTTATGTTTTATAAGAATCTTGATTCAAAGGTACCAACTTCTACATCTCTTACAAAGTATGGTTCTTTATTAGATTTTTCTCAAGGGGAAGTTAAGAATGGGGAGACAGGGTCAACTGTATATATGTATATGTATATGTATACATATATGTATAGGTATATATGTGTGTGTGTGTGTATATATATATATATATATATATATGAAATATATATAAATAGGGCTCTCTAATTCTGCCCTGAAATTAATAGATTTTCTGAATTTTTCATATGAACAGAAGCAATACTTTTCATTATTCATTTCTTAAATTAAGTATTAAAATAGCTTATAGAATTATTGCAAGTACTCTACTAATGTTTCAAGTCTATAAAAAACTCTTTTTAGAAGCAACATTCATTGCTCTCACTCACTAGTATATAAATCAGTTCTCAATCAAGATACACATGGTGCACTGAGAGTAGGTGCTTTAAGGAGTTTCAAGAACAAACTATGTATTCATGGGAGAGATTAAGAAGGTTTACAAATAATAATATGGTAGGTAACCCAAGGAATTATAAGAACAGAAAGTATTCACAACATCTAGACAAATAATACAGCTTTATGGGGTGAATTGCCTGACATAAACTGTGACTGTTAGTAGAAGGAAACAGCTAAAAAATAAAAAATAAAAATAAAATACAAAAAAACACACACAAAACAACCAAGTACAAACTACCAGAAAGATAAACAGAAAAATAATTATCCTAAATTGAGTCTTTTCCCTGTCCCCATGTCCCCCATTTCCTGTTGGTTCTTCTGATTAGTCAAACCAAACAAGAAAGTGGAGGGTAAAGCAGCCCATTGATGCAGTTCATACAATCTATATCCTGAGTGAGATGTAGATTGGAAGACAAATGGAAGAGATCCAGTAGATCCAAACAAGTTTGCACTATTATAGAAATACTTATTGTGAATATCATAATGTCAAATAAGGTAAAAGCTCTGGTCGGAAGAATAATTTGCAATAAAGCAAGCATTATATTAATAGTTTCCTATGTTGCACCAAATAATATTGCCATCAGATTTATTTTACATCTTTATTCTTTTCTGTTTTGCACAACTTCTTTCCAATATTACTTTAAATTTATGAGTGAAGACAGCATACTCATTTGTAAGTTAATAGGGCTGGTGATAGGCTAGAATTGGAAAATGAAACTCTTTGCAATAATAGTATACCAAAACCAGTTCAAAAATTTCCGTTTTACTTTGAAGACACTAATTTCATAGGCATGAATACATTCTGAATTTTAATTTGCTAGAGTTTCAACTTGACCAACTCTGATGAAAATGTGCACATTTAGCAGTTGAGAAATAAAAAAAAAAAAGAGAGATGATGCTCTCTATGAGCTTGTAATACAGAGGATACCTAACAATGCCTGTACAAAGAAGGAAAGACAGATAGCAGGTGCATTAAAAAAAATAGTATTGTCCTGTCTCCAATCTCTATTTTATTCATGAGACAAAAAAATTTCCCTCCATTACTGTGTCTTTGGAGATAACAGACAGTAATTTTAATGTGAAGCTAGCTGCTCCTCTTCCTAGATGCTACTCTACATGATATTCCATTCAACAAAGCATTTTGTGCCACTTCTATATACCTAAATATTTTTTTTATCTGAAGGATAAATATAACTGTCATGAACTATAATGGAGAAGCAGAAGTGTAGGGTGTTATTTGTCTACTGAGCTCATTTTAATTGCATCATATCATGAATAATTGTTACATTATATCAAACAATTAATAAAAAATTATTCAAGGATAAAAAATTCAAATGTCACTCTATTTAAGTAGTACTTCAAACACACACATGTTCAAAGACTCTTTTATTGACAGCATCATATATTCTTTGTTGCTTTTTTGTGTATGTGTGAAGTGCACTACTCATAAGGATTTATGAATACTTCAATTTTATTTGAAGATTTTAATATTCAAAAAGGCAATTTACCTTTTTACCTTTTATATTTCATTACAGATTTGTATAGACTTAACGGTTATATAGAGATGCATTGTGACATAACAAAAGTTTTTGTAACTTTTTTTCTCATACAATTTGGCTATAAAACCAAACAATAAAAAATATATTTTTCCTAATAATTTTAAACAATGTATTATTCACACACACACAGACACAAACACACACACACTGAGTTAATTCAATTTCACTAGTAAGAGGAAAATAAAGCAGACTTAGTTTTCAGCCAAAAGTCAAAAACAAAATAAAACAAAACAATAAAACTATAGTGACATATTGGATTTCTAAACAATGCATTGGTCCACATTTATTTATATTAAAATATGGAAAACTGGTCCAGGTGTGGCAAACTTGGTTTGAGGGTGGTGGTGCATGGGGTGGTAAGGTTAGGGCCATCCCTTCCTGCTGGCTACCATCAGATTCCTGATTTGTAGTTCATTTTGGTGTCTAGCACCTTGAAGATCCTTCAGAAATGCACATACAAGGTCAACATTTCACTGTGAGAAAGAGTTGCTTACCTCAATCAAGCTGGATGAAGAAAAGCTAACAGAAAGGGTAAGTGAGGCTACAGGGGCCCAGGACAATCTATGCTATTTCTCCAACCCACAGTTGGACATAGTGGTACCTGCTGGTGGTCTCACATCAAGATCTGAATTTAAGAAGAGGAGGAGAAAGGAAGAAAGAATGAATGGCTTTTGAAAACAAAACTGGTTTGGCATATATTTGTCCTATAAAGCAAAAATTGAGCTTATTCAAAATGTTTGAGAAAGACTTCCAGTCAAGATGGCAGAGGAGGTAAATGCTGTGTTCACCTCCTTCCACAATAACATCAAAATTATAACTAAATTATAGAGCAACCTAAAGACTTGAGAACCACCTGAAGACTAGCTGAACAGAACTACTATAATTACAGATATAAAGAAAAATCCATGTCGAGACTGGTAGGAGGGGCAGAGACATAAAATGGGTGGATCCCATACCCTTGTGTGGTGGTTGAGAATTGGGAGGGATATCTTGTCCGTGGAGATCTCCCCTGAAGAATGAGGGGTCTCAGCCCCATAATGGGCTCCCCAGCTTGGAGCAAGGGTCCCCACAACAGCTGGCTTTGAAAATCAGCAGGGACTCAGTCTGGGTAAGAAAGAGGGTTGCTGTACATCCAGGCATTCTCCTAAAGGGCTCGAGCACAGACTCTTTTGCTCACAAACACTCCACCTAAACTCCAGAGGAGATACAGCAGCTTGAAAAGCACCACGGACATACAGGGAGGGACTGAATTATCTAGCTACAGGAAAAGAGCTGGAGGGGCAATTCTCTAATGGACTAACATGCCCACAGGTGCCATTTTTCCTTGGTTGAGCCCTTCCCACGCAAAGCCTACAGGTGCAGGTGGGCACCAAATCTGAGTTTCCATTAACCTGGCAAACATAACTATCCCCCCACCCTGGTGATTCTCTGACACCCTGCCCTGCCCAATTCATGCACCTTTTTCAGAGGCTAATCCACACAAGCAACCAACCAGTGCCTGCACTGCAGACTTTTCTAAAATCTCTCAAAGGTCCACAAACCCCAAACAAAGCAGCAGCTGGCCTCAGCATGTTCTGTACCACTTGCTAAGCAGCCCCAAGCTCAGCATTAGTGGGAGCCAGCCTCTGTTCACAGCATAACCACTCCAAGGCACCTCCAAGCCCAGTACAGACAGCTACAAACTGCAAATCACTCTGGAACTCCTACCAGGTAGTCCTGGGCTAAACACAGGCAGTGGCTGACCTTAACCTGAACCAAAGTTTCTCCCAAGAGGCCTCAGAACCAACACACCTGGTGGCCAGCTTCTGACCACAAAGAACACCACCACATTAGCGCTACAGATGACACACCTGAAAAATGGACTCAGCAGGCATCAGAGCCCTGTTTAAGTGAATTCTGGTCCATGAGGTTCAGCAGCTTGTCCACAGTAGTCAGAGCTAATCCTCACAGCCAGTCGGCCTAAGAATCAATCCTACCCACAGATGTGCCAACAGCAATCAAGGCTCAACTACTGCAGAAGGGTACACACAACCCACACAAGGGATATCCCTGGAGTCCCCAGCTCATGTGAACAATGAAAATGTGATACTGGGCCCCACAAAACACCTACTACATAAGGCAACTCTGCCAAGACTGGGAGATGTAGCAGATCTACTTAATATATAGAAACAACCACAGGAAGGTAGCCAAAATGAGGTGACAAAATAGTATGCTCCAAATGAAAGAACAGGACAAAATTCCAGAAAAGTAACTAAATGAAATGGAGGCAAGCAATCTACCACATGCAGAATTCAAAACACCGGTTATAAGGTTGGTCAATGAACTTAGGGGGAAGAATATATGATCTCAGTGAGAACTTCAATAAAAAGATAGAAAATGTAAAAATGGAGAAAGAAAAAAAAAAGAAACAGAAATGAAGAAAACAGTAACTGAAATGAAGAATACATTAGGATGGAATCAAGAGCAGATTAAATGAAGCAGAGGATCAAATCAGTGATTTGGAAGACAAGGTAGTAATTAAAAAGGTAGTGAAAAACACCCAATCAGAAAAGCAAAAAAATAAAAAGAATTTTTAAAAATGAGGATAGTTTAAGGGATCTCTGGGAAAACATCAAGCATAACAATGTTCACTGCAGGAGACCAGCTCCTGCAGGTCCAGGGGTTCCCTCAGGTGGAGGTGGAGTCTGCGAGGAAAAAGGAAAAAGAAGGAAAAGAAAAAGACACCAGAGACACAGGAGCTCTTTCAAGAAGAAGTGTCTCACTTTATTTTTACAGCATGTCCTTTTTATACTGGGCAGTTGACTATTTACTTCATTGAGCTGTTTTTCCCAGAGTTGTTTTTCCAAGTTTAAACCTTTACTCATTAGGAAATTGTTTTCGATATAGTTTCAATGTTCCTTCCTTCCCAGGGTCTATTTTCCTTAGAAGTTTGTTTTTCTCAGAGTTTTACTTCCTCATGATGTTTCTGTTACAGGGTACAGCGGGATCTGTTCTATACTAATGACTAACTTATCCTAACTATGTTTCAATTTCTACCGTAATCGCCAGAGCTGAGTTCCTGCCTTGGCGCTTAAAGGATGTTTACTACTTAGTAATTATTTCAAACACTACTGGCTAAACAGGATCTTTAAGAATTATAAAGTGCATAACTTGTCTATTACTAAGAAACTAACAGCAAAACAGAAAGTGCAGGGAGTATCAAACAAGATGAACCCAAGGAGGCCAACATCAAGACACATTATAATTAAATCCCCAAAGGTTAAAGACAAAGAGAGAATCTTAAAAGCAGCAGGAGTAAAGCAGGTAGTTACCTACAAGGGAATTTTCATAAGACTGTCAGCTGATTTCTGAACAGAAACTTTGAAGCCCAGAAAAGATTGGCATGAAATATTCAAAGTGATGAAAAGCAAGGACTTACAACCAAGACTGCTCTATCCAGCAAGGCTATCATTTAGAATTGAAGAAGAGATAAAAAGCTTCCCAGATAATGAAAATCTGAAAGAGCACATCACCATCAATCCAGTATTACAATAAATGTTAAAGGATATCTTTAAGAGAAGATGAAGAAGGAGGAGGAGGAGGAAGGGGAGGAGGGGGAGGAGGAAGAGGAGAAGAAGAAACAAAAAATCAAAAGCATATATAAGAAAATATTGCAAAGAGAAAAAATTTTTGCTAACAAAGGCAAACACATAACAAAAGCAGTGGCTCAACCAACTATAAAGCTATTACAAACCATAAATTAAGGGATACACACAAACACACACAGAAAAGAAGTAAAAAATAATGGCAAAAACATAAATGTGAAGAAAGTGAATAAAAATGATAGTGATTTTAGAATATGTTCAAATATAAGCAACAATCAACTAAAACAGACTGCTATAAACACAGCTTGGTATATGTGAAGCACATGGTAACCACAACCAAAAACTTACAAGAGATATATAAAAAACAAAGGTAAAGAAATCCAAACACCACATTACAGAAAATCACCAACATACAAGAGAAGTGAAATCATCGACATACAAGAGAAGTGAGCAAGAGAGTAAGAAAAGAACCAAGAACTACAAAAATAATCAGAAAAAAATTCATAAAATGTCAATAACTACATATCTATTAATAATTGTTTAAATATAAATGGATTAAATGCTTCAATCAAAAAAGAAGTAGATAAAGAAGTGGTACTTATATACTATGGAATAAAATCTTACCATTTGTGACAACATAGATGGACCTAGGGGGTATTACACTAAGTGAAACAAGTCAGGCAGAGAAAGACAAATCCCATATGATTTCACTTATATATGGAATCTAAAAAAGAAAGAAACAAAGAAAAGAAATGAATAAACTAAACAGAAACAAACTCATTGATACAGAGAGAACAAACTATATGTCAACTACATAACATAATGCAAGTGCGTGCATACACACACACACACACACACACACACACAGAAAAGGAAAACATCTAATAAATTAGACTTCGAATTTATTTTTGGAAATGTCTAAATCAAATGTTAAAAAGTGCCAGCCTACTTGTCTAATATGTTCCACAGATGTGTTTTGTTTGGCAAACATAAAGCTGGAAATATTTAGGGATTTAATTGTAATTAGACTGTGTGTACACTCTCAAGTTATTCATAGGCCTTAACATTTTATTTTGTCTTAGAATATACCCAATTCAAACATTTGTATCACTAGATACCTGCAGATAGTTAATATAGTAATGGCTAATAAAAATATATTACATTTCAAAAATAAATTAAATTATTAAAAATTAAGTAGTTAACTGATTAGCATACCAACAGATTAGAAGAAAATTTTACTTGTGAGATAAATATATTTTTTCTGTTTATTTTAAAAGAAATATTAAGACATGGACAACAAAAGCAAGGGAGGTTAAAGTTTTCATGAAGTATGAGTTTGCATTATTCTTCTTTTGAAAACAAATTAGATGATATTAATAGCAGATCATGAAAAGGAATGGGAAATGAATGAATTGTATTACTAGAAAACAAACAACTGTACCAACAAATTCTATTATGAGAATGAAAGTATATCACCTTTCAACAGTAGAATAAGAAATGAGATTCAATGAATCTAGCTATTGGGAATTACATACCAAGCCTTCAAGCAAGGTTTCCATGCCAGTTCTAGTTTAATCCAAGTCACTGCGGTTTCTAAATGTCAATGGCATCTGACAGCTATTCCAGAATTGATATGACATAAGCTGGCTGCCTCACTTCACCAGTTTCTTGCAGACAGGTGTTTACCTCATAAAAACCATATCCAAAATGTCATACCAATATCACTTAGACATTTTACATTCCCTTCTCACCAACCAAATAATAATGTGTATTTAAAAGAAATCAGTCACAATTGTCTGATTGAAGGGTTTGTATAGCCTTTATACATGAGGAAAATAACCCAACCAAACTATGTCCTGAATCAATAAAAAAGAAATCAAAAATAAAATTTTAATTCTGTTCAGGAACTTTGGCTTATCTCTCTTTTACAGACCTCTCACCTCCCTACTACTAATTCAGATTATCTAAACATAGGCCAAATGTAACTGTTGTTAAAGATATTGTCTGATTAGATGTTGAATGTTGGAGTTCAAGACTTTGCCAAGAATATAAGAAACTTGTCAGTATGTTATTAATCAGTCTTAGTGGAAAATAAAATCAGTAAAATACTACACATTGGCTAAGAAACTTAGATCAAAAAGAGATTTTCTAAAGTAGAATTTCTCAGCCATAAGAAAAGATGAAACACTGCCATTTGCAACAACATGGGTGGATCTTGAGATTATCATTCTAGGCAATTTTGGTCAAACAGAAAAAGGGGAGAATTATACGATTTCACGCATACGTAGAATATAAAACTGAAAGTAACAAACGAACAAGACAAACAAACAAACAAAAACTTATACATGCAGACAGTTTAGTGGTTACCAGAGGGTAAGGGAAGAGAGAGAGAGAGGTAGAAAAGGATAAGGTATTATAGATCGAATATATGGTGATGAAAGGAGATTTGACTTTGAATGGTGAACACAGAATGGAATATACTTGTGATATACTATGAAATTGTATACTTGAAACCTATATAGTTTTATTAACCAATGCCACCCCAATAAATTTAATAATTAATTAATTAATTGATAGAATTCCTTTGTGAATGATGACAGAGTAGTACAATAATATCAATAAATAAGACAATTTTGCATGGCCTGACTGAAAACGTTTTCACTCTTAATATGATCCATATGTTTTCTTTGCTTATTTTCTACATAACCAGTAAGGTCACATATTTATTTAGTGACTTTAGTCACTTACTGTTTTGAGGATAAATATGACTGCAGATTTTTTCCTCATTCTCTCTATAGAGCATAACTGCATTAAAAAAAATCTACATGCAGTTTATTGCCATCATGTTATTTGCAGAACAAACAATTCGCATTGCTAGGCATTCTAATGCTATAAATGTGATCTTGAACTTATGAATACAGAGGGAAGACTTGAAATTTAGTTTTCTCCTAGCCCAGCTTCTGATAGGTGCCCACTATATTCAGGAAATAATTCAGAATGTAAGTTAGGTTGAAGCTCTTTTTCTCTGCATTAGTGGCAGTGACATATATAATAGAAAGCTGCAAGCATACTACCTCCAAGCAAATGCCAGAGTGTTGAATCCAATATGAGTCTATGTTTGCCCTGCAGAGACACTCTTCAAATGATATATTCACCTGCTACAACTCATCACTGCCATGCAGACCTTCCACACCTTCTCCCAGGCTATATATCATTCTTAAAATTATACCTTCTCACCTATTTTTATCCCACGCACACCCCCAGATAACCTATAATCATAGATTAATGATCTTAATGGATGGATTTCCTAAAACCAACACTTTAACATTGAATCTGCTGAGGTGCTAAAGGTTAGGTAAAGTCTAAAAAGCCCAAAGGTGCCAGTTTATCTGCATGCAAAAAATTCTAGTCACAAGTCTTTTATTTTATTTTGTTGACTTGGACACTGTAGGTGGAAATGAAAAGTATCTTTGAAAAGAAAATCACACTCATACACACATACAAACACACTTACTATAAAACTGGAAAAAGAAAACCAATTTTCACCTCAACATCACACACTAAAAAGAGAAATCCCAAATGACCCAGGAAAGCAATGAAATTCAGGCTAGCAGTGGCTTTGTCTTCTGCAGTATGTTAGCAAGGTATTCATGTGATTTATAATCCACAGTCTTGGAGACTGTGAAGGAACTGTGAGATTTTCATTAGTGGCTTTACATAAACTTAGATATGTTACTTAATATTTCAAAGAACAAGTATTTGTTTGTACACTGCCAAATTAAAATTTAATATTCTAATATAATTATACAATATATTTAGAAAGTATCATGATGCTTAGCAAAAGAACTGCATATGTCCCAACACTTACAATTGTTTTTAAATATAATTTGGACCAAAAATTAGCATCAGAAGTGTACATTTTGTAAAGATATGAAAAGATAAACTCAGAAATATATTGTTCTAGAAATTGCAGTTGAAAATTTAGTTTTCCTACTTGTGCTAGAACTTGTTTTACATTAATATTAAAGAATGAATTTTTAAAAATTTGCATTATCTTTAGAGACATTTGACTCCATCTAAGAAAGCGCCACCTTTATTGTGTTTCTCTACTCTTATTCAGAATTATACCAACCAGAAAATTCCTACTAGACATAGTAATATTAAATTCATCTTTATTTATTCTTTAACTATCTAAAAATACATGTTGCTTATCCCAAGTGCTAATAAATGATTAAGTTGACTGCAAAAAGCAAATTTCAGCATTTCCTTCTTTAGGACAAAAAGTTGAATACCTTGAACCATATGCATGCTGTTTATTAGACCACAAATATTTACTAAAAACCTACTGTTTGCGAATCAGTGAAAGGGTTCTCAACACATGAAGATTAAAATGACAGTCCACCCTCAAATTATGCAGCTGAGTGGAGGTGAAAATCAAAGAAATAGTAATTAAAATGTACTAAAATCCATAATATAATTGAAGCTCTAAAGAAATGATATTGCTCAGTCTGGCAGTTTGCTGCAATAGGAATGCAAGTGGCATTTTGGGTGAGATGATTCTTGCTTACACGCATTTTTCAGATCGTGCCCTTAAACATTGTGGAATTTAGCTTCTCAGCAGCATTCTTCAGTCATTATGACATTCATCTTAATAACTGAAAAAAACCCCTCCCACATTTCCAAATGCCTCCTGAGCGAATGAGATCACCCTCTTTGAGAATCACTGCTACTAGACTTTGTCGACCTAACAGTTGATGCTGTCAAACCTCTCAGTATCAGCTCTATAAAAGGAAAGGATCTAGGAAGCCACTTAGGTATATCAAGATTCTCATGCATTCATGTAAGGCTATACTGCTTGTGGGCATTTTACTTAAAAGGCAGAGTATTAAGATAGCTGTATTTCACAAGAAACTATTTCCAACATACTTATTAAGTAATAAATATTTTATAGTTAGAAAAGAAAAAGATATCTGTAATTCACTTAAAATATTTTATCATAGGAAGCATGACATATATATATATATAAATGATATGCATTTGCATTCTAGTTGCAGTCTTTGCATTAATCAGGAATTGACACAACAAATATTGTAAGATATCCTTATCAGAAAGTCTTTGGTATGGAGGTATCCATGAGAAGAGTTTCAGTTTCTTTTAGCTCCTATCAGCACAAGAGGCTTTGCTCAACAATATAGTGGCCTAAAAAAATGGGTTGTCAGTAGTTCAACGAGTGGTGGTCAACATAGTGGATTGGCCGAAATATTTTAGAGACACTTCTCATTCTTGCAAAATAGCGATGATCTCTACAGCAAACTGACCTATGCTAAACCAGTCATGCCTCGTGCAGACGTTGAAGAACTTTGAAGAGGGAAAAGGTTTGACTGTTCCACCACAACTTCCCAACTATGCTCTAATGAAAGCATGCCTCAAAGCAAATTCTATCACACATACAAACATTTATCACACAATCATTCATCAGCCAGCAGGCACAAATAATTTATAGTACCTCCTCTGCCAGGTATATTGCTTTCCAATTCTCTATCCTTTTTATGCTCTCTGATCAACTCTTTGCATCAAACATTCTCTAGAGTCAGATATAAAAATATTTCAAGGCAGAATTCTATTATGCATTATAGGAGGCATCGGGTCCTGAAATTCTCCTAACCCAATAACGGCAAGTCATATTTAGGAATCAAGCTTCAGGTACTAGACTGTACAGGATTCTTACAACCTGTGAGGTTGGGGAATGTCTAAATGCACATATCTTCAATACCGCTAGTCATCTATTCCAATTCATCATGTTAGGTAACTATCCATCATTCATCATGATTATTAATAAGCCATTATTACCAACAATGAAAATCAATTTCTGACGTTCATCCTTTTCATTAAAAAGCACAAAATGTTGATACATATAGCAGAGCTTTCTGAAATTCCCTCTTATGAAACATACTAGCTGATCACTCACGGAATAAGAAAACTGTATCTAGAGATAAAATGCAAACTAAATAGTATATACATACTATCATACTTGCCTATATTGAAATAGTTAAAGTAAAATATTGAGATCATAGAAACACTCGAATTAATCCCTAATAATCCTGTATAGTCATACAGCTGGACGATTTGGTAGTCTGAGATGAACCTAAACGAATGCTGATTTTAAAATATTTTTATTTATATGTTCAGTGAAACTTTCATCCAAATTCAACACCTTAAACAACAGAAAGCTGAAAATTCACCAGAGTTATTAAATAGTTTATATGATTTTTTTGTGTCTGCTCACTAATAAATATTTATATGTGTGGCAGAATGTGGGCCAGGTCTTGATGACAACTTAAAAGTAGGGTTATTGAGAAATAGCCAGTACTTATATACCTTTAATTATTGGCACCAGCTATTATTTAACTAAAAAATGAAATAAAATAAAATAAAACACTTCATATGCACACCAAATTTCTTTGATATTAATATTCCTGGATTTTTTGTAGATTTCCACATCATTTTTTTCCCCCTGTGTTTGTGGTCTCTACCTCCGAACTCCAATACACAGTTATTTTGCCTTTTGGGAGGCAATATGTCATCAGCAGTCCTATGACTTTGTTGTATGTTCATCAATCCCCCTCCTCTGATTCCTTTTCCTGATCCTATAAACAAGATCTAATCTTACTATTGAATAAACACTCTCTAAATCCTATCCCTATTTAAAAATCTGCATTATTTATTTTATTCACCTCTAAACTTTGAAAGTCTCCACTAATTGATCTCCATTCTTTGGCTCCCCTCAACTCCTCCAATGTGTCTTGAACAGTGCTACTGAAATTTTTAAACCAAGTTTTCCTAATTACTGAATTTGATGACTTCCCTTGTGTCTTTACTCAGAAATTTCTCTTTACCTTCTCACACCATTTACCACCATCTTCTTCAAATGTTCATCTTTTCCTGTCTTTCCTTACACAACCTTCCTAATGTCTTCTGAATTTCCTGTTAGTGTTTTTCAGTTTTATTCCCTAATTGTTGTTCTTCCTTTTTCCATTTCTAAAATTATAGCACTCCCAAGTGTTTTAATCTAATCACAATTTTCTATATCTTTTTTTTCATACCAACAACACACCAATTAACATGGTTTTAAGTATCAATAGTATGATGACTTAAAGTTATATCTCCTGCTGTAACCGCTTTTTAATTCCAGACTTACATTGTCTCCAATACCAATCCTTTAAAACTCAAACAAACCAAATGGAATATATTATTTCTTAATCATATCTGTTTTAAATGTCAAGCCTGCTCAGCAGTTGCCAGGAATCCAATCTCCAATCTATAGGGAAAATCAAAATATCACTGTAAATGTAACAAGGTAGGCAATGGTGTTTCCAGAACTCTACGTGATTGGAAGTAATAATTGCATAAGACATTTGAGAGTTGAGGCAAGACTTATCTTAAATATACGTTTCAGTAGTAACTGATATTTGTTAAGTGCCTCCTGAGATGGATGGGTCCAGCTAACTATGAAATTCACTTTACTCACCAGAACATGCAAACTCAGGCAGTACAAGAGATCTTCACTCTGTCCCAAGGCAGCACTTGAGGTCTTCTCTAATTAAAAGGTGAAAAAAAAATTTAAATAATATCCATTAGAAAGTATACCAAATTACAGTTTTCATGATTCTCGGATCTTTCTTTTGTCACAAACCTTCTCTTCTTTAATTTTCTTAGTTAATGGTATCACCATCCATCAAATCAACCATTATAAAAAACTGCTTTGTCTTCAGCTCTTATTTTCATGATTCCATGTATAATTGTTCACCAAGTTTTGTTAATTATACTTTAAAAACAATTCCTTTCCATTTTAATAAATAATTCCTTAATGTATATACTCATCATTATAGTAGCTTCATTAATTCATTCTTCTTCCTTCATACCCTCTCCCATAGCCACTTGTCATATTTTCAAAAATGTTATCTTATTAAAAAGAAATAAATGTTGTAGAATACCTCCACTTAAAATCTGCCAGTGATTAAAAAGTATCTAAAGAATCAAGTCCAAATTTCTTAGCTGTTCTCTGTACCTCTTTGTATGCAAATAACATCCTGATGTCATGTCCAAGTTTAAGTACTTCCTGCATCGATTCCTATCTTATCCCATATTAAGAAATAATCTCTCCTTCTTTTAAACTCCTCAGAATTTGTTTTTACCTTTCTCATCATGCTTTTTACTTTCAATCTTGTATTATAGCTATTTGTGTGCCTTTCCTATGTACGTAAGTCAAAATGATGAACACTTTCAAGGACTGTGTTTTAATTTTCTTTTGTATGCAATAATTTGCTGAATGAATAAATCAATGTTTAATACTGAATTTGGGACATATGTATGTAGGCTTAGAGCAGAATGATAGATATACATGACAAGTAAAAAATTGTAGATACAGAGATGAGTTGGGGGGCTATGAAAGCACTTCTGGCAAAAGGTCATGAACAAATACATAAAGAAGTATGAATCTCATCTCATCATCCATATTTTACTGTTCAGCTGCTTAAGAAGAAATATCCTTATCATAAATTGTCTCATAAATTTAAAAAACTGATATTATTATGCTTAGAAAGTTGATTCTAGTAAATTATGGAGGTCAGAGCTGTCACAGATAGTTTTAAGTTCTGAGCAGATACCATATTTTCTGATTTTATATATCTTAGTAACCAAATGAGGACTGCAGTGGGAAATCATCATCCCTGTCTCAAACTCTATAACTCTGCGAAGCCTGGCTCGTCTTGTTTTTCACTGGAGAGCAAATAAGGAAACCGGAAAGCTGGGTTGATGATTGTTATATCACATCGATTAAGAGGAAATAAGGCAGACACTTCACCAAAGGAATGACAACAACAAAAATAAAATGATTGGGTTTCAAAATATTCAAAACTGATAACCCAAATATCAGCTATTTTCCAGTAGTCTTCTCTTGAAATTACACTTTATAATAAGTAGAAAGACCAAGCAGGTGGCTACTAGTTGGCAAGAAACCATCTTGTACGTTCCCTGAATATGATGTTTCTGAGTTGCATATATTATGTATTCACATTTTTCTTATGGACTCTGTGTGCATTAAATACTTGTGTTGTAATACTGAAGGCAGCTGGCTCTATTGGACTAGATATACCATACTTAAAATGTTATACAAATGTATAGAAGCAAATCAAAGTGGCATGAGTTCCCAAATAAAACAGAAACTAGAATCATAAATTTGCATGGAAATGCCTCCTACCACACATAAAATGTATTGCTAGTCCAAAGCCAAATTTAAAATTCCTCAAGTATCCATTTTAAAGTTATACTATATTATACAAAAGCTCATTCTATGTAATATGTCAATTAACTAACATTTCACAGGAATCAGGGAAACTGCAGAACTATGACCAAACCAGAGTGATTTCTCTTTCTTTTCCTAACTTCTACAAAAAAATACCTCAGATCTTCTAGTTTCAAAGATAGTGCCAGACTTCCATTAAATGCTAAATTAGTGCTATATCATTATTGTAGATCCCATGTCAGGATTTTTATTTTCCTTTTTTCCATGAGCTTAATGTGCATTGCCTTAATTCTGTTTCAACCACCCCATCTCACTCCTGTTCTTTCAATCATTTCCTCAATTTTTCTATCAAAAGGTAGTTGCTTATATTTTGCTTCCTTACATCTGGCTGGGCACCTCTTTAATAAAGGTAGAAGCTGAATAACAGCCTCTCAAAAGAAGCAGGTCCTAATCTCTAGATTGTAAATCTTATTTTATAAAGAAAAGTGCCTTTGCAAATGTGATTCAAGACCATGACATGGGCAGACTATCCTATGTTACCTTCAGAGGACCTTAAAGACCATGGATAGTGTCTTTACAGGAGAAGAGACTGAACACCACACACAAATGGAGGCAGAGTTTAGAATGATTCATTCACAAACAAAGGAATGCTAGCAGCTACCAGAAGCTGGAAGAGGCAAGGAATAGATTTTCTTATAAAGCCCCCAAAGGAAGTGCAGCCCTGCCAACATCTTGATTTCAAATTTCTGGCCTCCAGAACTCGGAAAATAAATGTCTGCTGTTTTATACCACTAGATTGTGGTAATTTGCTACAGCAGCCACAAGAAAATAATACAATAATGTAATGAATAAATCCCTGCTAAATTGCTCATGAGTAATCATGGTTTAATATCTTACCCCTGAAATAAATGTATCAAAATGACAGAAATTCCTAGATAAAAATCGTTAACTTATTGGAATACATTTCATATTGTTGGGAGTTTGACTATGCTACTCATCAGTGTGGGAGTGTTTCTGAATAAGAAGAACTTTTCATTTTGAAATAAGTAGGCATCACTTTATAGACTCAAACATGGAGACAGTTTTGCTCATGTAATGACTAACTATGCATCTTAGCAGTAGCTCCACCCCTTTAAAGTTTTTTTATTATTATTACTTCCTGTTATTTTTTCTAAAACTCAAAACAGCTAGAAAACCAAGTTAAAAAGTGACAATTGGAAAAAAGATCCTAAAGAGTTTAAGGCACTAGATCATCTCCAGCAGCATTTAACTATTCACCCAACAGCTAAATCCTACTAGGTATTAGCTCAGAGTAGGAGATGTTTTCTCTACCCAAGAAAGACAATCTATCTTGCAGAATAAAATCAAGTTTATTAGAACTGCCTGGATGTCATAAGAGTCAAGGTTTATTTTTAAAAATGAGTTCTAAAGAGGAAAAAGTGAAGAGAGGGAAAATAATATTGAGGGTGTTTCCTTCCAGAAGGCATATTTTCTTTGAAAAAAGAATAAGATACTTTCCATGTGTGGATTTTTAAATAGAGAAGTTTCTCTTTAACCTTGCTTCCTCTCCCTATTACTGTTCATTCTCCTAACTATAACTTCTATGTCTTGAATAGCTAGCCTTTTATTCATAATCCCATGGGCCTTTGTGCTCTCTGGATAACTTTATTTATTTTACCTATTTATTCTTAAAAAGACAATAGTCCAGAAATGCAACATGCATTTTAAATTTGCTATTACGAGGTTAATGATTTAGTAAGGAAAGAAAATTAGAAATATTATGAATCATAATTTGGGCTGCTATTTTACTAACATTTTTTGAAATATATTGTTCACTCAGAAAAGTTTACAAAAATAAGAATATAGCTCAATTTATGACAATGCACAGAAACCAATGTAGCTATCACTTAAGTCAATCGAGAAACTTGATCAGTACCTCAGAAGCTCTTTTCTGCAGCCTCCCCATTACCTTCCTCTGTAAATGTCATCACTGTCCTGACTTCTAACACCATAGGGTATTTTTGCCTGTTTTGTACTTTATTTAAATGAGACCAGGCAGCATATACTATTTTATGTCTTGCTCTTTTGGCTCAACTTTACAAGTATGTTGGTTATATTAATTCATATTGTTCTACCAGATATAGTTTGCTCCATTTTGGTGTTATATAGTATTCCATTGAATGAATTTACCATCATGTATATCCATTATATTTTTTATGAAGAGTTAGGCTGTTATCTATGTTGTGTTACTATATTTTGTAGTGTTATGTCATGAACTTTCTCATGCGTGTTTTGGTATATGATCTGAAATTTTGTTAGGTGTATACTTTGATAACTTAGTATAGAATTGCTGAGCTATAGTGTATGCATCTTGATTTTAGTAGATAATATCCAATTCAATGTCACAGGGGTTCTAACAATTTATATTCCCACCAGCAGCGCATGTTTACATTACAAAAGTCAATTTTTCTTTTTTGAATTTTATATATTGTAAGTGCTCTTCCCTTATATGTTTAATTTACATTCTGATAAGTGAAGTTGAGGCAGTTCTCATATATTTATCGGCCATTTAGGTATCTCTGGGATGGTCCTGTTCAAATTGCAAGACAGTAATACTCTTGGGTTACTTAAGTTTTCTTATTTTAGGAATTCTTTATATATTCTTTGTCTAAACTCTCTCTTGTTTATATGCATTGCAAACAACCAATCATTGATTAGCTGTTCACTATTTTAATAGTGTCTTTTGATAAACAGAATCCTAATATTTTTTGTGGCACAATTTACCGAGTGTTTCCTTTATGTTTAGTGTTTCTGTGTCATGTTTAAGAAAACTGCTTATCCAAAGATCATAAAGGCATTCTCATATTTTATTTATAGAAACATTCCAGTTCTTACCTTTTAGAACTACACGAGCATAGCTATAATCTGCATGGCATTTATTTGAAGAATGGCATAAGGAAGCCTTTTTTTTTTAAATTTGTTATATGGGTATCCAATTGTCATAATGCATTTGACAGAGTAGAGTAAATTTCACCCATTGTTGGGCCGGCCGAGTGGCGCATTGGTTAAGATCTGGCTTGGGACGCCAGAGGGCCCTGGTTCGGATCCCACATATGAGGACCAGTGACACTGCCCTCTACAGCTAAAATGCTGAACAACAGCTCCACCTGGAGCTGAGCTGCCGTGAGTCATCAGCAATGGTGTAGGCTGCAGTCCCCTGCTGCAGTGGGTTGCCATGGGCTACCATGTGTAGCTGGCAGCCAGCGTGAGCGGCCAGCAGCTGCTATGAGCGGCAGTCCAGAAGTCGGCGACTGATCTGCCTCGCCCAGGAAGAGCGCGATGATGGTGCCAACTTGGGCAGTGAAGCAACATCCTCCACAACTAGACAAGAACAAAGGATAGCAACTTGTCTGTTCCCCTTCCCCCAATTCCCCGACGCTGTTCCCATCCCCCAATGCCCCAATTTAAAAAAAAAATCACCCATTGCTTTACCTTGTCAATATCAAGCATGAGTTACATTTTGGATTCTTGATTGTGTTCCAATTTTATATTTGCCTATCCTGTGTCAATACCTGTTTCACTATTGTAGCTTTATAATAAATCATGATATCGGATAGCATATGTTCACTAACTTTATTTTTCTTCTAAAAGAGTGCTTTTATATTCTTGCTCCTCTGAATTTCCTTTAACTTACAGTCAGCTTGGCAGTTTACACACAAATGCACAATGCTAGGATTTTGATTGGACTGAGTTTAATCTGTAGACCAATTTAAGGAAAATTGACAATGTAAACCATGGATATATCAGATCCTTTCATTTATTGAGATCTTCTGTATAGAGGTTTTACACACCTTTCATTAGACCTATTTCTAAGTACTTTATATTACAAGTGTTATTGCAAAAGGGATTATATTTTCTCATTTAGAATATGAGAGGGATAGATTTTTAAATTCTACAAACCGGGATAATATTTAGCAGCATATTATTTAATTAAGGTTGGATTTTTATCAGATTTTATCAGATTAACTTCTAGTTTGGTAAAAATCTATAAAGAATAGGTATTGATTTTATCAAATGCTTTTTCTGCAACTATTAAAATGATTAAACAACTTTTTCTTTTTCTGATAAAGTGGTAAAACACATTAATTTCAAAATGTTATATTAACATTGTATTCCTGAGAAAACAGAAATTGTGACATCACAATATCCTTTTTATAAATTATTACATTTGGTGAATTAATATTTTGTTTAGGATTTTCCATCTGTGTTTCTTAGTAAAATTGATTTGTGATTTTTCTGAACTGTAATGTCCTCATCAAAGTTATTGTAATCCCATAAAATTAGCTAGAAATTTTCATACATTGTCTATTCTATGGAAGAATTTGTGTAATATATTCTTCAGTTCCTTCTTAAATGTTGTGTAGAATATATTTCTGAAGCCATCTTGGTCTCAAATTTTTTCATTGAATATTTTTGCCTTTGATAGTTATAGCTGCTCATATTGTTCTTCTCTTCTTGTATAAGTTTTGGTTGTTATATTTTTTTAGAAAAATTTGTCCACTCACCTTAATCTTAAGATTAAACATGCTTCCTTCAAAAAAATGAAATTTATACTTCTTTTCACATCCAACATATTTTTATAGTTTTGAAAATAAATTTTTGTTTATTTTTTACATTTATGTTAAGCTTGAACTCATGTTTTTTTATCAATTATTTAGACTTAGTTTTATGCTGCTAGCCATGATTCTGTCCATCTGTTCTTTAAAATAATATAATAGTTTTCCTCTGCTAAAAAAATTATTTTCATTAATCTCTGAGGGCTTATTAATAACTTTCCAGTATTTTCCTTTTGAAGAAGTAATCAGCATTCTATTTTCTGATTTCATTATTTTTAGATCTACATTCATCCTTTATTAGCATTTTCCCTCTATTTCTTCCATATACGAGGTCTGACAATTCAGTTTACGAACTTGTTGCAATGATATTGCTAACCTTTTTTGATATCTGCAGGATTATTTATTATGAATTTGTAACAATTGGACAAACAGTTAACAAAGTTTACTATTTGAAAGTGTTGTAAAGGCCATGTGAAAAAGTTAGGCGAAAACAACCTGAACTTTTTGCCAACAATTTATGGCGCTTTCATCATGACAATGCACCAATTCACACGGTACTGTCTGTGAGGGAGTTTTTAGCCAGTAAGCAAATAACTATATTGGAATACCCTCCCTACTCACCTGATCTGGCCTCCAGTGACTTTTTTCTTTACCGAAAGATAAGGAAAATATTGAAAGGAAGACATTTTGATGACATTCAGGACATCAAGGGTAATACGACTACAGCTCTGATGGCCATTCCAGAAAAAGAGTTCCAAAATTGCTTAAAAGGGTGGACTAGGCACTGGCATCTGTGTAGCTTCCCAAGGGGAGTACTTCAAAGATGACCATAGTGATATTCAGCAACGAAGTATGTTGCACTTTTTCTAGGATGAGTTCATGAACTTAATTGTCCTACTTCAGTATTCTTCATCCTGACTGGTTTGTCCTCACTCACAACTTGCAAAAAGTGTGAAATCTGTGTTTCACTCTGAGTGACAGAAAATATGGAATTAAGAGTAAAAAAATGCTACCATTTTCTAGTAGTAAAACTTTAGAAATGAGTTAGTTTCCTCTCCTTATAAACAGTGCAACAAATATTATCATCTTATTAATTCCTGTCATGCAGTGAGTAACCAATAAGTACTCACCATTCTTTTTATTATTGTTAGTATTCTATTGTTAGTCATTGTTACTATTATCATCTGCATCAGGAACACTATTTTAAATTTAGGTCTATTGTAGTTACTGAAGCCTTCATCAACACATTTGTCATGAATCCCAGTTTTTGTTATGAATTATTATAAATGGTCTTCTTTTACTAGTTTGGGGATTATTTTAGCACTTAGGCAAGCCGTAGTTTCTTAAAATAGAAACTAGTTAATATACAGTTTCGTTTCTCCAAATTTTGATTACCTTTTAAACTTCACAATCAGTTATTTAAACAAATTTCAGTGTCCTCACCCGTAAATATAAAAGTGATGTTTATTCTCTGTCTCTTCCATTTAGATTGTTCAGAAGCCTCATTTTAACTTCAGGAACTGTTATGTTCTTTTCAGAAGCATTCTGCAGTACCATGAAAATATCACTCCAAGACTCACTTGTGTAATTTTGAGGGCGGCATAGGGTGATTTTTACCCTTCCTCAAACCTTCCTCTACTGGATGAGCAGTGGAAAATTGTTCACCCGATGGTTTCAGCTTCAAGTCTTCCCTTTGGTTTACAAAGTGGTTCCCCTAACAGCTGCCATCGTTCACATTACCACATTTACCTAATTCCTGGACTGTAGTTATAGCATCCTGTCTTGTCTCCCTGCTTCCAATGTTACTCCATGCAATGCATTTTTGTATTGCTATCCCTGTACTTTTCCATAAAAATCTAGATCATGACTCCTTATATTCTGCAGAGCAGTCAATATCTATCCCATAGAGCCAATATTGTAATTAACTTACATACATAGTTTCCAGGCTTCGTTTTAACCTGAGAAGTATTATTGCAATTCCATAGGTGAGCAAATGGAGACAAAAAATAGCTCTAATTTATACAGCTAGTGAGCTACAAATCCAAGATGGAATCAAGCTCTAACTTCACAGGCAGCATTTTTTTCCATGTTATCAAGTCATCTCCCATTAAAGTCCATGAAACTGAAAACCCTACATGAATTGGCTCAAACTGATTTTTTGTTTTTTCTTTTAACTTTAAATTTCATTACTTGACTTCATATTTTTTATATCCAACTTGAAATTTATGCTAATCCTTGAGCACGCTTTCTGATTTCTTTCCCCATTATTCCATTATCATTATTTAATTCACCTTTTATTGTTCCTCTTCATGATCCTTAACTTTTGGAATCCTTCCCCAAGGAGAATTTCAAATACCACTGCTTCCATGAAGAACTGACTGCTTTCCTTCTATGAAGTAATTAGCAATTATTAATTTTTATTGTTCCTTAAACATTGTTTTATAGACACGTGTATTCAATTTATTTATATACATCTTTTTTCCTCCTAAAACAACTTATACTTTCTTCTAGAGGTATAATTTAATTGTGTGTGTGTGTCTAACTTTGATAATCTTCAGAAGGACTTACACAGAATGGGTGAGTTGCATAGGTTAGTTCATTAGAAGTATCCAAAGTAAAGCATCACATTACCGTTCAACGGGAGTAGAATCCAGGACTTCCGATGCCAGTGTTCCTTCCCTTATATATGCCTTGTCTTGAAGAATTATTACTAAATTTTTATTCAAGTTCAATGTGATTAACCTTAAAGATAACTAGAAAAATTGACAGAAGTCATAAAATAAATAACATCCCATAAAATGTATTTTCCAGCTCTGTTACTTAACACAAATACTATTTTACCTTCTATCTCTTTTCAGAAGGGAGGCAGCGAACCCTTGGTTATTTGAGAACTGATTATGTAGTTTGTAAATTAGCCAGGCCATTGAGTTCTCCTCCTTTCTGCTGAAAGACTATTGCCCACTCCTCCCTTCATTAGCACAGTGAAATTCAGTGAAACATGCAATTCAGGCCATTCCATTTTGCTTTTTTTGCAGTGGAATAAATAGTAAAGGACAAATTTCAATTATTTGTCAAAATAATGCTGGGAATTTTTATGTTCCATTTCTGTCATTTATACAGTTAACTGACAGTTGCCTCTACACTTGGTGTTAAAAAATAAATCAGCATTCTTTATTGCCCCTCCAGCAGGAATATTGTTCATTTTGATGTGTGGCTATTTGCACGACTAATCAACATGTACATGCCAAGATCTCTATAAATTACTGTTATGTTCTTAACTAAATAAAAAAAAACATAAATATGGAATCTATGTCCAACCATAATATTCCTCCTCAGTTACAGTGTTTTACCTTAACAGCTGAAGAGGCTGTCTTCCCAGGCACATCTCAGGGTAAAATAAACATTGCTGAAGGCAACATCTCACTGTGTATGCAAGTTTCATTAAGTATGTGGTGTGAGTTATACCCTCAATGTCCCAAAGAGTATGCAGTGAGCGCTGGTAGAGAATAAGAAAGATGATTAGGGACAATCGAAAGAGGCCCTTAGGTAAGTCTTTTAATCTTTAGCCTATATACTTCCAATAATACCTAATGTTAATCAACTACTCATAAAGAAAGGAAAAACAGAGAAGCTAAAGGATCTGACACCTAGTGTACAAGGACAGCTTTAAAGAAGCACAGTCATTGGCACAAAAGGCAGCTGTGTAACGGAACGAACATAATGATGGACATTTGTCCCAATTATCTGTAGGATCCTTTTGGTTTTAATAAAGTAGCTATCCCACAATATAGTGCCATTTTTAACCAATTTTAATATCAGACATAGTGATTTTACTGAAATGTAGGTGTCTAATCAACATGCAAAGACCTAAAAAAGATGTTGAGAAATGAGCCATTTCTTAAAATATAAATACATAAATATGCAGAAAGAGCACATCATAAAGTTTACTTAAATATAATTCAAATCTATACAAATTATAGTATAAGTTGGATAAAGGAGGGCAAAAAAAGGATTTAGACAAATAAATTTGGGGTAAGATTTAGGGTATATATTGGAATATGGTAGCCATATTTTTGCCTGAACTTCTGCTAACTCATGTTATTATTGGAACCCACCCCTCCTTCTGGGTTCATTTGAGGCTATCAATTGAGGTTATCAATTGAGGCTTTTCCTCTTCTGCCAGAGAGGAGTCACTAGAAGCATTCTAGTAATCAGAGTACTTAATTTATGTGACCTAAAAAACAATTAAAATTCTTTACCTGGAATTGAAAATGCATACATTTTCTCCCAGGTTTATTGAGATATAATTGACATATAACACTGTATAAATTTAAGCAGTACAATATGTTGATGTGATACACATATATTGCAAAATGATTACTACCTTAGCTTTAGGTAATACCTCCCTAAGAGGTGTGAGGTGTTGTGGTTTTGATTTGCATTTCCCTGATGATTAGTGATGCTGAACTTTTTTTCATATGCTATTTGGCCACCTGAGTATCGTCTTTGGAAAATGCCCATTCAGTTCCTCAGCCCATTTTTTAAATTGTACTTTTTGGGGTTTTGTTTGTTTGTTTGTTTGTTTAGTTTTTGTTTTTTAGTTTTTTGTTTGTTTTTTTCTATTGAGTTGTACAAGTTCTTTATTTATTTTGGACATTAACCCCTTATCAGATATATGATTGTCAAATATTTTCTCTCATTCCATAGATTGCCTTTTTACTTTGTTAATTGTGTCTTTTGCTGTGCAGAAGCTTTTTAGTTTACTTGAATAGAAATGGTGAGAGTGAAAACCCTTGTCTTGTTCCTGATCTCAGAGGAAAAACTTTCACTGTTGAGTATGATGTTATCTGTGGGTTTATCATATTGGCCTTTATTATGTTGAGATATGTTCCTTCTATACTTAATTTGTTGAGTGTTTTTATCATAAAATAATATTATACTTCGTTGATGCGACCCGCGCACCAACCAAGTGTTCCTAACTCATCAGCCAGGAACACACCAAAAGGGTACCTGACAGCACTGGGTGGGAGACGGGAAAAGAAAGAGACTAGAGACGAAAGCTTGGGGCAGGAGGTCCACCCAATGCTGATGGCAGAGAGTGGCCTCATTTATTATTTGTATACAGCTTTTATAGCAAAAGTAACTTTGCTAGGGTAGGGGGTTTGGGGGACCTTGAGGGAGTAGCCCCCTCCTCTCAGGGAACAAATTCCTTGGAAGCAATCTTTCCAAAGCGAGACAAAACAAAGTATAGCAAGCAGAAACTGTTAGGATGGCCTTCCACTCTGTAGCTTTCAAGGTCGTCGGCTGCTTTCTTCTCAGCGGCCAACCTTCCCACACTGCTCACCCAGGCCTGAGCGCCTGTCAGCCTGCCAGCTTTCAGGCTTAACCTTTACTGTAGACCTCCAGCTCTCAGGATTAACCCTCACTGCAGACCTCCAGCTCCCTACATCTCCCCCTTTTTTATTTATTACTTAAAGGCAAACCTCTGATTTACTGAGGCTGCAATTGGCTTTGCGGTGACTGTGTCTGCCTTGGGTTGTCCTCCTTGAGGAATGGAATCTTACCCATCATGGGCTAGCCAGCCATCTAAGGACTAGTGCCTGTCTTCTTCAAATGCTTTTTTCTACATCTGTTGAGATTATCATATGATATTTTATTTTTTACTCTATTAATGTGGCATATCACATTTACTTCCTTGCATATGTTGAATCATTCTTGCATCCCAAGAACAAATTCTGCTTCATCATGGTGCATGCCCATTGCAAAGTACAGTAATACCTTGGTTTGCAAGCATAATTTGTTCCAGAAATAAACTACTCAGATTGCAAGGCATCACTCGTTTACCAAGTTAAAATGTATTATTAGGATGGTGCAAAAGTAAGTGCGGTTTTTGCCATTCCAACCGCATTCACTTCTGCACCAACCTAATAGAAATGTTTGCTCATCTTGTGGAACACTCGCAAACCAAATTACTCTCAATCCGAGGTTTTACTGTACTGTTGAATTTGGTTTGTTAATATTTTATTGAAAATTTTTGCATGTAATTTCATCAAGAATGTTGGTTTGTAATTTTCTTTTTGTGTAATGTCCATATCTGGCTTTGGTATCAGAGTAATTCTGGACTCATAAAACAAGTTTGAAAGTGTTCCCTCAATTAAATTACTTGGGCACAGAGTAGGAAGGATTGGTATTAATTCTTTTTAAATTGTTTGATAGAATTTACCCGTGAAATCATTTGGTCTTAGGCTTTTCTTTGTTGGGAAGTTTTTGATTATCGATTCAATCTCCTTACTTGTTAAATGGTCTGTTCAGATTTTCTATTTATTCATGATTCAGCTTTAGTAGGTCTCATGGTATTAGGAATTTATCCATTTCTTCTAAGCTATCAAATTTGCTGGCATATAATTGCTCATAGTAGTTTCTTATGATTCTTTGTATTTCTGTGGTAGCAGTTTTAATGTTTCCTTCCATTTCAGATTTTATTTATTTGAGTCTCCGCTCTCTCTCTCTTTCTCATCTAGCTAAAGGTTTGTCAACTTTGTTTATGTTTTCAAAAAAACCTGCTCTTAGTTTCATTGATCATTCCTATTTTTTCCACTAGTCTCTATTTCAATTTTTTCTGAAAATGCACACAATTTTAACAAAACCTCTTTTTTGGATTTTCGGGCATTAAGACCAATGGAAGCCTGAACTTACAGTGCTCATCTTTGCTAACAAGTAGAAAAGAGATGCCTAGAAATAACTAGGCATAGTTTTCAACAATATGAGTCTAATCCTAGTTCAAAGGGTATCATGCCCACCCTTGAACTTAGCAATGACATGAGCCCATATATTGCCCCATTGATTAACCTGCTTTGAGGGGTAATTCTGCTCTTATGCAACCAAAATACAGTTGTCCACATGCATGCATGAAGAGGAATGGCAAAGGTACCTAAAGTCTGTAGAATTGTTTATACACATTAGTGGATGAAAAATACACCAATCATGATCGGAGGATCTAGGTAGAATGAATAACAGGATTTCAAGAAAATTCCATAGAAGTTGGTAAATGAGTGAGTAAAACCTTATAGTGTTATGTGAACTTTCTAAAACATAAACAAATAAAAACACCTATAATTTTATTACCTAATGAAACCATTGTTGTCATTCATTAATATGTATATATCCATATATATCCACTCATGTAATTAACCTCATTTCTATTTTGAGATATTTAAAAAGCTTTCATTTTTTTTCACTATTAAAAGTAGTATTGTACTAAAGGTATTTTATTACTGTTAATTTGCTTGAAGTTTATTCCTAACAAGGAAATTGTTAAATCAAGTATAAAAATTATTTCAATGGACAGATTGAAAGATGAAAATGATATAGTGTTGTTTTGTTTTTCTTTAATTATACAGGTTAAATATTTTTACATATTTACTGGATAATTATTTCCTTTATTATTAGACCATTGTTTTTTCTTCAAGACTGTGTTTTCTTTTTAAGGTTTCATGATTGGTAATAGAGCAGTCTCAAGGAGATCCCCAGAGAATCTGTTCTGACTTTAGAAGCACTTCCTATGGACAATGGAAGGCCCTGATCCATTATACTCTGGCCTGCTAATCCACATCTGCTGGAAGGTGGGACAGAGGCCAGGATGGAGCCTCTGATCCAGACCAGGAACTTCTGCTCTGGGGGAACAATAATCTTGATCTTCATGGTACTGGGGGGCCAGGGGTGTGATGTCCTTCTGCATCCTGTCTGCAATGCAGGGGGTACATGGTGGTACACCCAGAGAGAACATTGTTGGCATATAAGTCCTTGCAGATGTCAATGTCACACTTCATGATAGAATTGAAGGTTGTTTTATGAATTCCAGCAGACTCCATGACAATTAAGGAAGGCTGAAAGAGTGTCTCAAGGCAGCAGAAGCGCTCGTTGCCAATGGTGGTGACCTGCCCATCTGGCAGCTCATAGCTCTTCTCCAGGGAGGAAAAGGAGGCTTCTGTGGCCACCTCATTCTCAAAATCTAGGGCCACATGGCACAGCTTCTCCTTGAGGTCTCTCAAGATTTCTTGCCTGGCTGTGGTCACAAAGAAGCAGCCTCTTTCTGTGAGGATCTTCATGAGGTAGTCCTTGAGGTTGTACCCAGCCAGTCAAGGTGCATAATGGCGAGAGGCAGTGCATAACCCTCATAGATGGTGACACTGTGGGTGACGCCATTCCCTGAATCCAGGATGATGCCTGCTGTGCAGTCAGAAGCATAGAGGAAGAGCACAGCTTGAATGGCAATGTACATGGCAGGGACATTGAAGGTTTCAAATATGATCTGGATCATTTTCTCCGTGTTGATCCTGGGACTTTGGGGGTCCTCTGTGAGCAGGGTGGGGTGCTCCTTAGGTGCTACCACCAGCTCATGGTAGAAGGAGTAGTGCCAGATCTTCTCCATGACATCTGTTCATGTTCAGTGGGGTATTTGAGAGTCAGGATCCCTCACGTGCTTTGAGCTCATCCCCATGTAGCTGTCTTTCTGTCCCATTCCCACTATTATATGCTGGTGGCAAGGGAGGCCCACAATAGAAAGGAAAACAGCTCAGGGGTGTCATCTCCTATGAAGCCGGCCTTGCACAGGCCAGAGCCATTGTCACATACAAGCTCCTTGGTCTCCTCTTCACACATGGTGAGTGAAGCTGAGGGAACTGAGGGCTGGAGCAATGAATGAGGGTTGGCGTGTCTTTGGCTTAAATACCAGAGTAATCTAGATGGTATTTTTTTTAATTGTTTGAAAAAAATATCTTAATGTATTAGGAGTATTGACTTTTGGTCTACTATATATGTTCCAATGTTTCCTATCTTTTTATCTATAGTTTTTGTAAAGAATTTAAAATTTTAACGTGTCAGAATAGAGTGCATGAGCAAAACTCATGGGTATGATGATAAAAATGAAAAAAACAACCTGAATAACTAGCGGGGGGGGGGGGGGGGGGGAAGAAGATCCTGTCATGCTTAGAAAAAACAATAAGGAAAATAACCTGAAATAACTTCAAGTTAGTTTGGGGCATTGGGTATTGCCACAGGCAGTAGAGAGAGTGATTAAAGAGCAAAGAAGATGAGGCAGTAGATAGTGACTATTTTGAAGTAAATATGACCTTTTCTTTTTTTAATGTGGAGAGATAATAAGAGAATATAATTGAATTACTCTTGCAAAAAAATAAATTGCCTTTCTTATTCTTTTTCCTTCTCCCCTGCCTCCTTCCTTCTTTCCCTCCTGCTTCTCCTGATTTCCCTCATTTTCTCATCCCTCCGTCTTCCTTCTCCTCTTGTTCCTCCTTTTTTACTCCTCCTCCTTCTTGCCCCCAAAGGTCCTTGTATGGTGTATTGTATATTGCCATAATTCTAAGACTAGACGCTGTATGGTTTTATGGACATGTTTGCTTTATGGTCTTTCATTGATGTATCATAGATCTGAACTCTTTATCTCACTTCTGAAATGCATGAAGGGGAAAACTGAAAAATCCTGAGTTTTCTTATGTAGGTAGATCTAGACAGGTCCTTGGCAACTTTACTCTTAATTCATTGCTACTGTTAAAGACTTGGCTATTTTTACACAAATACTCTTCCCTTCAATCTATTCTAATACTCATTTTTATTTTCCAATTGTCCCTAATGTAAATTTTGGCACGAACCTCTCTAGCAGAAACTTTACTATATATGTAAGTTCCTTCTTCTAAAGCCTTTCCTATAAAGGAAAAAAAAGGCCAATTAAAGATAATATATCTAATTTGATTCTATCTGACATGATTTTCGATGGTACTCACAGAAGGTGAAAGCTTTGGTATGGTTCCAAAGTAAATGTATTAAATCTCTCCTAGAAAATTTACATTCCCCTGCTTTGCACATTTCGATTTATGTCATTTAAAGTTGCTCTATATATTTCATTAGGGATGCTAATTGGTCCCAGAACATTATTTATAGAAAACACCTTTAACCTACAAAGTTTCATTGTAATTACTTAAGATGTTACTTGCATTGTTCAGAGCACTTTAACTGGTACAAACTAAAATAGAAATCTAATTTATTTTTGCCTAAATCTTTTTTCTAGGCTCACTTAATTCTTAATTCCTACAAGAGTACTTTAATCTTCCAGGGCGGAGATAACTTCCTAGATGTTGTATATAAGGAGCATTCTTTTTCTGTTTTATAAACGTTGGATTGATAGCATTTCTGACACTACCATTTAAAAATTTTCCAGAATATAATTGATTTTACTGTCAAAAATGTTTTCATGGCTATTGACATAAATATCTGAGGGTCAAAAGAATGATATACTCTTCAAAAAATCAGAAGAGATTTGGCTCTAATAATAAAGACATTTAGATGTAAGTTGTCTGATTCATTAGTTGGGGCAAGCAGTATTAATCTTAAGAATCCATAGGCAATGGAATTAAGATTACATACAGTTCTACCACTTAATGGTAGCGTGACTTAGACAAACTAATTTCATGATCTAAACTTAAGTGTCATTTTTTATAAAACAGTTGTAGTGCCCTACATCTCTTAAAGGAATATATTGAATGCTGAATGAATAATACCCATAAAGAACTCAGCATAATGTCTGATACATGGTAAATTTACTATAAGACATAGCTATCATTATTGTTTTCATTCTATATAATTTCACCATTAACAGAAATTTTAAAAAAATACAAAAATATTGACTATCCTTGTCTGTAGACCTTTAAACAGGAATTCATTAATTGTTATGTAATCCAAGCTACTATTATAATACATTTTCAAGACCTGTTTAATATAACTACAAAAATTATGTAAAACTAATTATGTTCTAGCATCCCTCTTTTACAGTTCTGTGTTACCAACCTAATACACAACTAGTTTATTTATTTTCATTTAATAGAGAATAAGAACATAAATGTTCTTCTTTATACTGATATGATTTTATTATCTTGACCTATAGGTAGAGTTGAGCAACTGATAAAACTTACTGGTTATAAGAAAAGCTTAGTAATGTTCCCCAACATTTAAAACTAAAAATATCAACTCATCGCATACTCATACAGGTGAATTCATTCAAACACAGTAGTCAAGAGGACATTTTAAGATGCCTTCATTTGGTGGGGACTTCAGGTTGTAATGCTCTTAAAAGTCATATATTTCTCAGATCTGCATTAAATTTCTCTAAAACCTGGTTTGACTGCCTGTCAATCTTTTTAAATAAAAAAAGTCTCTTTTATACTTGACAGTGCAACTTTTTGAAGGTCTCAACTTTGTAAGTTCATAAACTGTTATGAAATCATTATTGGAAAAAAATCATCAAACCTACTTTTTGGTGATCTTAAGTTCATTTCTTTCTTCTCTCTCTCTCTCTCTCTCTCTCTCTCTCTCTCTCTC
>NW_017731703.1:1594898-1677662 GCF_001890085.2 Hipposideros armiger
GTGTGTGTGTGTGTGTGTGTGTGTGTGTGTGTGTGTGTGTGTGTGCGTGTGTGTGTGTGTATAATGATTTGTGGTGGAGGAAAATATAAACTGCATTCATAAACTTGCACAACAAATATCAGGTGGGCCTTTAGTGCACATGTAGCCTGTTTAATGAACAATACATTGACTACTATCAACACGTTGGTGCCATTAACTGAAGATAGACTCACCATCACGAGCTGCCTGCTTAATACATTTGGCTCAGAGAGATGGCCAAAAATATGGACTATTTTTCCTTTTTTACTAAGCTCTTTACCTCCATAGTAGATAAGATCATCAGAATGTACTTGAAAAACGGATAACAACAAAAAGCTTATATTTTATGGAGTGGCATTATTAATAATGAGGCAGAAAAAGGGCACAGAAGGTTTTTGAGTATCCCCTATTTGCTGTTTCTCTGTTGGGCACCACTGTGGACTGAATGTCTGCATCCCCTCAGATTCATAAGTTGAACCCTAACCCCCAAATACCATGTGATGTCCTTTGGAAATGGGGCCTTTGGGAGGCTATGAGGTCATGAGATTGGGATTAAGCCCTCACGAATGGGATTAGCGCTCATATGAAAGCAACCCTGGAGAATGCCCTCTCCCCTTTGGTCATGCGAGGACACAGTGAAAAGATAGCCATCCATGAACCAGGAAGCAGGCCCTCATTAGATAGTGAATCTGCTGGCATCCTGATCTTGGAATTCCCAGCACCAGAACTGTGAGAAATAAATTTCTGTTGTTTATAAGACACACAACAGCCCTCTGAAGTAGTCATCATTATATCCATGTTATCACTAAAATCACTGAGACAGAGATTAATAACTTTCCCAGGAGGGAGTTCTAGGAACTCAGTTCTTTCTTACCCCTGATCTTGTGATTTCTATAATCTATAATAATACTTGCAAAACCCTTCAGGAAGGTTTTATTTTTTATGAATGTCAGTCAGGTAAACTTAACTTTATAATGTAGGAAATTAATTTTTGTCAAAGATTTTTTACATATCCCTATATATGAAATTTTATAATTTTGCATTTATCATAGAAAAGTTCTATATTTTACAAGTATTACAGAGAGATTCCTTATAAGAATACTGTATGTGCCTTTAACACATATGTATGTGAACCTTTCAAACATATTTTGATCTGGGGAAATATTTCAAATATATATTAGATCTACTATATTGAATCCAATACGAGTAACTTAGACAGAACTTAGACGGAATTGCTTAGTAACCAACCTCTTTTTTCATTTCTAAGGACCGTCTGTTTCCCAGCACTATTGTTCTCTCAGTTCTCTGTCTTCTCCAAGATTCTTGCCATTCATAGTGATTTCTCCACAGTTTGCTTAGACTCCAAGGAATGAAATATTGGGTTGTCAGAAAACTCATGACATATTTTTTCTATGTTTTTCGTTGCATAAATGCGCCATGACTTTTCCAACAACCCAATATTTCCCTTGGCTATTGTTTACTTTCTCTAAGAGATGACAATTTATAGACTGCAACCCGTAGGCCATTCATCTAACTTGGACTCCTTGCAACAGCAGCTGCTAATCAAACACAAAGAAATCAAACTGGAATCAAAATGTGTTCTCCTGAGTATATTCTGCCTCTTTACATAACATTTTAAAATAATGGACAAAATCAAAAGGACCTCTTACTTGATCACTATTTCAAAAGCAATTATTTTCCATCTATTCAAACAATTTTGCAAACAGCTTGAATTATATGCTTGTTGTAAATCTGAAAATTACTAATTCTCTTTAATTGATTATGTGTAGAAATCTCAAGTCTGTAACTATACACCATCTTCCTCTAGCATATCATATCCATATAAAGGACATTTTCTAAAAGTCGCGGTCTTTCATTGCTAAGTCAACAAAAGAGCAAAATCACTTCTACAAGGAAAGAGGCTTTTTTCACCACCCAGATAGAAATCGGTAATATGTTTATATAGAACCTTTACTTTGCAGCCTTTCCTATAATAGATACAAAAGAGTTTTCTGATTCATACACTAGCCAGTAACAGAACATAAAGAATGTGTCTTTTAATCTATGAAACATTTTTTTTTCTAAAAATGAACTATTTAGGAACATTGTGCTATCCAAGGGACCTTGTAGGTAATCCTAAATTTCACCTTTTTCCTTGGAAGTTATTCTCTCTTATGAAGTCCAGAAAAGCGCATGACAATGTATTTTATCATATAGATATCTGAACTGAAAAATTCTATGAACGTTAGGAAGATGGCGCTGAAAATCTCACAGAGCTTTTCAGTACAGCTGTCAGTTATACAATTTGTTATCAGATATGAGGCAGCAAAGGTGTTAAAATTAAGAAGCACCACCAAGGTGATTGCTAGAGAAATGGGGGCAAGTGATTGGTACATCACCTAATGACTTCCCTGCCTCTTTGCTCCCAACACCTTCTTCATACAGGTCAGGTTAAATCAAATTCTGGTTTCACTAAGATTGGTGGGGATATCTTAAAATAGCTGCATTGTTGAGGGGCTGTCCTTTTTACTTTGCCTTTATTTCGTGTGACAAATGTAGAGTTAGATATGTCTCATGTTTTATCATCCTTGTTATTTGTTAACTATTGTTTCTCCTTTTAATCAACAAATTTGTATTGAGAGCTTACTGTGTGAAAACCACTACATTAAGTGTTCTTTTATGATGGCAAATTAAAAATATAGGACTATCACACTCAAGGACATTAAATAATATTAGATTAAAAAGGTACTCAAATAATTGCAATATCAAATAAGTATAATGATGAGGAAAAATAAGGCCTACAATAAAGAATGGGAAAGAGATGTTAGTATCAGGTAGTCTGAGATGACCTCTTAAGGAGAAGAATGCATTTCAGCTATGTCCTAATGAATAAGAAGGAATCAGCCTGATCTCTACTGAGATAGTTCACTGTGACCTGTTCCTAAGAGCAGTGTGAGTAGTGTGAGGACCACCAAGCCTAGACCTCCATCATTTGTTTTCTGTTTGGAGCAGCCAAACTTAACTACTCAGTTGACTCACAGTTATCTCCCTTGGGTTCCTCTCTCTTTGGGATACATTTCATAACAACTTGTGCCCTAAAAGCCTAACTCCTTTTGACCTGGGACTGGGCAAATCTAGTTTCTCAAACAATGGACAGACTAAATAAAAACATCCAATATCCGGGTTTCTAGAATATATATGATGGACTATTGAATGTGCTAGAGAGTCTTGCCATGAGTCTTCCTATCTTTAGTATTTTCAGATTATGTTAATCTACTTTGCAACACTATAGCCTCCTCTACTCCAATCTTCTTTTGCTCTCCTTCTTTCCTTATATTTGACCATATGCATAAAGGAATGTAAAGCTGCCTCCATAATCTGTTTTTATTTGTCCAAGCTACTTTCTTTCCATGAACTTTCTTAATCGTCATGATGACAGCTAGCATTTATTGAATGCTGATTATGTCCCAGGCAGACTTAATTACTTAATAAGCATCATCTCAATTTTCCTCATATAAATCCAATGAAGTTGGTCTTATTACACCTATTTAACAGATGAGGAAGCACATGAGCATTTATCCAAAGTGCCAGAGTTATCAAGCAAATTGACCAGAAATAAGGCCTGTCCATCTGATTCCAGAGGCTACAGGAAGGAGAATTATGCCATTTATCCAGGCAGCATTGGCTAGAGCTGATTTGGAGTAGAATTAAGTAAAATTCATGTCCTCCCTAAGGTCTTTTATATTACACAGACTAACATGATTGGTATTGGTAATTTAATGAATATATCACAACAAAGCCCTTCTATGAAGGGAAAAATGTAAAAATATGCACACTTAAAATTTATTATGGCTCCTTTTTTTTTGGTAAGAGCTATTAGGAAAAAAAAAATATATATATATATATATACCCTTGCAAAAAAAAAAAAGCTTTTTTCATATGAAAGAATAGTTCTTACAGTTTCTTAAACAATCTGACCAATGGGCCTGGCTTCTTGGAATTAAAAGAGAAGGTCTTGCCTTCTTAGGACATCAGTAGCTGATGAAGCAAATAGCTCTGAAACCCCTGACAAGTCTGACACTAAAATTCACTTTGATGGGCCGGCCGAGTGGCATGTTGGTTGGTTAGGAGTTGGCTTAGGATGCCAGCTCTGAGCAGCAGGGTCCCAGTTCGGATCCCACATGAGGGCCAGTGCAGCTGCGCCCTCTACAGCTAAGATGGTGAACAACAGCTCGACCTGGAGCTGGGCTGCTGTGAGTCGCCAGCAACAGAGTAGGCTGCATTGGACGTGAGCTTTCGTGAGACATGGTGAGCCACCATGAGTGGCTGTCCAATAGCTGGCGAGTGACTGCCCCACCCAGGAAGAGCACAATGATAATACCAACATGGGCCAGTGAAGTGACGCCCTCCACAACTAGACTGAAGAACAAAAGAACAGTAACTTATCTGTTCCCTTCCCCGATTTCCAACACTGTTCCCCTCTTCCAATTCCCCAATAAAATCTTTAAAAAAATAAATAAATAAAATTCACTTTGACAACCATAGAACAGAGGAGTTGCAAGTTCTCTCCCTTTGCAACATTTTGCCAATGTCAAAATAGTCCATTATACAAGCCTGCCAATCTTCCACAAAGCTCTCAATTTAGTTTAAGAGAAGAACTTAGATGGCAATCAAATGTCTTTGATTCAAATAACATTACAGCTGACATATGAAAAGATTCAGAAGAAAGAAAAAATACACTGATTCCACAACCCCCACAGAAAGACTCATTTCTCCACTGCATGAGAACTTCCTATGGCCTTGATGACCAGACTTTAAAATCTTCACTAAACATTTTTTTTAAAACCTATTGAAATACAAGTCCTTTTGCAAGGAATTTAAAAACGTGAATGTAACTTTAGTTTTCTAGTATAATACTAATTAATAAAGTGGGAAGTATATCATTATAAAAAGCCTCAGCAAATATGAGAAGTCATCCAGAGAAGTTATGTAGCATGATGGTTAAAGCTGTGAATTCTGGAGTCAGAACTGAATTTAAATTCCAGCTTTACAGCCTAACATGAAAACTTTATCAATGTACTGAGCTCTTTGCCTCCATTTCCGTATCTCTCTCTTTCATATGATTGTGTTGAGAATTAAATATTTACTATAGGCTAAGTGTTTGTACAGTACCAGGAATGCGTTAAATGCTCAACAGTTATGAAGTATTTTTATCTACAACACACATCTTTTTATAGCTGATGAACTCAAGAATCTGACAGAGCTTGAAACAGAAGACTGGCATTAGTAAGTCAGTCTAGTACAGTGATCCTCAAAGTGTAGTCAAGAGATTGGTGGTTGTCTGTAAAGAGCCTATTACCAGTACATGATGAAAGAAGTACATAAATAGAGAATAGCATTTAAAAAATTTTATAGCAAATTTAAATTTTTTAAATTATTTAAAATTATTATTCCTAATAATAAGGAATTAGAGATTGAAGCAAAGATTCTGCATGTCATTGATTTTTAAATTTATTTTTCTATTTCATTTTCATTGTAGTTTACATAATTATATAGGAAATTTTTAAAAAAATCCTTCACCACATGTCTCTGAGGCATGTTTTTAGTGTATGATTGGATGCATTATTTTGCAGTAATTCCAGTTCTAGGCTGCAAGCTGGTCCAATCCTTATTTTTTACACAAATGCAAAATTGGACCTCTGAGCCAAGGTTACTATATATATATATATATATATATATATATATATATATATATATAAACTAAACCTTCCTGTATTTCAAAGTTACTGCTAATATTCTATACATAAAACACTTTTGAATAGAATAATCATATCCACCTGACAAAGAATAAACTTCCAAATTAATATATTTAACATTTAATATATTTAAGGTAGACAAATCACTAGAATAAATATATATAAAATGATCATATATTTACCTGCAATGTATTGTGCTTGATGTGGATTTCAAAACAAATTATACACAACTTCTGCTTTTAAGAAGTGCACAGTCCCAGTAAAATAGAGGGACTTTTTTGGAACTTAATTCTGGCTTCAAATAAAAATAAATTAAAAGAATAAATATTATTAAACTTTTGGTAGAAGCAATAGCTGTACAACAAAAAATATTTTATCAAATTGCCCTTAGTAAGTGTTGCACTGAGTTATAGCAAAGGACATCATCTAGTTAAGACAGCCTCCCTCAAAATAAATAAATAAATAAATAAATAAATAAATAAATAAATAAAGCCTGGTTGGGTCTTAATCTCATGGCTATATTTTTTGTATGTTACACAGTTTTCTCTAATGATACCAGGTTCCTGTCACATAACCCAATTAATTGAAAGGGCTCGATTTTATGACCCTGTTTTCCCGTCTGAACCTCTCAAACTAATTAATAAAATAACAAAATGAGTTCTCAATTAAAAAGTATAATTTAAATAAAGTATGATTCCAAAGATTAGAATTCGGTGACAATGTGGATACATAAAAATAAATACAACTAGAAGATCCAAGATGGTGGAGTAGATAAACACTGTGCCTGCTTACTTTAGTGAACACATTAAAATTACAACTGAATTATGGAAAAATCAACCTGGAGAACCATCTGAAGTGTAGCTGAAAATAAGTTTTGTAACTAAGGATATAAAAAAAAGCCACGTGGAGACTGGTAGGAGGGGAGGAGATGCAGAATGGGTGGCCCCAAACCTCCATGTGGCAGTTGAGAATCAGGAGGGATAGCTCAGCTGTGGAGGTTCTGCCCAGACAAGCGAAGGACCCCAGCCCCACACTAGGCTCCACATCCCAGAATACAGGTGCCAGGAAGAGGAGTCCGCACAACACCTGGCTGTGAAAAACAGTGGGGATTTCAACTGTCCAGGTCAGATGGAAGACTGCCTGAAACCCAGATATGCTCTTAAAGAGCCTGTGCAAAAACTCGGTCTTGCACAGGCACTCAGCCTGGAAAGGTGACTCGGGGAGCGAGGGTGTCTGAGGCATATGAGGAGCAGACTAAGTTGTGTGGCTTTGGGCACGAGATGAAGTGGGCCTCCTCCCGTGCAGCCAGCAGGCAGGTACCATCTTACCTGTTGAGTCCTCCCCCAAAGACCAAATCTAAATCTTACTGGTCTGGTGAGCTCTGCTGCTCTGCCCTGCAGACTCATTGAGACCATGCCCCACCCAACTCCCTAAATGCCAAAGGCACTTTCTCCACCAACAGCCAGCCCTGCCCACATTGCACTCTTTCTTGGTAAATTATCAGAGTCCACTGGCCACAGGCAGGTGTTGACTGACCTAAGTGTGCTCTGAGGCTCCTGCTGAGTAGCTCCAGGATCAGCACTGGCAGGAAACCAGAATCTACATTAACCTGGTGATGACACCTCTTCCCACTCTAGTGACTTTCTGAGACCCTACTTCACCCAACATGTGTACAGCCCAAGGCTTTTTCACTGGCTGAACCTTAAGGGAGCTGGCAGCTGGCAGGAGGCCTCAGGATGTCCTGTCTTTTTGTGGAGCTACCCCAGGCCTGGTACTTACTCCAGAAAAAGAACTAATGAAATGGAGGCAAGCAACCTACCAGATACAGAGTTCAAAACAATGGTTATAAGGATGCTCAAGGAACTTAGTGATAACTTCAACAAAGATATAGCAGACATAAAAAAGAAACATAGAAACCATAAAAAAGAACCAGTCTGAAAAGAAGAATATAGTAACTGAAATGAAGAATGCACTTGAAAGAATCATCAGCAATTTGATGAAGATGATGATCAAAAAGCGATTTGAAGGACAAGTTAGCATAAAACACCCAATCGAAACAGAAAAAAAAAAAAAAAAGAAAAAATAGACTTTAAAACAAAGGCCAAAACAAGAGACAAAGAAGGACCCAGTAATCCCACTTTTGGGCATTTACCCAAAGAAACCTTAAAAGCTACCTTGAGGGGATGTATTCATCCACATGTTTATTGCAGCATTGTTTACAATGGCCAAGATATAGGGCAGCCTGAGTGTCTGTCAAGGAAGAATGGATAAAGAGGAGGTGGTACATATATACATTGGAATATTGTTCAGCCATGGAAGGAAATGGGTTTTTCCCACCTAGGAAGGCATGAATGGACATGGAGGGTATTGTGTTGAGTGAAGTGTCTGACAGAGAAAGACAGATGCAATGTGATTTCACTTATATGTGGAATCTAAAGAACAAGATAAACAAACAAAACAGAAACAAACTCATAGATACAGAAAACATTTTAATGGATGCCAAATAGAAAGGGGGTTGGAGGTGAGTGTAAAAGGGGGAGGGATTAAGAAGTACAAATTGGTTGTTACACAGCAGTCATGGGGATGTAGGGTGTAGTATAAGGAGTATAGTCAATAATAGTGTAATAACTGGGTACGGTACAAGATTTGTTGAGATGATAGATGGGCAGGGTTTGGGGACAGGGTGGAAAAGGTGAAAGGATTAAGAAGTACAAATTAGTAGATAGTCATGGGAAAGTAAAGCAAAGTATAGGAAATATAATCTATGATATGGTAATAACTATGTATAATGACAGGTGGGTACTAGACTAGCCAGGGGATCACTTCTTAAATTATATAAATGTCTCACCACCATGCTGTACACCTGAAATTAATATAATATTGAATGTCCACTGTAATTGAAAATGTTTAAAAAGGGAGAAAAGGTAAAGGGGAATAAGAGGTCCAAATTTCCAGGCATAAAAGAAATCTGTCATGGGGATGTAATGTACATAGGGAATATAGTCAGTAATATTGTAATAGCATAGTACAGTGTCAGATGGTTGCTTATCATTGTGATCACTTTTTTAGGTATATAAATGTTGAATAACTATGTTGTACCCCTAAAACTAATATAATATTGTGTGTTAGCTGTATTTTTCACAAATATCTTAAAAAATAAATAAATAAAGTATTGTTAAGATAGATACTGTTCTATCCTTTCCTCATGCCTTTTCCCCAGATGTTTTTCAATATATAGATGAATTTTATGGAAAAGAAAAGTTGAACTGATGCATTAGTCAAACATGTCCTTGTCAAAGAAAAACTCAACAATCTACTTGCTTATGTGTTATAAAATTACCTTCTTTGTGTACAATAAGCCAGCTGTGTCATAACTTTTATAATTTCCAAAATATCTATGATTGACTTATTACTTAAATATTTAATTTTTCTTATGTGAAGTCCTCAACATTGGCTAAGGAAATATATTTTATCTAACATTACTTGAGTAATACCAATTTAGCTGAACTAATTTAAAATGAGGCCTTCATTTATATCAGCAGAGGCAGAATTGTGCTGAGAATCTAATCTTATTGATCTATATGAAAATTACACTGTGAAGCTCTCTTTAATTATGCCAAAGTCTAGTTGGCTACAGAGGATATTTATTATCAACTTCCACTATGAGATCATGTTTTATTGCCAATATTAAATTCAAGCTAAACACAGAAATATATACCTGTTCTGAAAACAGGCCAATCATATATAGCATATATTAATTTATATTTAAATGAGTGCAAATGTAAAAATTATTTTGACACATATTCACTTTTAAGGCACTCAGAGACCATTACAATGTATCCCAGTTGTCACAAAATAATGCAGTTTACTATGTTAACCACAATAATATGAGGAGTTAATAACCCTTTTACTGCAATAAACAGTATGCTGTACCTAGGGATTCTGTAGTGCTTCCTTAAGTAAATCCTAACTCATCCTTAAATTCGAAATATATTTTAAATATAAGTTTACTGAACACATACATTATAATATATATGTAGTTTAATATAAATTTAGAAAGATCTCTATATAAAAGCTTCTTCTCTAATCATTATTACTTGTATTAATTCTTCTGTTAGTGATTATTGCCTCTTAGTAGGACAAGCTTTACATTATCGTGAAAACACATTGAAGTGTTAGCATGACACCATTAAAATATAACATGTGTTATCTCTCTCCATCTGGCACAATAGAAAAGGTGTTTTCAGAAATTGAATTCAGATGAAGCTGTATTCATTAAGCTATGTTTTTTGTTAAAAATAATGAATTATTGAATAAAGATTTGAAAAGAGGCATGTACCACTGTGTATGTTTCCAAATGATCTTATTTGGAAAGAGGTGTATTGTTACATGGATCTCTAAATGGTGGGTGGGCAATAAATTGTATTTCTAAAATAGTAAATCAGAAATAATCTCTGTGCTGTGGTTTAATTCCTGAGGACCAGATAACTTGAAACTCTAAATACATTGTTCTTTATTCTGGCTACCTATTATCACAACAGCTAGATTCAGGCAGGTTCTCATTCAGTTAACTCCTCAAGCTTATTTATTTTTGTAATTTATTATGCATTGAGTATGATTCACATACACTCCTGAAACTTAAAGAATGTATCTCTGATAGCTATCTTTTATTACAATGAAATATAATTTTACCAATATTTTTTATTTTATATATGGAACATAAATCTAATTAATGCTGCAGAGTCATTCACATTTCAATTGAATTGTCATTACTCATTTAAGTATTGATCACAACATTGTCTCTGGTTTCCTAAAGCACATCATAATCGACATTTGAACCAAACCCAATTGGAGACAATGATAAATTCTAATTGTCGTGGATTGAGTTGAACATTTTAAATGCACAAAAGCCTCACGATTATGTGACTTTTGGGGATCTTCATGTATTTCTGGGATGACACTTTTCACATTATTAATATACTTTTTATCAATATAGACTTTTTATTTTAATATTGCAGGACTAGAAGTAGTAAAATACGTTATAATGTTAAATATAATCAAATAATGACAAATATGTGAAAGCATGCTAAATGGCTTTCTAGCCACAGTATTTGACTATTAACCTCTTTCACTTTCTTACATAATAACCAAGACACAAATAAAGATTAAGAATATCAATAATGTGAAATGTAACAGTGACAGCGACACCGAAATCTTGAAAGAGCTGAAAAAATTTAAAGGCTGATGAAGTTTGATTGGAGGGGAAAAAAAATAAAATTCTTGCCCCCATGAAATTATATAAGACAATGTGACATTCTTTATCAAAGGAAATGTAAATAAATCACATGTTTATTTCCTAGCTAAAGTTCTAAGAATCATAGCACAATTCACCACATCTCTTCCTACTTTTGTGATGATTATGGAAGACTGTGTAGGAATGAAGCCTCTATTAGTAGCCTGGATCTCTTTGTAAATACAGAAAAATGAGTTTTCAGGTATCTGTGTTGGAGTATCATGAGCTAATGTGTCAAATCAGTAAGATTACTGGAATATTTATTCACATAGTGTAACTTAGCCTATCCTGAAACCTGCAGGCATCCTGATATCTGGAAAATAATTTGAAGAGTATGATTCCAATTTCTTAGGTGTGATGCTTAGATAATAGTTTAGATAAAGGGTTTGAACTTTGTAATGTAACATGTCTGAGCTTTAATTCTAGTTCAATCATACTGGCTATTTTCTAGAAAACTGCTGAAGCTGTCCGAACCTATTTGTTCTTTTACAAAAGTGATGCAATAATACAAACCTTATAAAGTTATCTTAAGGAATAAATGAGGAAGCTTTGAAAAGGGAGGAACATGAATAATATGTGAACATAGTATGAGCCCCTTAACTTTTACTTCCCCCTCTCTAATTCCTTGTGAAACCTAATCTATACTCTAAAAATTAACTAAATTAAGGGATAAAATGCCATATGTATATAAGATGTTCGAAAGAAAAGTTCTTAAGAAGTTAATGCATGAGCTATATAAAAAGTAGTAACTAAAATTGGTTTAATTGAATATATTTTATTTACCATGATTGAACCAATCTGACAGAATGTGACAGGACCTGACTGATATTAACACATTAGGATACCTTTTATTGATTCATTTACAATGAACTTTGAGAGATTATAAATATTAAATTGTATGCACATCTAATTCAAAAAAGCTTTTAGTGCTGCTAATTTTAAAATCCTTATAAAATCCATAACTTTAATTTGAATCCTTAAACTAATAAGCTTTAAACATTAACTCAAACCTATAAAAATGTAAGCTATAATTTATCACATTTAATGTCTATTATCCTTGTTGACTATTATCCTACCTATTTTACTGCTATTCATTTTTTTTAATGAGGGTCAAGTTTTTTTTTATCACATACAATGACCAAAATAAACTGCTGATTTCAAAGTCATTTAACTGCTGAAAGAAAGAAAGAAAGAAAGAAAGAAAGAAAGAACCTAATGATATGTACTGTGTAAAATACAATGAGAAGCAATGACACCAAACTTTACAGCAGATCCCTGATAGTCACATAAAAGTTCATTTTCAAACTTTTTACTTGGCAACCATTTTGGGTGTAATATTGCACAATTCCTGCGAAGTAGCCAATGGAGACCATTTATTGTTAATGTAGATTCCAATTTTGTGTTTTCAAAATTATATTTTTCAAACTTTTTTGGGTTACTCAAAACTTCACACAGATAACTTTCTGCCCATTTATATAAAGAATGAAAATAGATGTATTACTGATTCATTATCTCTCAATATACATATCTGAACAGTTAAAGGAGTGTATGAATGGATATTGTATAACTCTCTAGTAAAAAGAACATTTCCTGAGTCTTATTATGAGAATTTTAATAAACACATTTAAAGGTTTCCTCTAGGAATAAAGATGATTCTAAGCACTGATGGAAAAATAAGCTAGTCGAATATGAATTTCAAGGTGCTGAAACTTCCAAGGTGTGTAAACATTTCCTAACTTCATAAAAAGTAACGTTCATGTCTCTGCTTATTTCTTAGAAGATATGTTACATATATATGTTGCACGTATTTAATATGTGATATATGGGTCATATATAAGATACATATCATATATATATATACACACACATATGTACATACACCTACATATATATCAATGAGTTTTAAACTTATGAAAAATAAACAATACAGATTATGCTTACTATCATGCTTACTATTTTTCTGTGTTTTCTTCCACTGTAGAACAGGAACACTCTTACAAAATATTTGTATATTGACAAAGAATCAGGTCTATGAAACAAAGTCCAACCCAAAGAGTCATAAGTGTTTCATAGAAATCTTTGATAATACTCTATTTGAAAGCAATTCTAACCACGTTTTATTTTTTTTCTGCATTTATATCAAAATAAGTAATGAGATTTTTAAGTTCATGCATGTGATGTTTTTGGATCAGAGACAGATTTTTATTATACTTACAGCAATATCAGTATCCGCCTGAATATTTTGGTGTTGGTACCAAATTATCAGCAGCCCCACAGAATAATGCAATGAGAACTAGATGGAAAAGATGCCCTATATGAATTGCAGGTTCACTTTGTAAATGAAGGATGGAGAAACATGAATTTTCTCAAAGTATACGGCAAAGAGACAATTTTCTCTGTTCCCCTTCTGAGAGTCTTGGAGATTGGTTGGAAGGATACTTAATATGGTTGGCTCCAAAATACAGAGGGTGACAAAAAAATGTATACCCGTCATAAGAAAGGAAAAAACTGTATTAATTGTAATACTAAATATATACCAATAACAAAAGATGAATACAAGTCACGTTTGATGTCTACAATTACAAGAGGTGCTCAAAGTGGTGACCATCAGCGTCTAGACACTTCTGATTATGGCAAACTACTGCTTGAGCATAGACAACATGTCTTAAAATGTGTATATGTTTTTTTGGCACCCCTGGTATATGCATGACCTAAATCTGGAACTAGGAACATTAACTCATGGTAAAAAATGACTCTGCAAATGTTATTAAATTAAGAATATTTAAAAGAGGGGGGATATCTGAATTATCTGAGTGGGCCCTAAATGCAATCACAGGTGTCCTTATAAGAGTGAAGCAGAAGATTTGACACAGAGAGCCATGTGAAAGAAGCAAAGGCAAGCAGAGTCAGGCAGAGAAGATATTATACCACTAGATTTGAAAATGGAGGAAGAAACCATGATCCAAAGGAGCTGCTCTAGAAGCTGGGAAACACAAAGGAACACACTGTCCACTAGAGTCTCCAGAGGAAGCACAACCCTGAGAAAATCATGGTTCGGGCCCACTGAAACTGATTTTGGACTTCTGGCTTTAGGAACTATAAAAGAGTAAATCTGTGTTGCCGTTTGCAACAAGGCATGGAGGATGTGAAGCCTAGGGGTGCACTCAAGAACACTGTAGCTTGTGGTGAAAGGCAATTTGGAGGAGATTCAATATATAACCTAAATAGTAGGCCAGAGAGCTGGAAGGAGAGAACTGGAAAATAAATCAGCTACGAGCAATCCTCCTAGGATCAAAACAAATATCAAGCACTATTCTTTCAAAGAATCCACAATTTGATTAGAACAGTTTGCAGAGCAGTTCATGTCCCAGAACACTGTTGAAATCAACTGAGCAACAGGCAACAATTGCTGACTTTGTTTATAAGGGTGTGGTCAGGGAAAAAGGAAGAGAGCTCTACCAAAACCACTGAAATTCTAGAAAGCCTGAGCCTCCCTGTGGGATGAAATTAGACTTCACTACATTAAACCAGCCAGTCACTAAAAAATGAAAAAGCAAATAACAATAATACATAGTTTTGTGCTTCAATGAATACTATGAAGAAATTATAAAGATAACCCAGAGATTGGAAGGAAATATTTGCAAATCATGAATCTAATAAAGGAATTCTATTCAGAATGTATAAAACTCTTTCAACTCAATAAGAAAATGTCAACTGAAAGTCGACCAATTAAAAATGGGCAAAGGTGATAAATGGACATTTCTTCAAAGACATATAAATGGCCAATAAGCACAAGAAAAGACATTCAACATCGTAAGTCATCAGGGAAATGCAAATCAAAACCACAATGAGACACCACTTCACACCCACTAGGATGGCTACAATCAAAAAGTCAGAGAACATATGGTATTTGTCTTTCTCTGACTGAATTATTTCACTTAACATAATAGTCTCTAGGTTCATCCATATCATTGCAAATGGTATGATTTCCTTCTTCTTTATAGCTGAGTAATACTCCGTTGTATTAATGTACCAGTTTCTTAATTCAGTCGTCTACTGATGGGCATTTCAGTTGTTTCCAAGTCTTGGCTATTGTAAATAGCACTGCAATAAACAGGGGTGCATATACTTTTTTGAATTAGCACCTTGGGTTTCTCTGGATAGATACCCAAGAGTGGAATTGCTGGATCATATGGTAGTTCCCTTTCCAGTTTTTTTGAGATACCTCCATACTGATTTCCATAGTGGCTGCACCAATCTGTAGTCCCACCAACAGTGCACCAGGGTTCCCTTTTCTCTACAACCTCACCAGCACTTGTTGTTTGTTGATTTATTGATGATAGCCATTCTGACTGGAGTGAGGTGGTGTCTCATTATGATCTCACTTATATGTGGAATCTAAAAAATGGAATGAATGAGCAAAGTAAACAGAAATAGTCTCAGAGATATAGAGGAAAAACTAACGGTTGCTAGTTGGGAGAGGGGTGGAGATGACGGAGAAGAGGAAGGGGTTAGACAGCATAAATAGGTAACTACAATATTGCCACAGGGATTTATGAAACAGTTTGGGGAATATAATTAATACTGTTGTAAATATTTTGTAGCGTATCAGATGGTCACATGTCTTGTTAGGGAGACCACTTCAGGGATGGAGTAGAGGCTTGATGAATGCACTGTACACCTGAAGCTGATGTTGTATAATATTGTATGTCAACTATAATTGAATATATTGGGTTGTTGGAAAAGTCATGATGCACTTTTGCAACAAAAATCATAGAAAAAATATGTCATGACTTTTCCGACAACCCAATATATATATAGTCACGGGATATGGAGTATAGGGTGGGAGTGAAGTCAATGAATTGTAATATTGGGTTGTTGGAAAGGTCATGAGTATTTTTTCTGTGTTTTTCGTGATGACTTTTCTGACAATCCAATAGATACGTACGATATGGGGGGGGGTGAAGTGGGGTGGCGGATTGGGGAGAGGGGTTGTCACTTTGAGGGGTAAAATGTATAACTATTGCACTGTGTTGTACACCTGAAACTAATTTTAAAAAGAAGTCAGAGAATATTAAGCATTCATGAGGATATAAACAAATCGGAACCTTCTTATACTACTGTTGGGAAAGTGAAATAAATGGTGCATCCACTTTGGAAAACAGTTTGGCAGTTCCTCAAATGATTAAACATGGAGTTACCATTTGATACAGCAATTTCACTCCTAGATACATACCCAAATGAAAATATATGCTTACACAGAAACTTGTACATGAATATTTATAGCAGTATTATTCATTTAGCCAAAAGATAGAATTAACTTAAATGTCTACCAGCTGATAAATGGGTAAACAAAATGTGGTATACTCATACAATGGAATATAATTTGGCCATAAAGCAGAAGTACTGATACATTTTTCAAAGTGGATAGAATTGGAAAACATTATGTTAAGTGAAAAAAAGATGACATAGTCTATGATTCCATTTATTTGACATATCCAGAATAGGAAAATATATAGAAACCAAAAGCAGATTAGTTGTTATCTAGGGCTGAGGTTATGGAATGGGGATTGACTGTTCAATGATGTGGAGTTTCTTTTTGGAGTGATGAAAATGTTCTAAATTGTGGTGATAGTTGAACATATCTGTAAATATACTAAAAACCATTGACTTGATTTTAAATGGATAGATTACACATTATGTGAATTATAACTCAATATACCTATTAAAATATTATAGGAAATTCAAGAAACTGCCAGCAGGATAAGGATGAGTGATGAGAAAGACAGAGGAAACTTCAATGTAATTGAGAATGTTAAATTTCTAACCTTGATGGTGGGCACATCATTTTAAAAAAAATATTTATTTATACTTTAGTTTCATGTTTTATGTATATACATATATTTGTAAGTATCATGGATAGGCAGAAAGATAGATATACAGATAGATAGAGTAAACATCAAGTAATGCAAAATTTAAAAAGGAACAAATATATTGGTTATACTTATTTAACTCCATTCTTACCAATGTTTCCATCATGGTTTCTACAGTACCAGAAACTACTTGTAATTTTGTATGTGCCTGGTTTTAGTTTAAAATTGTAGTTGATAATTCACTAATACAAATTTGACATTGGCTTCTGATGCAAACAACATTTCCTCTAACTGAAAATGAAGCCATTACTGATTTTAAATAAGGTTTAGTTCAGTAGTACATTTGACATATTCTAAATAAATTTAGCAAAAATAATTTTTATGCCTTAAAGTGGTCCTCATAATATTTATATCAATTATGCAAAGTTCTAAATGCAAATGTTTTTTAAAAGCAATTGCTTTCCAAGGCTTCTGGTCTTTTCTATAGAACTTCTTGGAATAAAAGCAATATTCTAAATTGTGAGTTAAGCCTTCCTAGTTATATTTATTGTCTTGATGTATGCTGATATTACTTTGCAATCTATTTAATAATAGATTATATAATAGACTTCCTTTTGCCTTAGAAGTGGGATAAAGTTAGGTGGAAAAAAATTACTAATGGAAGAAATTAAATCACTGATTCCACAGTGTGAGTAGAGTATATTCCAAACTGGTTAATGATTCACTTTGTATAATGATGTGAGAGCAGGACACAGGTGCATTTGTACAACTCTTTTAGTCCCATCAAGAGCACCTTTCAGCAAGCAAAACATGTCTGTTGTCACTTGGGAAGAGTGAGTAAGTAGATTTGGGAACTAGCACCCAGGGGTAGTGTAAAGTATCATGGTTCACATTGTCTGAAATTGCTCATGCCCTGGTTCATCCAGCTGGTAATGAAGCAGTCAGCATCCCATCTCTGGAGTGGAATAGGCAATTATTCTAGCTTGAAACTCTGCCCTTGCAAATTGAGTGTGGCAACAATTCACATTGGCTGTCATTATAAAGTCCCTCAAAACAGGGTAGCTATCCATATCAGTTCAGAGAGAAAAATCAGAGATGCCTAAAAAGTTTATCTTACCTTCAAATAGATTATTGTACACTAATGACATGGATATTTAAACTGCTTTCCGGGAGACATATGTGTACAGTTTTATTCGTCAGTCTTAATCCAAATTGCTCCAAATAAATCTAAAATTCTAGTCACGTAGAATATTCACGTAGATCCTCATTAATCAACCTCGTATCTTGCAATACATTTAGGGAACAAAAACATTTATCTCTTCTAGTTACATTTTGATGCTGTTACAAGCAGTCAAGAAAAGAGAAAACTCCCTTAGGAATCTGACTCTTGAATGTACAGGTAACAACAATTTGTACTTATAGCTCTCAAACCTGGCTTATGTCTGTAACTTTTGGGAGCTTTTAAAACAATACCTGAGCCCTGGCCCCACACAGTATTAGTTAAATTGGAATATCTGGGATTGGGATTTATAAATGATTGTTTTTAAAAGCACCTCAGATGATTCTAGCATGTTAAAGGTTAGCACTACTAAAAATTAATATGCATACAAACCACCTAAGGAAGTATTTAAACTGCAGATTCTAATTCAGGTGTTCTGTAGCAGGAACTAAAAATCTGAATTTCTATCATGTTTCCAGATAATGTGAATGTAACTGGTTTAAGGATTACATTGTTAAGCAGCCAGAATCTACATCAAAACTTTCCTTCCTTAATTTTAGCATTTCCTAGGGGTTTTTAAAAAATTCATGACCATGACACCCTCCAGACCAGCTGTTCTCAACCTTCCTAATGCTGCGACCCCTTAATAGAGTTCCTCATGTTATGGTGACCCCCAACCATAAAATTATTTTCGCTGCTACTCTATAACTGTAACTTTGCTACTGTTATGAATAGTAATGTAAATATCTTTTTGTTTTCCGATGGTCTTAGGCGACCCCTGTGAAAGGGTTGTTAGACCCCCAAAGGGATCGCGACCCACAGGTTGAGAATCATTGCTCCAGACCATTACATCAAAATCTCAATGGATGCAATGTAGTCATCAGTAGTCTTTAAAGTGTCCCAGGTGATTCAAATGCATTGGAAATGTTGAGAACCCCACTGATTTGGTGTTCTCATCATCCATGATTACCTAACTATTCTCCCCCGACTCTCCTCCTTGACTTAATGGCACCAAAAATCTCTCATTAGATAGCTCTTGAAAACTTGGATTTCTCCCTCTGCAACATCCTCATATCAGTTGCCATGTTTTATTCATTCAATAATTAAAATATCTGCTGATACTCATCTTCTTTCCTTTGCAATAGTCAGCACATATTTAAAAGCCTTCTTTATCTTTTGTCTACAATGATCTACAATGTTTGGTTCCAATAATTTCTATTTAAGTTAAATTATGTAAAAACCCATTTAATCTGTTTTACCCAATGTTGCCAAATTAACCTTGAAATCATGACTCAAATAGCATCACTCCTTTGTTTAGAATCTTCATGTTACCTTTTTGTCTATAAAATTTAAGCAAAATCCCTTAACATAACATTCAATATTCTTCATATTTGGATCTCTATTTAATTTTCACTTCAATTTTCTGTCTAATCTCTCATTATTTATAGATCTCCTAGGGATCTTATCTATGTTTTTCTCAACTATAATTTGTTCCTAAAACATAGCCTATACTTTCTTGTGTATGACTATCTCTGCTGTTTCTTCAACCCAAAATACTTAACCATATCTTTACATCTTAAAAACGTATTCAATTTTAAAAGCTACCGTTAAATCTCCTCATAACACATCAAACAAAATAAGAAGTCCCCCTTTTTGCCTCCCCCATATTTTGCCATACATTGTTTATAGAAAAACTATAATTATACTGAATGTTACCCAAATTTCTTTCCCAAATTTCTCTAGACCTTAAAATCCTGAACACAGAAACAGGGTCTTGATAATCCCCCAGAAAACCCTTCCTAAAATAAATGACCAATGAATGTTTATTAAATTGAAATGTATAAGTATTTTCTTTTTTGAGTAACTATAATGTACATATTAGGTTAAGACATGATTTATTTGTAAATTTACAATATACAAAACTAAAATACATAAGAAACATTCCACATAAGGAAGGATAGTTTATTCCCCAAGGAATCAATGAGTTTCATCGTGCGACCACAATACTGCATTTGGTATAGAGTATTTGACACATAGTAGGTTCTCAAAAAATAGATTCTCAGGATTCAAAGAGAGGGAGTCTTTTGTTGACATAGGCTTTCAATAGAAAACTTAGGACATGTAAAGCCTGTGAGGAAAAATGAAAAAGGCATGTTAGATGAGAAGCAGTGTACGCATAAAGACTAAGGGGCGGATATGCAAATGGCAGGTTGCACAGAGAAGGAAGAGGCAGCTTTAGCTTTGCCAGTGTGTGTGCTGATTACTGGATGTTTTGAAACTGATAATGTCTAATGAACAAATATTCAGAAAACTTTTCATTAATTAGTCTCATGTTGGAGAAGATACAACCAATTAAAAATATTTCAAATACCATCTAACCAGCAGGGAGAACATGGTTGAAAAACAAGTACATTTTTACTATTTACCTTGAATAATTCAGGACGTGTCTAAAGTAAAACATAATTTGCTTATTGGTTGCATGGTTTCTTCCATGGCTAATTTAGATTAAAACAATAGACAAATTTCTCATTTTATAATTAAATAAATCTTTAATTATAACAGATTTAGAATTAGTACATATATAATAATATTATTATTTAAAATCATGAGGATTATATTATAAGCATAACTTATTGCTATTATTTCATAACAAATACAGTGTTGATATATAGATTTCCTAATTGCTACCAAATATATTAGTCCTGTTTTATAGGTACGAAGTTTTATAAAATTTTCCAATTCTTTGAGACATAATTTGCCATTAGTTTGATATAATCTAATTCCTGTATTCTTATGCTGGAATTTGTAAATGCAGACTTTTTCTAGTGTTTCTCTTACCAAGTATTTTTTGAATGTTTACTATGCATTACGTTCCATGGGTTCTTAAATTTTTCTGTCTTATGGCATTTTACTTAATCTTGTTATTTTCACATGTTTCCTTTCTATGGTATCTTACCGTGAAGATACCTAGAAGACTCAGATATTGCCCAGAAAAGCTGATAGTAGTTTCAATAGTACTGGACTTCTCACGCTTTACCTTTAAATTTCATGCACAATTTAACATATGTACCACTACATATTGATGTTTAATATAAAATGCTGTTCTGAGTTTTCATCTTTAGGGAAAATGTGCAATTCAATAAAATGCTCCATACTTAAACCTGATAAATACCACCACGTAACTATGTAGGGCAAGTTTCTTCATCTGATTTTGAAAGAAATAATTTCAATCCCATCACATCTAACTATGCACGTGTATTATCCTTTTTTTTTAAATAAGTATGCCATAATTGTCTCTAACAAAGCTTTTACCATTCAATACATTGCCTTTTGAATAACATGCAAATACAACAGATATTTCTGCCTTCAAGAAGTTTGAAATTAAAGACCAGACATAAGACACAAATGATAGCAAGCAAAATTTCATAAGTAATTTATATAACAAATAATATAGCATGTAAGGTGGGATAAGACCAAACTTTTTAATAAAAATAATCAGGAAGATCTTTATGAAGACATAACATTTAAAGTGGTCATTACAAATGGATAAGGTTTTGGCACATAGTCTGAAAACAGGAGAGTGTGGAAAGAAAAATAAAACCTGAGCAAAGGATAAAAACAAAAATACATGAGGCCCTTTCCAGGAATAAAATTATAAATTAATTTTAATTGTCATAGAGAATACAAATAATAGATGGAGCTAAGATTGGAAATGTAGACCAGGGTCACACTACGGAAATTATGGATTTTAACACTAAGGAAGGTATACATTTCTACACAGTGAGATGTTTTTTGAATACTTTTAAATTGGTAGTGATAAGATAAAAAATATCCTTTAGAAAGTTTTCTGATGATGAAATGAGGGATGGTAAGAAAGTCACTAAGGAATTTAATAGCTATATTATACATATTATGCTTTTGTAATAAGGTATGGCTTAAAAATATTGTTCAAGAGAGCTGGGAGGATGCATTTTTTTAAAAACTCTTTAGATACCTTTTTAACTATAAAATCTATTTGATCAACATTTCTTTCAGGAATGTGTCAGAACAACATAAACTCAAAATTTAAAAAGTGCAAAAAAAAAAAGGAATTTCTGCTTTGGTTATGACTTGGAAATTCAGATTAACCTTTCAGTTGAGGACAACTAAAAAAGCTAGAAAAAATATATATTTTTTAATTTTTTTACATATATTGAACAACTAACAAGAATGTGAGGTATTATAAAACCCATTTCTGGGGCAAGAAAATACAGTGAAATCTTTGGTAGTTAAGGAAGTGTTGTTTGTTTGGTTTTTTACTGAGAGTGTTTATGGATTCATACTATGGTAGAGATGACTAAGGGATGTATATATATATATATATATATATATATATATATATATATATATATATATATATATATATATATATATATATATATATATATATTGAGCAGAGCTTTCCAAAGACTCACAGGAGTAAGAAAAAAAATGTAGTTTAAATACCAAGAATTGAGACCCTAACAACTGACCACGATTTTGATAGGTTTGCATCTTGTAAAAGTGAAACTAACCTTTAAAATGACTGTGGACCAGCTTTGAATCACCTCAGTTCCTGATCTCATAAAGTGATCTGTATACCTGTGTACCCTTGTTTTATGGGAGAAATGTTATCTTTTCAAGGAGAAAATAATATGATCTCATGTCTCAAGTCATTTCTATAATTTTTCACACTGTACATTGTAATTCATTAATTCACATCTGCAATTTGACTAAAATAATCAGGTATGACTCAAAACCATGAAACAGTGAAAAAGAGAATATAAACAGCTCATGAGGCATTTAGATCATAAAGAAATCAGACAGATTTTACTATCACTGTGCCAATAAATTCTAGAAAATAAAATGAAAGATTTAAAGTTTCAAAAGAGGACTAGAAATCATAAGAAACATTAAAATGGAAATTCTAGGATAAATAATACAAAAACTAAAACAAATGATTCATTAGATAGTTTTAACAGCAGATTAGATTCATTTGAAGGGAGAACTGGTGATTGAAAAAAGTGAAAAGATACAGAATAAAGCATAGAAAGAAAGAAAACATTGAAAATTTACAATTAGCCCTATAGCTATAGAGTGCAAATGTCTAATACACATGTAATTTCAGTTTCAGAAATAGAAAAGGGGGAGAATCTATATTTAAAGACTAAATATTTTTTTCCCTAAAACTGATGAAAGAGGTCAAGTTGTAGTTTCAAAAAGCACAACAAACCAACCAGAAAATAAACTCATACAGGTTTTAGCAAACTGTTAAAAACCAAAGATAAAAATTCTTAAAAGGAAAACAGAGAAAAAAGGGGTATCATAATATGACTGACAGCTCAAAATAAGCAATATAAATCAGAAATCAATGAACTTATATTTCTACAGTGAGAAAAGGATATATCTGTCAACATATATCTCTATGCCTCTGAAAATATTTTTCCAAAAGAAAATTGAATATCTTATTTTAAACAAACAACAATATTAAATAAGTAAATGGGTAAATGAATAAAAAAGATAATCATAAAAACTTGAACACTGTCTGGATATTTCATATTATTAAGAAATTACCATTAATTATCTTAACTATCAGGGATATTGGTTATATTTTTCAAAATCATCTTTAAATACACAGAGATACATATTGAGTCTTGTTGCCAATTTCTAAATTGGTTTAGTGTACTCCCTTATGTAATTGATTAATATAGTTTCTTGGATGGGAAATTATTACAAGCTCCTTTCCTCTTTTCTAAGGGATTGTCTATTTTTACCCACTTACTCAGCAATAATTGTTTGCATGCTTGATATTTACCAAGATCTGTGTTAGAAGCTAGAGATGAAAAAATAAATGAAACAGTTCCTTTCTACCTAGAAATTACGTTTTATTTAGGGAGTAAAAAAGGTAAGCAAAGCATTATGTAATAATATAAAATATATGAAATAAATTGACTAGTGTCTGGTTATATATACAAAAGTACTATGGAAATAATGCTAAGAATCATTTAATCAGGGAAAGACTGAAAAGAGAAAAGGATAGGCAAACAACCCTATATCTCTGAATGATTTCAAAGAACATTTGGATCATATCATAGACATTAGTGCTAGAAAGGACCACAGAAGATCCTCTGGGCATTTCTATTCCACCTTCCTCTTTGAATCTAGCCAAACTAGCATGTAAACTGAGGAGATGATTCTACATTAAGTAAAACTAGGAAATGGGAAAAATTGCAAGTCAAAACTATGAAAAATAGCTGTTAAATATAATTAGTGTTGGATAAAATGGAACAGAAGATACACAAAGCATTGACAAACACCACATATTTTGTGATGTGAATACATCTGACCCTTAAATAACATGGGTTTTAACTGTACTGATTCACTTAGATGTGAATTTTTTTCAAATGTATTTTCTCATGATTTTCTTAATAACATTTTCTGTAGTTTAATTTACTATGAGAATACAGTATATAATACATATAACATACAAAGTATGTGCTCACCAACTGTCTATATTATCATTAAGTCTTCTGGTCAATAGTAGGCTATTAGTAGTTAAGCTTTGGGGTAGTCAAAAGATACACATGGGTTTTATAAATAATGAATACAGTTTCAGAGGTCCCAACCAGTGGTCTTGTGCTTGCAATAGGAAATTCTGGTACCATAAGGATTAGAGGAGCATATTTCAGCCTTGTCACATGACCTTGCAGCACAGTAGATGGGCTGAGTAAGGAAACTTGAGGACACTCTGTATGCAGTAAATACAGGTGGTTAGCAAAGAAGTATGGAAGAGAGTTGGCACATGGCAATCAGACTTGCAACTGATAAAACAGCCGTAATAATGAAATATCTTAATTCTTAATATTATATACAACAACAACAAAACCTTGTAAAATACTGAGTTCACTGTGAGTCATAAAGAAATCTTATTCTCAATTTCCAGTCAAGATGGCAGAGCAGGTAAATACAATGTTCACCTACTCTCAGGACCACATCAATTACAGCTAAACCACAGACCATCATTGAAGTCTGCCTAAACTGCAGCCCTACAACTATGGACATACAGAAGAAGCAACCTTGAGAATGGTAGGAGGGGCAGAGACGTGGAATGGGCTGGTCGACACCCATGTGTGACCATTAAAAATTGGGAGGGATATGTTGGCTGTGGATGTCCTCCCCAGAGAAGGGAGGAGTCCAAGCCTCACACCAGGCTTCCCAGTGCAGGGTTGTAGTGCTGGGGAGAGAAGTCCCTATAATTCCTGGTTGTGAAAACCAGTGAAGATTATGGCTGAGTGAGCTGGAAAGTGGCATCAGTCCTGACACTCCTCTTAAAAAGCCCATGCACAGACTTATTCACTGGGAGACTCACTTGCTCTGAGCTCCAGTGATGGGGTGGCAGCTTGAAAGGTGCCAGGGACATATGGGGAGGAAATGAATTGTCTAGCTTCAGGGCAAGGACTAGAGGAACAGCTTTCTCCAGAAGGGAGGAACTTGCAGAAACCATTGTTTCTTTGTTGGGTTCACCTTCTCCCTACACGCAGGGGCAGAAGGACAGCATATCTGAGTTTCCATCAAACTTGCTATCACCTTTTGCCTGTCCTGCCCTAGTGATTCCCTGAGAACCCGCCCCCACCCCCCCAACTTTTGGCCACACCCAAGCTGCTGCTAGTGGCTTTTCAGAACAACCTGACTTAGCTCATGCTGTGAGCATTCATAAAATCTCTCAAAGTTTCGCACATTCAAACAAGCAGCATCTGCTTTGGCATGTCCTATACCTCTGGCTGAGTAGCCCTGAGCCCAGCACTAGCGACAGCCAACCTTGGTTCACAGATTGGACTCTTCAGGCTGCTCCAAGCCCACTGCTTTTGGCAGTCATCTGCTGATTGCTTTGTGGCTCATACCAGGGGACCCTGGGCAGAGCACAAGCTGTGGCTAAACTTGGCCTGCAGCAGGTCCCCTCCCAGGAGCCCACAGGACTGGCACACCTAGTGGCCAGCTTTAGACAAAGCTGGAGCATCATCTGGCTGCTTTCAAAGACAACACACCCAAAGGACAGATTGGGCAGGCACCAGAGCCCCACTAAAAAGAATCCTCTTCTGTAGGGTCAGCCCTTGCATCACAGTTCCTCCATGGCCAGTCCTCACAACCAATCAGCCTGTGGGTGAATCCCTCCCACTGATGTTCAAACAGCAGTCAAGAATCAACTACAACAGGAGGGTACACACAACCCACACAAGGGATACACCTGGAATACCTGGCTCTGGTGACTAGGGAGACTGCACCACTGGGTCTCAAAAGACACTTACTACATAAGGCCATGCTACTAAGACCAGAAAGCATAGCAGCCCTACCTAAGACATAGAAACAAACATAGGGAGGCAACCAAAATGGGAGACAAGGAAACATGTTCCAAATAAAAGAACAGAACACAGCTCCAGAAAAAGAACTACACAAAATGGAGGCAAGTAATCTACCAGACACAGAATTCCAAATGCTGGTTATAGGGATGCTCAGTGATCTCAGGGAGAACTTCAACAAAGAGATAAGAAACATAAAAATGGAGATAGAAAATATAAAAAGAACCAGTGAGAAACAAAAATTTCAATAACTGAAATAAAGAATACATCAGAGAGAATCAACCGTAGATTAATGAAGCAGATAATCAAATTAGCAATTTAGAAGATACGGTAGCAGAAAATGCCTAATCACAACAGCAAAAAGAAAAGAGAACCCAAAATAATGAGAATAGTTTAAGGGTCCTCTGGGACAGCATCCAGCATACCAACATTTGTATCATAGGGTAACCAGGAGAACAGAGAGAGCAAGGAATTGAACCTATGAAGAAATAATGACTGAAAACCTCCCTAACCTGACAAAAGAAATGCAGAGACTCCAGGAAGTACAGAGAGTCCCAAACAAGATGAACCCAAAGAAGCCCACACCAAGACACATCATAATTAAAATGCCAAAGGTTAAAGACAAAGCGAGAATCTTAACAACATCAAGAGAAAAACAGGTACTTACATACAAGGGAGCTCCCATAAGACAATCAGCTGATTTCTTAAAAGAAACTTTGCAGGCCAGAAGGGATTAGCACAAAATATTCAAAATGATGAAAGGCAAGGACCTACAACTAAGATTATTCTATACACCAAAGCCATCATTTAGAATCTAAGGACAGATAAGGAGCTTCCAAGACAAGAAAAATCTAAAATAGTTCACCACCATCAATCCAGAATTACAAGGAATCTTAGAGGGACTTCTTTAAGGGGAAAGAAAAAAATAAATAAAAAGATTTTAAAAATGAATAATAAAATGTCAATAACTACAGACCTATCAACCATTACTTTAAATGTAAATGAATTCAATGTTCCAATCAAATGATAGGGTGACTGAATAGATAAGAAAATGAGAACCTTACATATGCTGCCAACAAGGGACTCACTTCAGATCGAAAGACTCACATAGGCTGAAAGTAGAGGGACGGAAAATGTTATTTCATAAAAATGAAAAAAAAAAAAAAAAAAGCTGAGGTAGCCATACTTATACCAGACAAAACAGACTTTAAAACAAAGGCTATAAAAAGAGACAAAGAGACAAAGAAGGACCTAGTAACCCCACTTCTTGTTAACTATGTAAAGAAACCAAAATACTACTTCGAGGGGAAAGGATCATCCGTATGTTCATTGCAGCGTTGTTTACAATGGCCAAGATATGGATGCAGCCTGGGTGTCCATTGATGGATGAATGGATAAAGAGTAGGTGGTCCATATATACAGTGGAATATTGTTTGGACATGGAAGGGAATGGGTTCTTGTCATCTGTGAAGGCATGGATGGGCCTGGAGGGTATTGGGCTGAGTGAAGTATGTCAGACAAAGACAGATGCAATGTGATTTTTGCTTATATGTGGAATCTAAAGAACAAAATAAACAAACAAAACAAATAAATTTATAGAGAACATTTTGATGATTGCCAGATGGGAGGGGTGTTGGGGTTGAGGGAAAAAGGGGAAGGCATTAAGAAAAACAAATTGGGGGTCGGGCGAGTGGCGCGATGGTTAAGAAACTGGCTTGGGATGCCAGAGGGCCCCGGTTTGGATTCTGTATACATATGAGGGCCAGTGACACTGCCCTCCACAGCTAAGATGCTGAACAACAGCTCAACCTGGAGCTGGGCTGCCGTGAGTTGCCGGCGACAGCATAGGCTGCAGGCCCTGTGGCAGTGGGTGGCCATGGGCTACTGTTATGTAGCCAGCAGCCAGCGTGAGCGGCCAGCAGCCGCAGTGAGCGGCCGTCCAGAAGCCGGCAACTGATCTGCCTCGCCCGGGAAGAGCGCAATGATGGTGCCAACTTGGGCCAATGAAGCAATGTCCTCCACAACTAGACTGAAGAACAAAACGACAGAAACTGGTTTGTTCCCCTTCCCCCAATTCCCCAGCGCTGCTCCCATCCCCTCCAATTCCCCAATAAAAAATGTTAAAAAAGAAAGAAAGAAAAACAAGTTGGATTTTACACAGCAGTTATGAGGATGTAGGGTATAGCATAAGGAATACAGTCAATAATATTGTAATAATATGTATGGTGTCAGATGGGTACTAGATTTATCGGGTGATAGATGACAGGGTTTGGAGGGCAGGGTGATAAAGGTGAAGGGATTAAGATGTACAAATTGGTAGTGACAAAATAGTCATGGGGATGTAAAGCATAGACAATATAGTTAATAATATGGTAATAACTATGTATAGTGCTAGGCGGGTACTAGACTAGTCAGGGCTATCACTTCTTAAATTATATAAATGTCTAACCACTATGCTGTACACCTGAAATTAATATAAAATAATATTAAACTTCAAAATAAATGAACTGTAAAAAAATCCAATACAAAATGTTAAAAAAAGACTCCTCAGGAAAAAAAAATTTAAAAAGAATTCTTATTCTCAATAAAAAAAGAAAGGAATATTACTTAATATTCTAATTAGTGATAAATTCCAGGATAGAAAATACAGTAGATTTGGTGAGTAAAAATTAGTGAGTGTTGATCCTGCACTAAAAGCACTGGAGAGTACAGGTGGATTAAACCAGAACTGTGTCCAGGGGCTCAAATAAGCACATCAGGATATTATTTTCTTCTCCATCTACACACTTTACCTTCCTCTATACTATGGTTACTCTCAGGAAGAATCTTCCTCTTGGTAGCAAAGATGGCTATAAATTTATTATTCAAAATCTCTGCAAAGCATCTTGTTCCCCATGATTTCAGTAATTATTCCAGGACTGAATCTCAATCTATCTTGGTTCATGTCCCTTAATAAATCAATTATTATGGCTAACAAGATGCGGTCATCTATTTGGTAAAAGTGAGTTATACCTGAAGCTAGAGTTTAAAGTCAACCTCACCGAAACCATGAGAACTAAGAGTAGAACAGATTGATTTCCAAGAGGAGGAAACCAATGAGCTATTAGCAAATAAAAATGTAAGTTACATGGCACAGGCAAAAAATAATAATGTCCCTTAAGACTCCTTGGAAAAACTTTAGGTGATGAAATCAATTGAATAATCAGGAAAGAAATGAAGAGGCCCTGTTGAATAGATTGGTAATGAGGGTCAAAGATATCAAAAAGTAGAAAAATTTATTTAACTGTTAACAAATTGCAGAAATTATAATTATTTACAGAACATTTATGTTATAAATCCTAGTGAGATAGAAATGAGAGTGTAACAAAATTGAAAAACAAAGTTTACAGGAGAGATGTAGAGACTAAATTAGGAGAAAATAAAGAAATACGGACACATTGACTTGACCATCTTTCACTGTAAAGTGTTGATAGATTAAAAATGGGAAATCAGATTCATTTCAGAACAAACATGGCCTTCAGAGATTAAGATTCTTCTGAAAAAGCTAGAAAAATGTAAGGAAAGCAGAGATAATTTAATTTTTTATAAAGACAAATAGTAAATTAGAAAAATGAAATAATAATGAATTGGAAAACAGAGGACTTTTTGAAAAAAAAATGTATGTGTGTGTGTGTGTGTGTGTGTGTGTGTGTGTGTGTGTGTACCAGTTCCTATACATGAGAGAATGCAAAGGAAACAAATTATCCTAATTTAAAAATGAAAAAATAGGTACATTAGGAAATAAAATAATTAAGAAAACAAACCTTGGTTGAAATGTATTACTATTAGATTGAAAACGTTGATAAAACAGATTTCTTAGGAAAATTTAAATTGACTCAAGAAACAATTTATAAATATAAAATAAATAAATGGACTGGTAACCTTTGCAGAGGAAAGCAAGAAAATGCTTAAAAAATTTTAATTTCACCCAATCTTACACATACAAATTTATTTGTATAATTTTATCATAGAAATATACTATTACGGCTTACTCAAAAGACTGACGTAAAAGGTTACACACTGAAACATTGTATGTAATAGCTAAAAGCCAGCATCCACATAAATATTCATTTGCAGGGAGTAGGTATGTTAAATTATTATATATTCATACAAAAGAATTCTAGACAGTTAACTATATTTACATGTCTTGAGATGGACAGATCTCCTAGTGATGGTATTGAATACAAAAATTCAAATGAAAAAATATTTTAAGGGAGATAAACATCCCCTTTGTCACATATGATATTATACTTTATACACACTATGTTATTGATTTTTACTTTGTAGTCCTATATAATAACTACAACTATATATGCATATTTATATATGGAAACGTTCTGAAAACACACAAAATGACACACATAGTGGTAAGTAATGGCTATTATCACTTAATCAGTAAAGAGGGTCAGGGTGTTTATGAGGTGTAAAATTTCACTTTTCACTTCATCTCTTTCTGTAACATTTTAATGTATGTTATTTGTTTTCCATAATAATAATAAAGAAAAAAATAAAAAGTTATATTCTCTGTTTGAGGGATCATTTGATATAAGGTAACTGAGAATCAGGAAGAAAATTCCTGAATTTCTTTATGAGACTCAAGAAAAAATTAATTGTACATTTATGTCATGTATTTATTAAAGAACTTCTGGGAAGATAAACAGAAACAAAACACTGTGAGAGTTCCATAATTTTTTAAGATATTATTTTATTTAAAATTTTCCCTATATGTCAATACCATTAATAAGTTTTATTATCTAGTTCATTATGTATACTAAGTTTTGTGCTAGATATCAAAAGAGAAGCACTTTAAGGTGCTTATTCTTGGGTAGATTAGAATACAGAATAATTTTTTTTTAATTGTTCAAGGTAAACCAACCACCAGTACCAAATCAATAGATGAAGACTTACCCTAAATATTATACCAATTTAATTTAATTTTAAAATCTAACACTTCAGATTCTTCAAATTTCTGCTTTGCCTACTCACCCACACACCACAAAGTTTGATTTTATTAATCAGTATATTTTAATTTTATTCATTGCATTACATATCAATAACTTGCATCAAAATATAAAATAAGCTGTTTTTCCTCATCCCCCAAAGAAAATTACCCACATGTCCACACTTGGAATCCTGAAAACAGGAATTGTTTCTTAGAATCTTCACAAAATTGGAATTATTTCCTAAATGACTTTTGTTATGAAAGTGATTAATTAGTTTAGTCAAATCTGTGAATATTTAACACAAAGATGAAATGCAAATATTACCAAATTATCAGTGATCTTGAAATACCCAGAATGGGGGCAATTTAAAGTAGGTGGGTATATTTATTTTTAAAAAGTGCAAAACTTCTTCATGCAAATTTTCAACCACAAAACAACTATGGCTAAATGTTTTGGTTTAACGTTTTGTGGGAAAGACAAGAGTTAAACACCACATGTTTAAGAGTGACATCATAATTGAATTCTGAAGCCTGGCGTAAAGTAACAAACACTGCGATACAATGAGCCACATCCTTCATGATTTACAGTTTTCAGAGCTAATTAGAAGCAATATCAAATATACATTTCTTCATCTTGCCCTTAAAAATAAGAACAGAGTCAACTTTTTGAGCTCTAGCCAGATGCTGATTTTATAACCTTGTAGGCTAACTGCTAACAGCTCAGGATCTGAGACTTTCAAAGTTATTTTTAGGACACATCCGATAATGAGCAGGTACAAACTTAAAACATAAATGAGCAGCAGGGCAGAGGCAGCCAAATGTCAGGGAGAGTCTCAGATGGTAGGACAAACTGTAATTATTCAATCCAGCTCTGGACAGTGGTGAATAAAAATGAACCATTGCCAAATGCTATTGAGTTAAATGTTTAATTTTGTATGCCTATAAATAGAAAATGCATAGAACATGAACACACAATGCATGTCAAAGTAACTTACTCCTTCTGTCTTTCATGCTAACAGAAAACATACTTTCCTTTCCTTTCCTGGACCTTCCCGCATTCTACCATATTAGCTATAATACCTGCATTATAGCTCTAATGAATATTACATCTTTGTTTTGTACTAGCTTATTTGTAATGACAAGGTTTTGGGTCATCCTTCACATGTTGTAGAAGGCTCCAAGAAATCAGCACGGTCATAATTCACTCCCTCCACTACTATCACACCACCAACCTCAGGGCCAAGCTTCCACACGGAAAGGCTCAAATAAATCAGTTCATTTACATTAAGGAAATTATACCAGATTACCAGCATCTAGAGAAAGAGTAAATCCGGAGATAGAAAAGATAATTTTGCCAAAGACATGGCATTCATTGTAGAGCTCTGAAACCTTTTTCTGGTACTTGTTTAGTTTTCAGTGCAGAGTATAATAAGAAGGGGTCCAAAAATTAAGAGGTTTGTTTCAAGCATTCTTTTTCTGTACTTTATTGCTTATAGATTTTTGACCTAGGAAAAGTGATACTGACCCAAAATACTTTCCCAAAATATTTTTTTTAAAGTTGTCCTTACTGTAAAAAAATGTTAATTAAAATTATGTTCCTCAAATACTCCACCTTCATATAACAGATGCAAACTGGTTTTAGCCATTTTAGTTTTGTTTTGCTTTTTGGTTACCAAGCAAGCACTGTCACTGGTCCTAATGAAACTCTATATTTTGAGTAGGAAGAATGTTCCTCTCCCATTCTGAAGAATCTGGGTGAATAGTAAAATACAATGCAATGCTCTACCACCAAGAGAAGAAAATAAAACAAAATACAAAAACACCCTGGAAGCTTTTTCCATCAAAACTGGATCTTTCTTTTCACTTCTGACATACAGTAAAGGGTGGGTAAGTAATCTCACCAAGTTTAGCCAATCAACACCTCTCTCAAAATTTGAATCATGAGGGGAATGACAAAGGCAAGAAAAATAATTGGCATTTGTTCATCCATCCTAACAGTGTAGAAATTGCCTAGCAATTAAAAAGTCTTTGAGACTTTAAAGCTTCCTTTTCCTGTTTTGAGCCTAGTTACACTACCCCATCCCTTAAGTCCTCTGACCTATCTCATGTCTACTCAGTAAATTCATTTTTAGTTTAATTTAGCCAGAGTCATCTGATAGGCTTGTAACCAAAGGACTCTAACTGACACAGAGTGTTTGGGAGAGAAATTTTAAAAATGAATTGTTTTCCGGTACTTTCAATCAAAGAGATGGGCAGGAGTTTTGCTATACAAAGTCTGATTCTAGAGGACAATTTCCTTATTATTTATGGATTATATTTTTCTACTTGTATTAAGAAATAATTGACATACATCACTGTATAAGTTTAAGGCATACAACATAATGGTTTGATTTACATATATTGTGAAATGATTATCACAATAGGTTCAGCTAACAATCGTCATCTTATATAGATAAAATAAAAAGAAAAAAAAGAAAAAATATTCTTTGTGATGAGAATGCTTAGGATTTACTCACTTAACCACTTCCGTATGTATCATACAACTATAGTTATCATGTTGTACATCACATCCCTAGTACTTATTTCTCTTATAACTGGAAGTTTGTACTTATTAACCACCTTCCTCCAATTACCCCCTCCTCCCAACCTCAGCCTCTGATAACCACAAGTCTGATCTCTTTTTCTATGAATTTGGTTTCTTTGTTTGCTTTCTTTTTAGATTCCACATATAAGTGAGATAATATGGTATTTGCTTTACTCTATCTGACTTATTTCACTTAGTATAATACCTTCAGGCCCATCCATGTTATTGCAAATGGTAGGGTTTCCTCTGTTTTTATGGCTGAATAACATCCTGTTGTGTCTTTTATCCATTCATCCACTGATGGGCACTTAACGTTGTTTCCATGTCTTGGCTATTATAAATAATGCTGCTAGAAACATGAGGTTGCAGGTATATTTAAGTTACTGTTTTCATTTCGTTTATATGCATTCCAGAAGTGGAATTGCTGGATCATATAGTAGTTCAATTTTTAATTTTTGAGGATCCTCTGTAGTGTTTTTCATATTGGTTATACTAATTTATAATCCCACCAACAAGGCACAAAGGTTCTCTTTCTCCACATCCACACTAGCATTTGCTATCTCATCTTCTTTATGATGGTCATTCCAAAAGGTGTGAGATAACCTCTCATTGTGGTTTTAATTTGCATTTCCCTAGGGACTAGTGAAGTTGACCATTTTTTCACGTACCTGTTGGCCTTCTGTATATCTTCTTTTGAAAATGTTTGTTCAGGTCCCATATGTATATATATATATATATCCCAAAATTATATATATATATATATATATATATATATATATATATATATATACACATACATATGTATATATATTATTTTGGGGTTATTTGATTTTTGCTATTGATTTGTATGAGTTCTTTATATATTTTGGATATTAACCCCTTATCAGACACATGGATTGTAACTAGTTTTTCCCATTCGTAGGTTGTCTTTTTCATACTGTTGATGGTTTATTTGGCTGTACAGAAGCCGTTTGGTTTGCTATAGTCCCACTTGTTTATTTTCTTATTATGTTGTTGTGCTTTAGGCATCATATACAAAAAATCATTACAAAGATCAGTGACTAGGAGCTTTATTCCTCTGTTTACTTCTAGGAGTTTCATGGTTTCAGGTCTTGCATTTAAGTCTTTTATCCATTTCAAGTTAATTTTTGTGAGTGGTGCAAGATAGAGGTCCAGTTTCATTATTTTACATGTGAATATCCAATTATCCCAGCACCTTTTATTGAAGAGACTATCTTTGCTCCACTGAATATTCTTGATTCCCTTGTTGAATTTTAGTTTACTATGTATATATGGGTTTATTTCTGGGCTCTAAATTCTGTTCCATTGGTCTACATGTCTGTTTTGTTGTTGTTGTTGTTGTTGTTGTTGTTGTTGTTGTTTTGTTGTGGTGGTGGTGGTTGACATTTTTTGCCAGCACCATATTATTTTGATTTCTGTTGGTTTGGAGCATAGCTTGAAATCAGGAAGTGTGATGTCTCTTGCTTTGTTCTTCTTTCTCAGTATTTCTTTGGCTATTCAGGGTCTTTTGTGGTTCCATATAAATTTTAGGACTTTTTTCTCCTACTTCTGTGAAAACAAATGCCATTGGAATTTTGATAGGTATTACATTAAATCTATGAATGGCTTTTGTTAGTACTGACATTTTAACAATACTAACTCTTCTGATCCATGACCATGGGATACTTTTCCATTTATTTGTGTCTTCTTCAATTTCTTTCATCAGTGTCTTATAGTTATCGGAGTACACATCTTTCGATTCCTTGGTTAAATTTATTCATAAACATTTTATTGTTTTTGATGTTATTGTAAAAGGGATTAATTTATTTATTTGTTTTTCAGAAAACTGGTCATTAGTATATAGAAATATTACTGATTTTTCTACTTTGTTTGTTTTTTTAGCTGAGCCATCCTGCTACCTGTTGGCAGCTCAGCAGCTGCTCAGCTCGGGCTGGACTCGAACCACTGTTGCTCAGAGCTCAAACTCTTGGGCAAGCTCTTAACCAACTGAGCCACTCGGCTGGCCCTGAAATATTACTGATTTTTATGTTCATTTTGTATCCTGCAACTTTACCGAATTCATTGATTAGATTTAATAGCTTTTTGGTTGAGTCTTTAGGATTTTCTATATATAAAATCATTTCATCACAAATAGTGTCTATGGATTATTGACTGATGACAGGTATGGAAGATTAACCCAATATGCTTATCAACTCAAAGCTTTCATAAACATAATACAACTGATGTTGACAGTGAGTTGATCTTGGCAATGGCAACTGATACGGCAGACAACTCTTGTAATCAAAATGCAAATTTGTTTGTGTCTCTCTTTGTCACTTTAAAATTTATCCACTGGGGCCATTCAATGAAAATTCTAGATTTTCTTTTATTAGATAATAAGCAGTCTTATGTGACCTAGAGTCACAAAACAATCACAATTGAGACATAGGATAACCAATATAATGCAGCAATCAAAACTCTGAGCTTGATTTACAGTTAAATCTTCCTCCCTCAACCAGCAAAGGCCAACTTCCAGCAGGCTTGGAAGGTTGGTACCATAATCTCTTTTTTTCCCCAAGTCTGCTAATAATCTTGTCACCTCAGTCATTAGTAATGCTTCCCAGTATTTCTAGCTTTCCTCCTGAATGTGCATCCATTGGCCTCTTTGTTACTGAGTAGAACTGTATCTATAGAATTGGCCAATAAACTGCAAGTGGGAAGTGGCATGAGTTATTTACATAACAGAATATTTATTATATAAACATAACATTTATATATTAAATATATATAAAGCCCTCCCAAATTCCTCTTTCCTTTGGATACAATGAAGGGCTACATTCAAGACAGTGATTGTCCCTTCTGAGCAGGCACTCCTTTACTTACCACCCTCTCATTCCACTAACTAACAAGAAAAATGTAATAGGAGCAAAAGATAAACTGTTTTTCTGAACCACTGAGATTTTGGAGTTAATTGTTATACCGGAATAACCTAACCTATTTTGACCAGAAATAGAATGATACAATCACAAAACAGACACATATACAGATATCTAAAATATGTGGCATTGGTTTAAGGCAGCGGTTCTCAACCTTCCTAATGCCGCGACCCCTTAATACAGTTCCTCATGTTGTGGTGACCCCCAACCATAAAATTATTTTCATTGCTACTCTATAACTGTAATTTTGCTACTGTTATGAATTGTAATGTAAGTATCTTTTTGTTTTCCCAATGGTCTTAGGCGACCCCTGTGAAAGGGTCATTCGACCCCCTGCGACCCATAGGTTGAGAACCGCTGGTAAGGGGTAGGTGGCAATCAATAGAGAAGCTGATATTGGACCTTGGAAAATAGCAATTGAGTTAATGATACCTAGAAAGATATTTACTTAATGAATTTGTAACTTGAAGGGAAGAGGTTGAAAAACAGAACATTATCAATATGTGATATTTGCTGATGGTTGGGTTTGGTAAATCACTATAAGGAAGATGTTTATCAGGAAAGAATCAGCAGGTTTTCCAACAGAACTAAAGAGAAGTTAAGAAAGTCCTAAAATTTGAGAACTTCCAAGGTTGAAAGATACAACAGCTTTCATCACCTACTAGTAAAAAATTAAACTAAGAAAGCCATTGAGTAACAAATGTTGATTTGAAATTAACTTTGTAGCAAGGATCAGAGCAAGAGCATGATTCCCATGTGCACTGCTAAAACCTTCAGATAAATTTTATTAGTCTTAGGGCAAATGCCCAGTTAAAACTGTGGTGCCCAATTGATTGGATAACATGGCTCAGGGATATGAGAGGCCAATGATGTGACTTCCCTACAGATGTATAAAAAGCTCAAAATACCTGCAATTGATTCTGAAGGAAGAAAGAATCATGGGTGGAATAGCAGAAATATAGCAAATCTAAGAGGTATATCTCGAACAGAATGGAAGATGTGTCTATTGTAACATGGAGATGACTTGAATCAAAAAGATTAGATTATCACCAAAAGTTTCCTAAGTCATTTAGAAAGTGCTACTGCCAGAAGAACCATTTGTCTGATCTAAAAGAAACTATGAATGTTCAAGACTTAAAGTGACATTTTTTCCCCTACCATATATCAGTAAGAAGTATGCTGAGAAATCTGCTTAACCCAAAGAACATATTTTCCAATGCCCAGTTCAGATGTTGTTAGAGGTTACTGGAAAAGGGACAGAAAGAGAATCTGGGAGCCACAGAGAACAATAAAGGTACTTGGTTGGAGGGCAGGAGGACAAAATTAGGGCCTAATCCATTCCCCATCACCAGGACAGGACGCTTTTTAAAAAACCTGTTTTAAAATTTGCCATAGACCATAACTTTCCAAAGAGATTGTTTATTATTGGTTTTTCTACCCATTTCAACTGTTGTATTTTGACTGTGTGGATAGCAGAAAATTTGCCTTTTTCATTTGTTGGCCTCCAATCAAGAGAAAATGCATCAGAATTGATGTAGAGACTACTAGTCATCACCCAGAATACCTAGATTTGTAGTTAAATGTTAATGGTTACAACTTTGTGGTTGAATCTGTTGAGAAGGAGGCAGTATATTTTGACTGTGAAAGAGAGTATACAAAGTTTTAATTTTAGCTGGGAGGGCAGTTTACAACAGTTGTCAGTCATGTTGATCAAATTTTTTCTCACACTCAATCTTCAAAACATGTGATAATATTGCTCTTCCTGGCATATTGTGATCAGGTTGGCCACCTAATCTACTTATGGAAAAGTTGTGAGTGAAAGTGTTGGCATCTAATTTTTGATGTGAGATCCTTCTGAGTCTCTTCTTTGTATAATCTTCAATGTTTGTGAAGGTGTAGCTCCATCAATCTGGGTTCCTGAATGACCAAAATAAGCAGTGACTTCCTGCCAACTTGCAAAGAGCATGTAACGTATATAAGAAATTAAACTTTTAAGCCAATGAGATTTAGGATTTGTTTGCTATTGCAACATAAATTTACCTTTTCTGATACACATGGTTTCTGACTTCTTGGAGTTGGAACAGAGAAAAGGAAGAAGGAAAGGAATATGTAGTTCTTACTTGACTATTTTCATATTAAGATTCTATACCCTTTGGAACTGGCTAGTATTTAAGGCTGAATTTTTCTCTTGGAAGCATTTTAGTAGGTACTTAGGAAATTCTTCTGAGGGACTCCTCTTACCCTAACCCTTTTGCTTTGGAGGACTGTTCTTTCACCCATATCAGCTTCAGGTTTTCTCTAGGTCCACCCTTCACAGACTCTCCCCTTTGAGGACCCTACACACTCTGGCAGAGGCCATTCCAGGAAGAATCTCTTCTAGCACATACCTACATTCCTACTGGGTGTTGCACAATTGATCCCTGGAGATGTTTCCCTTTTATCCACCATTAGCAGGTTGGTCACTTGCTTCTTGGTGCAGCAGTAGCTCACTCTCTCTATATATGGCTTATCCTCCCATGCTTCCGAGGGCAAACACCAAGCATTCAGAGTGGCATTCCAAAAATGAGGGCACAGAGGACTGAACTTAGAAGGGAATACTGGTAACTATTCGTTAAGGAGGAGGAAGATTCAAAGCACTTCAGCAACTATATCTAAAGAAAAATTTCTTTACAAATCTCCCTTCCCTTGGCCCTTTTAGATTCTCCTTATGAATTCTACAGCTGCCTAAGGAGTATTCCTTTATATCTTTTGGAAATATTCATTTCAATCTGCAATAATTTGACATCTAAGTTGAAACATAAAATTTAACATGCTCCCACATATAATAGCATCTATCATTTATCGATCATTTGGGATGTGCAAATAATTGCACCAAACACTTTAACTTTCCAACTATTTTCTCTTTCAAGCCTCATGGGATCTGTATGAAGCTGACTTATTATTCCAAATTTTAGATGAAAACCCTGAGGCTTGAAGAGGTTTAATATTCAATTGTTGAGTGTTTTGTTTTGCTTTAACCGCTATGCTACATTAACTGCCATTAGTGGTATGTATACGCATATTAGTTACGGGAAAGAAATATAGGGAAACAATGTGCCTCATTCCTATATGGTTTCATAAACATTTTGGCACACTTCGGGTTTGATTTTGGAGAGAAAAAGAAAAAGCTTCACTTTAAATTGTCTAAGGTGCTATGTTTAACTTTAGTTTAGAAAATTTTAAACATGAACACTCTACAGGTGGTGATCTATTAGCATATTGTATTCCTTTTTTTTTTTTGGTGCTGCAAAATGAAAGGTCGGATATCTCAATATTGAGAAAATATGTTTCCATAGTAAACAGGTCATCTTACTCACAATTTTCTGGCGATAGATTTTCTTAAGTATATCAAAGTATTATCTATGCTTCTCAATGAGAACAGCTTGAAAGTTTCACTTTTCAGAGGGATTTCCCCTCAGTTTTCTCTGAAACCACCCACTCTTCCCTTGTCTTCTGTTGCTCTTTTCAGATTTGTCCTGTTTATTCTCCTGTTACTATCCTTGTTGTTAGTTGAGAGGCTGACTTATAGCACCTGTCACACCCCAAATCTTGTCTGAGAGCAGCAATATAGGGATTTCACAGGATTAAAATTCTCTCTTGAATATGTGAATATACATATTTTAGTATTAATTGTTGATTTTGAAGTTAGTAGGACTGCAAGCCAGCTGGCTTCCTTGCTGGGCTACTTCATCAAACACATGCCAACGGACATGTGGAAGTGCAGTGAAGTTCACAAATGTGTGAACCTTTGGCTTAAGCTGCCTCTTAGCCCTGTAAGGAGCAGTCATGCCCATTTCTTCATACACACAACTTCATCTGAGCCAGGTGGAAGCAGCAAGCACTGCCCTTGAAGCTGACGGAAAACTGGCAAATACGGAGAGTGACAAATCTCTCCTGTGAGCCTTCTTCTTAAAGTCACTTGAAAATTAGTTTAGTTGGATCTATTGCCTTCTAAGTAGGGCTCATTATTGTTGGTTTAATTTTTTTATTAAGTGTTTTATTTTAAGAAGGAGAGACTTCTCTGTTCTTTCCTATGTTATACTGATTATCTATACACCCAGGCAATTCACTTTAAAAGAACTTGGTGTATTGAAAAACTATGCCCGTGTTTACACTGGTGTAAGCAATTTTCATTATAAAAACTTGTGCTCAGTTAAATGGCATTTTTTTAAAGATGCATCTCAATATAGCACAAACATCAGAAATGACATTTGCATTTCATTTTTAAATTAGTTGTTTCGTTTTTTTGGAAGAGACATTCAAGGTCACAGCCTTAGAAAAGGTTTTCAATATGCAATTGTGCTTCCATCTGTGCCTCAGAGACCATAGAAAAGAATCCGATCTCAGACTTCAATTTAAATAATATTTTGAGGACTCCACCCTGTCTTTTATAAACCTAATACACCTGCCAAAGATGTTGAGGGACAAGTACCTCTCATTTAATTATAAGTAGATTGCCTTCAAGTTTACAGATTGAGAAAAAATCTAATTCCAATTAAAAAAACACAAGGCCAATGTCCAAAGGGCATATGCAAATACATACCTGAAAGGTATGGTAATCCAGAAGATAGAAAGAAGCTTTTACAGGATGCATAGAGAGAAACAATTCAGAATTGGGGGAAATGGAGGAGGTTAGCGTTAGAAGAGAAACTTAAAAAACAATTTTTTTTTAATTAAAGTTTGTTGGGGTGACAATGGTTAGTAAAGTTGCATAGGTTTCGGGTGTACATTTCTGTAATACATCATCTATATATCACACTGTGTGCTCACCACCCAGTTCTCCTTCCATCACCATATATTTAATCCCATTTACCTCCATCTACCACCCCCCTCTTTCCCTCTGGTAACCACTAAACTATTGTGTCTATGCGTTTTTGTTTCTTCATTTGTTTGTCTTGTTCCTTTGTTGTTTTCAGTTTTATATACCACATATCAGCAAAATCATATGGTTCTCGACTTTTTCTGACTTATTTCGCTTAGCATAATAATCTCAAGATCCATCCATGTTGTAGCAAATGGCATTATTTCATCTTTTCATATGGCAGGATTGCATGCCATTGTGTCTATATATATACCACAACTTCTTTATCCAACCATCTATGGAAGGACACTTTGGTTGTTTCCATGTCTTGGCCACAGTAAATAAAATTGCAATGAACATTGGAGCACATATATTTTCATGGATAAATACTTTCATATTTTGGGGGTAGATACCCAGGAGAGGGATTACTGTTCATATGGTAATTCTATTCTTAATTTTTTGAGGAACCTCCACACTGACTTCCATAGTGGCTGCACCAAAAAAGACAGCCTCTTCAATAAGTGGTGCTGGGAGAATTGGAAAGCCACCTGCAAAAGAATAAAACTGGACTGCTATCTGTCACCGTGTACCAAAATTAACTCAAAATGGATCAAACACCTAAACATAGGACCTGAAACAATAAACTGTATAGAAGAAAACATAGGTACTAAACTTATAGACCTTGGGTTCAAAGAGGATTTTATGAATTTGACTTCAAAGGCAAGGGAAGTGAAAGCTAAAATAAATGAATGAGACTATATCAAACTAAAAATCTCCTACACACCAAAAGAAACCACCAACAAAATAAAGAGGCAACTAACCGAATGGGAAAATATTTTTGCAAACAACACCTCTGATAAAGGGCTAATACCCAAAATATATAAGGAACTCATACAACTCAACAACAAGAAAACAAATAATCCAATTAAAAAATGAGCAGAGGACCTGAATAGACATTTCTCCAAAGATGACATACAAATGGCCAATATATACATGAAAAGATGCTCAACATCACTAGTTATCAGAGAAATGCAAATTAAAACCACAATGAGATATCACCTCACAACAGAATGTCTATCATCAACAAGACAAAGAATAACAAGTGTTGGAGAGGCTGTGGAAAAAAAATATTTAAGTAAAAACAAAACTATTTTTCATCTTCAGAAAAGGTGACTTGTATAAAACATTGTTATGAACACTATTATCAAAGCAGGTTACTTCTTAATTTAAGAACATGAGCATTCCATGACCTACTAACCTTATTATGTTGTTAAAAAGAACCACCTTTCGTCCCAAAAAAGAGCTGATTTTTTTTTCTGTATGATTATTACCTATAAGATTTTCTGGATTTCACTGAAAATTTTCAAATATTGCAAACTTTAAACCACCAAAATATTAACTTGAAAGCTATAGGTTCTGTTTCCTTTGTGTCTTCTAATTAATTCAAATTCTCTTTCTGTAATAAAGAGCTCACAGTGTAGTCCTTGGAAAGCCTGAATGTCTGTACATACACACCCTGTGAGACTTATAAGGATCTATAGTTTAGAGGCAGTGACTTTAAAATCTGCCAATGATTTGTATTAGAATAAAAAAGATGAAAAGCCAAAGAAAACACGGGGAGAAAGAAATAGCAAGGATTATTAGCCACAAAATCAGTATAATAATCTAGGGTCTAAAACCCTGGCAAAGAATAAGGGTATTTCAAACCGTCAACTCTTCTAGGCTTTTAGTAACAACAGATTTACTTAGCATCTCTTGTATCAGATCTACAAAGAGAATAGCAATAGAAGTAGCATTATTTTTTCTTTATGGTTATACATGGAGTTGACAGTGCAATTTGGCAGTACTAGCTATTTACATTTTCTTCTTCCAAAAGAAATGTGTGCTGAAAAGCAATGTTTGTCCCTGACCAAATTTTTCAAAACAGTTTTGAATGAAACAGTAAATACTGTCTGCTATCATCATTCACATTTAAGGAACACAGCTTAGTACATTGAATAGGGTAGAGTGGAAAGAAAGATAGACCAAAGACAAATGGCTCCAAAACCTAAAAGAATATACAAATTCCTTTGACATTACATTGCTCATTATCAATGAATATTGCAGGCTTATCAGAAAGATGTCATATACAGGATCTGTGCATATATTTTAATTTCAGGGATTCTATGTTCATTACAGCAAGCCATTAAACATCAGCTAAAGCAAAGCCGTAAGTCCCATTGAATCTCTTCATATCAGAAAACTTGATTGTAGAAACATTAAACTTAAAAAAGAAACAAAGCAGTTACTAGAAAAGATTAAGTTTATAAAATAGAAAAATGTAAAATCATTCATTCATTCAACATAGATGCACTAGGGCCTCCTACCAGGCACTATTTTAGGCATTGGGAGTTCAGCAGTGAACCAAATAGACAAACATGCCTTCCCTGAAAGTATCGCAGGCTATTGGTCAAGGGAGATTACAGATGGGATTAATAAGTAATATAGAGAGATTTTTAGATAGTAATAACCACTAAGGAGAAGGGGACTAGGAAATGTGTTTGGAGGATAAGCATTTAAAATTTTAGATAGAGTGGTCTAAGGAGACCTTACTGAGTAAAATCCTGAATCAATGAAGAATGGAAGTCACACAAATAACAGCAGAGGAGCATTTCAGAGAGTGAAAATAAGAGCAAATATTAAGGAGGAGGCTAGGTTGGCTGGAACAGAGTGAGCAAGGGAGAGAGTGCTAGGAGGTGAGGTGAGAGGCAATGGCCAGCCACACACTTTTGACCTTTGAGGTCCCTGAAAGGGCTTTTTTCATTAGGTTTGAGGGTTTTAAACAGAGGAGTAACACTCTGGCTGCTGTGTTGAGACTAGGTAGTGGGAGGGAAAGAAAAAGTGAAAGAGAGAGTGTTGGAAGGTGTTCCAAATACCTCCCTTTTGTCCTTCTAGATGTACTCTCCACCCTCTTCACCCTTTTTTCTGCCCTGAGAAGTTGACCCTTGTGTCCTACATCAGCAGAGCTCCCAGGAGAACCTGAGAGAAAATCAGAGGGAGGAAAAAGAATAAGGTCAGATATTTCCTTGGCTTTAGCCCATGAGTTTGCCTATAGCTGGTTATATTATTCAATGAAAGCTCATTGATCCTTTCAAATCTGCAAAATTTACTTGACTCTCTAAAATGGTTTCTTCCTATTCTTTTATTAGTTTCCTAGAGTTGCCATAACAAAGCACCACAGACTAAGTGGCTTAAATAACAGAATGTATTGTCTCACATTTCTGAGGCCACAAGCCTAAAATCAAAGTGTCAGGGTTAGTTCCTTCTGAGGCTGTGAAAGAAAATCTGTCCCATACTTCTTTCCTAACTTCTGGTACTCTCAGGTGTTTCTTGGTTTACAGGTGGTGTTATCACCATGTCTTCACACTTTCTTTCTTCTGTACATGCTGACAATGTATCCAAATTATTCTTTTTATAAGGATATCAGTCATAATGGAGTAGAAGCCACCCTAATGACCTCATCTTAACCTATTCATCTGCAAAGACCCTAGTTCCAAATAAGGTCACATTTATAGCTACTAGGAGTAAGGACTTCAATATCTTTGGGGAGGACACAATTCAGTCTATAACATTATTCTCCCAGACTCAGGAATGAAAATAACCTAGCTGGCCACCAACACTGGTTCTGCTTTTCTTAACACTCATATATTTGTAAGATTTCTTTGTAAATAAATATCTTAATTATCATATATTTGAGTATGTAATCTGTTTACCATTGGGAGCCTAATTATATAAAAGTCTATACAATAAGAGAACCAATGGCAGCCTGCTCAAAAATGCTAGCAAAAGTAGTAATGAGATGTGGCCACCAATCTAAACGTAATTTTAAAGATGCGGCAACAGGATTTGCTAAATAATTGAATATGGAATATGACAGAATGAGATGACATCTGACTTGAGCAACTGAAACAATTTGTTGGTGTTGCCGTTTATGGAGATGGAAAAGGCTGTAAGCAAAGCATGACATCACAAATTCAGTTCTGAACATGTGAAGTTTGAGAGGCTTATCAGACAATTAATAAGATGTCTTGGATATATGCATTTGGAGTTTAGGACAAGGTCTGTCAATGTTCATTTGGGAATCATCAGTGTGTAGACAGCATTTAAAGTCATCAAGCTGATTGAGCATCAGAAAAGAATTAAGTGTAGACAGATAAGAGATTCAAAGATCTAAATTTTGGAACTCTAAAGTTTACAGAGAAATAAGTAGCAAACCAATAAAGTTGACTAAGAAGTAGCAGTTACAAAAAAACCCCAAAAAACTCAGGTGTTTCACGGGTCAGAAGGAAAATGAAAAGATTTTTCCAGGGAAGAGTGTTCAACTATGTCAAATACTGCTGGTGAGTCAGCAGTAGAGGTAAGATTAGATATGAGAATTGATCATTGGATTCAATTAAAATTTATGGAAATAAGTCAGAGCTAGATACAGGTAGCACACCTTCAGTCTTGTGTACAGCTTGGGACCCAAGTCAGACTACTAGACAATTCTGGAACTAACATGAGACAGGTTCAAACAACTGTATCACATGCCAATTATACGGACATCTGTTTTTGTAAGGTTCATTTTATGCCATCTTAAAACTTAATTATTAACTTTAACTTAGCAGTGGTTTACCCTTATCTGTTCCTGATTATTTTTATCAATATTATCGTTATATTTGAAAGAACTTTGTCTTGGGGATTCTCTTCACCTTTCATTCACATCTTTCCCCTCTGCCCATTGCTTCTGACATACTTTTCAATGTCACAATGTTTGCTTTTTATGTTCGCATGATTGTTTAGAGACTTATAATTCATTGTTCAAACTTTCAATTCTTTATAAAAATATAGTTGAAACATCAACTCTAACTACCCAGATTTGTGTAATAATATATTCCTTAGGGCATTTTGATGTGAAATGGAAATAACAATATATACAGACTACAAGACTTGTCATTTAAACATTTCATATTACTTAGAAATATGCCACAGCCTATAAAGTAGATAGAACATACTAATTCAAGAAATGCTTATTAAGCATCTACTGTACTAGACTACGGTGTATATATTTCAGAAAGATAGGTATGGTCCCTGATCTCTTAAAGTTTAGAGTAATGATTTTTTTTAAAAGTCACTCGCATGTATTGAAGTGGAAGGAGCAGAAAGGATAAGTGCATTTTTTTTTCAAGGTTACTCTATTACTGATGGTGAAGCTTACACAGTTTCACTTACTCCAAAGTAAGTTTCAAATAATTCTTATGTCACCCTATTTTATAGAATTATCTCTACCGGCATAGACATAAACCACAAGAGTTTGAAATTAAGAACTATTATTTAGTGTATGTTCAAAACAACTAGTTAAGATTAATTACTAACATGAAGAAAATAAGAGCTTTGGAATAAAAAAAAACAAAAACTAAAACAAACAAAAAAACTCTGTAGTTTGAATGTGTTTCCCCACTAAGGAGTATTTTGACACTAAGTTATTTAACAGCTCTCAACTCTGTTCCCTCATCTATACAAAATAGGAGCAATAATATGCACTCCAGGGGTTATTGTGGACAACATAACACAGGGAAACAACTTAGCAGAGTAAATGTTTAAGGGATATTAGTAAATCTGTTGCCCATTAAATAATATTTATGGAAGGCTTCAATCATTTTGTTTTTTCCTCATCTGCTTTAATGGAACTGTCATAAAGAGAGAAATGAGCCCATAAAAATGTCTACATTGTAGTCCCCTGAACCTGTGAATATGCTACCTTAAATGGCAAAAAGGACTTTTCAGATGTGCTTAATTTAAAAATCTGGAGATGGGAAGATTTTCCTGGATTACCCACATGGGCCCAATGTAATCCCAAGGATCCTTAGAAGAGGGAGGCAAGGTCAAAGTCAAAATGAGGAAATGGGGTGATGAAAGCTGACGCCAGAGTGATGCTTGTGTTGAAATTTGTCATAAGTCAAGGAATGCGGGCCCAGTTTTAGACTACTGACCACCAGAATTTTAAGACAATAAATTTGTGTTGTTTTAACCCACAGAATTTGTGACAATTTGTTATAGCAACAATAAAAATCTAATACAGGAACCTACTGTTAAGATAAACCAAATGAAACTAAGGAGAGCTAAGAAAGCTAAGAAGCGATCAATAGCTTAGAGGAGCTACTCCCAGACAAAAAATAAATAAATAAATAAATAAATAAATAAGTTGTTTGTTATCTGTTGATCAAAAGTTTCTTGTAACCACCCTCTTACTTTCATTCCATTGTATTTGGGTACAATAGGATTTCACCAATTAAATACTTTTATTTAGAGTAAAAGTTCATATTCATTGATATTTACTCTATTTTAAGCACAATTCTAAGCACAGTGATATAGTATATATTTATTACTCCCAATGAGATAAGAGAGTAATGTTACTGTTTGGTATTTGCAGATGGAGAAATTCAGGCATGGAAAGAAACCGGCCTAATATCATGCAACTACTAAGTGACACAGCACAGATTCAAGCTAACAGATAACCTGGCTAGAGAAGCATCATTCTCAGATTTACAAACCATTACAAAACTGTAAATATCAATCATAAGTTGCTGACAATTAGTGTGTCTGACTGCTATCTAGATAACAGCTAGTAGAATGGGATTTTTAGTACAGGAAAAATGAACACATTTGATGTACAGAGAGAAGGTTAGCTTTAAGTCATTTATAAATTATATGGCTGAGGATAGTGTCTGTGAAAACAGACATTAAGAAGCAGATAAAAGTGGGGACTAAAATGTAGGTGGGCATATGTTAAAAACAAACTTTTATTTTCTTTTTAAAGTTTTCCAAAATTGGCCAGGCACCACAGATAGGACAGGAAATCCCTCCTCTTTTAAATCAAATCTACCTTCTTTCTGATCTCAAATCCCAACCTCATTTCATCATTACTGTATATTAGCCACACATTTTATTCCTAGCAATGTTGATCTGTTCTAACACCAAACTATCGTTTATAACATTATCTTTATGGAAAGCTCCAAATAGACAACTGACAAATGAGCTTTTGGGTAACATCAAGTTTAGGGGCTTTAGAGATTGCATGTGAGATAATTTGGCAATTGGAGCAGAACATAAAGTTAATCAGCTAAAAATAACTCATGACTTGATGAGCCTTGAGTTATTAAAAAAAAAATTGTCTTCCTAACCACAATCCTCAGGTGAAGCTTAATTACTTTGTCTCTACCTTCATTCTCAAAATTTAGCATACCACTTTTGAATATAAAATTGAAATTTAAATATAACTCCTTTCTAGATATTCAACCATGAACTACCTGGTGTAAATTTTTAACTGAACTGTTTAAACTTAAGTTTTGTTTGTAGCACAACAAGCATGTTTATTAGATTGGCTACAACAAGCATTTAAATAAAAACCACTTTCTCTTTAGAATTACATCAGCTCTACCTCTAAGTTTTCCAGCCACATACTGCAGGTTTTCTTTAAATAGTTTTTCTAGCCCACAGATTTTGATTTCCTTCAAACTATCTACTTGAGATAGCAATCTTCCAAGAAATTTTAATTGATAAATATAAAGTAATCATTCCTCTCTTAGAATTCAACCCATGTCTTCAAAAACATGCTTGCACATTTGAACTATCACCAAGACCACAAAGGTAGCAAAAATGTCTGTCACACTTGAAAATAACATGATTAGTGTGTTCCTATCATATTTCAGAGTATGTAGAGCAGTGTACAATCTGGTTTCTAACAATGTCTTAGAGCTCATGCTTTCCTAATTGATGTTGATTTTCTAGATTATTTGTATGTGATATCCAATTATAAGTTATTATGAGACTGCTCTCATGTTTCATAGACATTTAATTTGACTCTTTATCTCATAATGTGGATGGAGCTCTGTTGAAAGGATTGCTAAACCAATTATACTGTCAGGAATGATGATAGTTAACTATAATCTGGCTGCTGTTTTTGCATGGCTCCGCCTGCTGAAAAAACAGTTTGACTAAAACGTAGTTAAAACCTGTTACTGCATCATACAGGGAGAAATAGTTACTTTCCAAGAAAATATATTCTCAAGAGAACCAGATGACATTAGTGAAAACAGCAGAGTAAGAACCTCCAAAAATTCTCTCCTACATATAAGCAATTTGAAACCTATATATATATATATAAAAATGTCAGAATCAGTTCATTTTCAGAGCTTTGAAACATAGCCAAAGACTTGCAGCAATTTTAACACTGCTTATAGCTGAATCTCAGTAAGAACAGTGAACTTTGTGGCATTTTTAACTTGTCCTAATCGCAACCCCAACTCTGCAACTGAATGGTATAGCCTTGAAAACCACCAGCCTGCCATCACAGTGAAAACCAGCCATGTGGCAGCCAACAGGGGGGCAGCCCAGTGTTGGAGCTCTTCCAAAGCTCCATCTCCAAAGAATTGTCAGTACTTGACCTGTTTGGTTATCCCTAGAAAACCTCACTTGCAAAATTGTCTTTATTTTACCTCACTCTGAGCTCACCCAATGTGCAAAGCCTTTCCCCTCAGGTATGTGTTGAAAAAATGACAGGTAATCATTTAACTTTGCAGCTCCCTGGTTTAGTAGACAAGAACTGGGGCAAGCAAAAGACTAACCAAAAACCTTAAAAGGAAAACCTTTAGAATGAGACATCATAGGGTATTTGAAGAGTTCCAAAATATTCCTGGGAATCTAGAAGGCTATATGCACTCATAGGGTTGTACACATGTAAAGAATCCTCCCTGTACATGCTCAGGGGAGACCTGAAATGGCCCCAAGGTCTCACCTCTGATGACGTTGAGGCTCTGTTCAATCAGTAAGTGAAGACTAAGGTGGACATTTCAACTGTCTTACTGGGTGTCGAAGATATGCCTCAACACACACACAAGGCCACCCTCAGAAAAGACAGGCAATTGCTGGTTTCAGGTTTTTAACACAATCTGTCTCCAAACATTAGCTGACCATTAAGCTAAATGAGCAGAGACTTCAGTAGTCACACAGGATGAAGAATGCAGACTTTACAGAATTAGTTCAGTGAAGTCACTAAAAAATAAGCAACAAAAATAAAGCCTGGCACCGGAATGGGGGGCAGAAGGTAGGGGGGGGAGGGGTGATACAATTTCCAGAGTTGCCACATTATATTATTTAAAATGGTCCAGTTTTCAACCAGACACACACACACACACACACACACACACGCACACACACACACACACACACACACACACATACACACACACACAAGAGTCTTGCAAAGAAACAAACAAAAAACAGATATAGTTATTATGCAGGGAGAAAAAAGCAATTAATGGAAATTGTCCCCGAGGAAGTCTAAAGATTGTATGTACTCACTAGGCAAAGAATTTAAAACAGCTACTTTAAATATGTTCAAAAAGTAAAGGAAGTCATGTCTAAAGAAAGTATGACAACAGTGTTTCACCAAATAGAGCTATCAATAAAGAGATAAAAATTATAAAATGGAACCAAATAGAAATTGTGGGGTTTAAATGTAAAACAACTAAAATGAAATTTTCTCTGGGGGGAGGGAGTTAAGAGGGAGGAGAAAAGAATGAAAAAGAATATTTAAGCACTTAGAAGCATGAACAAACTTGAACATAGGTCAATTTAGAATATCCAGACAGAGGAAGAGAAAGAATGAAGAAAACTTAATTGGCTCTCAAAGACTTATGAGACACCACTAAGTATGCCAATATGTGCATAATGGGAGCACCAGAGGAAAGGAGGGCGAGAAAGAAGAAAGAATATTTGCAAAAATAACATCCCCAAATTTTCCAAGTTTTGATGAAAAACATAAATTTACACTATGCCTTTAAGAAACTCAACATATTCCAAGTAAAAAAAAAGCTCATAATTAAATTTGATTCAAAGATCAGATGATTCAATTAATGAAATATGCAGAATGGGAAAATTCATAGAGACAGAAAGTGGACTAGCGGTTGCAAAGGTTTGTGGGAAGTTGCGAAAGGGGAGTGACTGATAATGGCTATAGGATTTCTTTTTGTAGTGGAAATTGATCTGGAATAAAATAGTGGTAATGGTGCACAACCTTGTGAATATACCAAAGAGTGCTGAATTGTACATTTTAAAGGAGTAAGTTTTATGGTATGTGTATTATACCTCTATAAAAAAGAGGAATTGTAAATAACTATTAACAATTTATTTAAAATTAAAAAGAGAGAGAACTGGCTGAATTTATAGTAAATACTGTCATGGGCTTGGTTTTAGCTAATCCAAAAAGGTCCCTAAAATATCTAAAGATTTAAATGAGAAGAAGGAATGAATGCCATAAGCATGCCAATGTAGTAGGCCTCAATGTCTCACAAATTTTTCCTATGAAAACTATCAAAATAGTTCCTGAGAAACCAGACTTAAGAAGAGTAAAGATCATTTTATTAAGTAAGGTCACATGTACATAATATGTCTACTAAATATAAACAACCAGAGCCTGGAAATGCTTTCACAGTGGTCTTCATCCATATAATACAAATTGGTAGGAAATCATGTAAATTTCTGTTTCTGCTCCTAGGCCAGGAGGCAAATGGTTGTTTTTAAGCTGCTAACTTTATACATACACACAAAGAGACTGACAGCATCTAAGCTGATCTAGATGGATCAATTACTACACATTAATGTATAATTTAAAAGGATTTTTTCATCTTCAAATCCAGAGGGAAAAAAAGCACAGTTGACATATAGACTTTCATTTCTTCCTGTCCATAGTGATTTGTGGCCTGTCATTCTTAAGGCACTTTGGAAGAGAAGATTGACATCCTGACAGTCTCCTTATCTCTGAGAAGACACGACTGGCTAGGGCTTTCTGAACTCATATGTCATTCAGGCTGCAATATTACTGAGAAACGGGGGTCGAAAATTGGAAGTAATTATGAACAATACAGAAATAAAGCTCTCTGATCAATTATTCCTTATAAAAAAAGGATTCGCCAAAGTGTGTCAAATAATTCTAAGATGTTTCCATAGTTGAAACCCAACTAGAATTGATTACTCTTTCCTTGGACTTATATTACATTTTCTGTGTACCTCTGGAAATAAAGTTCTCACAAAGCAAACAAAGAGGGCATTTTTATAGAAGGTCTCTTTATGTGTTATATTATATTAAATTTTAATTTTCTTGAGAGTAGATAACATTATTTTTAACTTTCCTTGTGCATAGATCTCAAGATAGGTATTCAACAACTATTCGTTTTGGAGAGGTAGCAAATGAAAGTCAATTCATTGGTCATTTTGAAAGACAACCTGAGCCCTTGAGGATCCAAAAGGGCCTCCAATTTTTTCTGATTAATATATTTATACTCAGATTTTATTTTTTAAGTGTGCCCATGCAGAACTTCATATCATGGGTGAAAAAAATCTCATTAAAATATTACATTTTCTGAAATATACGTTTTACATTTTGCAGATAAGTGATTTCTACTGTAGAATTTGATTTTATGTAGATTGCTTGAATTTAAAACTCTGTTCAAAGGTGCATGCAATTACCCAGCAAGCACACCTTTACTAAGTTAAGGGAATTCGTGGAGATATGAGTTTCTGTGTCAAGAGACAGGGGGGATCCTCTCCACTTCTTCCGTAGTAATAGAGTTGTAGGGGAGCAAATGGCTGCCCAGCTAGAGATGGAATTTCCCAGCCTCCTCTGAAAACAGGTTGTAGGGAGAGTGACATACAACTTTTGGCTCATCATCGCCTATGTAATAGGTTGCCTACTTTTATACTACTGTTCTTTCCTTTTCCTGTGAATTGAAATAATTATGTGTTTGCCATCAAGCTCTGACGATGCAGATGAGAACAACCTTGTGGACTGCCAAGGGAGAGAATGGAAAGATCGAGTCCAGAATGAGATGCAGAGCATAGCCGTTCCACAGCCTGGACATTTGGTGTAGGGCTGACTTTTGGGACTGCCATGTGAGAAACAAATGTACTTCTCTCCTCTATCAGCAACTGTACTTTGGGGTATCTTTGCTATAGCAACTTAGCCCTTACAATCAGTACATTACCAAAATAAGAATGAAAGACCAATTTCTTGGGCTTCCTTAAAGCTGGAGAATTCAAACAAAGGGCCTAGCTCTGCCAATTAGACACACGTAAGCAAGGCTTTGATTCAGAAGCTAGTGATGCAAAGAGCAGGCTCTGCATAACATGTATCCTGATGACAGTGATGCAAGTATGTTAAATATTTGATAAACTGATTAAATGTGTGCACAGATAGCTACATATTAGATTTTGTAATCAAACAAGTACCAAAGAAATTGAAGAGTGAAACACAAATACCCAGTCCTAGTCTGAAAGCTATTAAAATATAACATTACAAAGTGAAAATGTGCTACCTTTACATTCAACTTGCCAGAGCCAATAGCAAGCCATTTTCTTTGTTGTACTTTAATCTAAAGTCGTTGTTGGCCCGTAATAAACCCATTTGTCCATCAGAGTTACTTTCTCCATTCTTTAACATTTACAAAATGAAATATCTTTCATCCAGACATGTTTTAGCATCGGTTGAGGCATGAAGACATTTTGAATGTAAATGTAAAACACAGCTATGGCATTCCCCTATAAAGAACTGGAGTTCAAGCCTCATCCCTGTGAAAGCCCAAGTTCTCTTCAATTGTCTAGATCTGACTTTTCTCATATCTGAGTGACTAGGGTTGGTCTACACTGAATACTTCTGTGATTCCAACTACACTTCTGTTGACTTATAAATAAAATAGGAGTAAGAAATTTAGTTGACTAAGTAATAGAAGATGATTACTAGTCATAGAATGAAGGTATTTAAATGCAAACTTATAATTCTTTTTGAGTATCAAAGCAGAGCCCTCCACATTTATATATTTTTGATGATATTTAGAATACTGTTAATGAATCAGCCAACTGGCAAACTTCATGTGAATTTGAGCATTTAGATAACTGGAGTTTTTGTTTAATTTTACTCTCTGGATGGTTTATAATAATTTTATCCATGTTGATAATCAGATTATTGCATCATCATAGATTAAGAATGAAACATCTTTAAAATGGTGACAGACTGCAGATTTATTTCAATGGATAATAATCAGATTTTGTTTTATTGGGGCATATGGGTGTTTTGTAAAAAAAAAAAAAGATAAGAAAGTGAGTAGAACGAAACTCAAATTTAGAAAATGTCAAACAGGACATTTATATTACATGTTTAACTAAATTCATGAAATTCTGAAGTATCTGATACCAAAAATCTGCCCATTGCCACCAGGAGCCATTGCATCCCAGGCTTGAGGGAAGGTGCTAAGGGAGACACCTGTGTTCAGGAATTCCTAATTACAAAAGGTTGAACTCCAGGTTTCAACTTTGAAAGCCTAATAAACGGATCACCATGGGAAGACATTTTATAAGAGAATTCTAATAAAACATATATCTTAGAAAGCAAGAAAAGTATTTTGTTTTAACAAGCATTTTTTCTCAAATTGGAGGCAAATGTGCAACTTCCACAGGGAATGCATGCAGTTCTTTCAAATGTAATATTTGCCACCTCATATTATTTTTCATCTTCATAGTCTAATATTTGAAAGTTGTGTTTCACTTTCAAAATAATAAGGAAAATCCTAATACTACATTGAGCATTTTAAAAGTCTCTTATGCTTCTGAGGCATTTATATAAAATAAATTTATATTTAGAATTTAGAATAGCAAAGGCCAGATTACTGTTGGTTAATTGAATATGCTTGTTATTTGATATATAAAGAAATATAAGTGAGCAATATTCATGAATATATTGGGTTGTTGGAAAAGTTATGACACGTTTTTGCAACAAAAAACATAGAAAAATATGTCATGACTTTTCTGACAACCCAATAAATAAGAGAACCTTAGTATGATGCAACATTTGTTATTTTTAATATTTTTGATAAATCAATGTATATGTATACATATATATTGAGACATTCTACAGTCATTGTAAAAATATGGTCTTTAGTTAATTTTCTTTCTTCAAATGTCTCCAAGGTACAGCACTGCAGTCAGATTCTATAGTGGATGTTACCTGAAATTTTACTCCGCTTAAAGAGAAGTTTCAGTGACAGGAAAATCATAAAAGTTGTTTAATTGCTATGGCAGCTATTACAGTTTTCTAACAAAAATAGTAAATTTACTTTTCAAAAGAACAGTATGCGAATATTTAGTTTTTGTTTTTGTTTTTGCATTTAATACCCATTGGAGAAAAAGAATACACACATCTGGACTTGTGCTTCTTTTGAGGCTATTTTGTGTCTCTCTCCAGCTACTTCCTACCCTATGATGCACAAGGCAAAAATCTATGAGGGCTGAATAACCTGGAGGAGCATTTCTAAATTTATTTTTGGCATGTGTGTGCATGTGTGTAATTTCATTTTTTGCCAAAGTCAAAAAAATAAAAAGAAGAGGAGCAATATTTTCTAGATCAACAGTCTGTGAAGTGCTTTAAGTGCTAAAAGTAACTATATCACCTAACATTTATAGTGAATGCTTACCACGTGCCAGGATTGTTCTAACTGGTTTACATGTATTACCTCATTTCAACTTCATAATGACCACACCAGTGAAATATTGCTGAAATATTATGTTTCCCTTTTTACATCTGCACACTTCTCCTTGGTGCTACAAAAGCAAATGTTCTCTGGTTATTCTAAGGCTTTTTCCCCAATGAACTTGGTTTTTTTGCACATTAAGTATAGAAACTGTGGAATAACCAGGCAGTTGAGTTCTCTGATTGTCTCTCCATCTCTGTCTTTCTTGTGTTTGGTAGAAGAACTAATGAATTTAGGAATCTGTAAACTCTGATTGTGCCCTAGATTATTGGCTTATTCATGGCATAAAGCCTCCAAAGACAGATACTGAGATTCTTCTTAATAAAAGCAATAACACTTAATAATCATTATTAAGAATTAAGAGACATAGCTGCATTTATACAAGAAGCCAGTGAAAATATTACATTGGTCATTTTAGTTATTTTTAAGTGAAGAGTCAATCAAATGAGGGGCCAATCCTCCACATGAACAATTAAAGTAATTAAAACAGCATGGCCTTAAAAGATACCACCAGAGAGATCATTTACAAAGTTAGCTATGAGTGGTGTACCACAGACTCTAGGGATTCAGCATTCAAGAACCATTTCTTTAGGGTAAGCATGGCTAATTAAGATATAAATGGTGTTTACTGATTGACAATACTAATGATGTAGTAATCATTTGGTACTATTTTCACTCTAACAGAGATCTTCAACTTCTTTATCCTTAAGCAATAAGTAGCACGAAAGTTCAAGAACGATGGCAGAGTTAAGAGTTTGGAATAGGGGAAGTGGCGAAGGATTTTCAGGACTCAAAACTCACACAACATTGAGATGTTTCTATTTTCTATTATAGGGAAGGTCTAGCTTTCTGAAGGTTTAGACTACAAAAATACAATTTTGTTCCAGTCTTCACTTGTTAGGCTTCATGAATTCTAACTCATAGTCTGTAAGTAATATTACAACTTTCTAATCTCTTGTCACTCTCCAACCTCTTATCTCATTTTTACTTGTAATTTCCTTTAACCTGATCAAGATCATTCCATGTGTGTTCACATACATATCCTCACCCTTTTTTGAAATGTTTTTTTTTGTTTGTTTCCATTGTTGTTTTTGCTCATCTACCGTTGTGATCTCAGAGAGGCAAACTCCTTCTCCTCTCTAAACCTCACTGCTACCAAAGCTTTACTACATTCTCTTCTAATTTTGAGAAGCATTATTTCCGAATATCTCCTCTCTAACATTTTAAGTGGCAATTCTGTCTCCTTTTCAATTCTTTCTCGTATTCTTCTAATTCAGATAAGATGCATTTTTAATATTATAAAACACCAGTTATATCAAAATACACACAAACAGAATTCTCTGCTATCATTACTGCTCTGATCGCTATTCTATTATTCATCCCTTCCTCTGCAGTTAATATTTTTACATAATAGTAGTATCTAATTATTGCCCCTGATTTTTCATTTATCTCTTCAAACTTCCATCAACCACTCCATAGAAATTGCTGTAAGGCCCACGAAAATCTCCTTATCACAAAGTTCAGTGATTTCAGTCCTTGTCCTTCTTTTAGCCACCCAACAATTATCACCTTCCTTGACGTTACACTATAGCCATAACTGCTATGACTTCCGCCCAAATGTTGTCTTCTTTGTCCATAAAAATGTAGTGTTCTGCAGTTCTCCTTTTCCTCATTCCTCATAGACTCTGTTTCTTTTACAATAATATCTTTAAATGTGTTTATCTCCTATAACTCAGATTAAGAAATTCTAGGGATATTTGTTTGTATTGATTTTATAGAAATGTCTATTTCTTTATTCTAAAGAGGTAGAAAGTTAAAACATAAATTCTACCTCTTTATATCTCCCAGTGACTACCTCAGGAGTGCTTGTTTCTTGAAGTCCCTCTGACTTCCCTAGCTCATAAGTCCTTCTGTAAAATTTTTTGCATCTATAGTCTGTCTTGTATAGGACAATACATGACTCAACACCATACTTTACTCTTGCGTGTTTGATGTTTCCTTGTGCCCTTTCTGGTTTTACTGTGATTTTTTTTTTGTAAGAACCAATTAATCTATTTAGATAGCTTTCATAAACACAAGAAACTTTTGGATTTTATTTCTCTTAAAGCTTCATCAAAATAATATAGTATTTTTAGCCTGTGGTATATTGATAATTCATGAAGAATTTACAGTAATCTAACAATTTGATTTGTTTAAGAAATTAACAAAAGGAGAAAAAAATTAAAATTCAAGAAAATAAACTATCAACTTTTTTTTCCAAGTCCAATTGACACTTTTTTTTTTTTAATTTCAGGATTTCTTATCCCATTTTCCCTGGAGAAGAAAAACAAAAATCTCTTGATCAATGCTTAAATTTTCAACCTAAAGCAGGAAAGAGAGAAAATAACTTATTTCAATTTTTTTGTGTGAAACCAATGTTTTTTGTGTTGTGAAATGGCTGCCATTTTTCCAGTAGGTAAAGATGCCCTATACTATGAAGGGTTGCCATTTAAAGAACAACTGGGAAGCAATTCAATGAAGAGGAATTGTTAAGGATAGGTTTCTTGCTGCATTCCAATCATGTTCTTTTCAAAACCTGGCTTTATGGATTTTAAAGAAATCCTGAGGGGGCACTCTTTTCCTTTTGTCCCACTGAAATATCGTCATTAAACTCCTCTAAAAATGGTTTCTGATATGATTCCGCTTTCCAGCTGAGGCAACATTTTCTATAAGTAATCACAAAACAGCTGAACTGAGTAAAAGGAAACTGGACAGGTAGGAATATCAATCCTGATGGGACCAAAGGGAGCCCTGTGTTAACTTCTGAAGCATCTGAACTTTTCTGAACCAGTTGGTTTTCACTGAAATTGGAAATGCTCTTTTACTTTCGAATCCCTGCCAGAGGAGCTTGCTATGGAAGACTTCTCTAACTATTTTTCTTCTTTTTCAGAGGAATTCAAGACGGGACATGTCAATGTGTGTGCTTAAGCGTAAAAGTGATCATTTTTTAACCACTGGGGGGAAAGTAGTTTGCCAGTGGGGAGCTAAGTGTTGAAATTTGGCATTAATCCAGCAGAGTTGGACCAATAGATCACAGATAACTATACAGTATATGACGGTGACTTCTCTTGCTTAATATGAAAAAAAAAGGAGAGTATTGAGAAGCAAGACAGGAGATTTTTCAAAAGGTGCACTACACTATTCTATTGACTTAAGCCAGCCACAAGGAAATTTAAAAACAATTTAGAGAACAGAGTGCAACTACCTCTATGAAGATCACTCTTCATAACATAGGTGAATGGGGAATATTCCAATATGAAATATTGTCTGGCATGTGTGTTTACCTTAAGGTTTCAGCAGATACTATATTGCATTCTGTAGTTAGGTGAGTTTAAGCTGAACAGACTGTTTATGTCACCCAAAACCAACAACAATAACACCCTCCAAAAGTGGAAGCAAAAGTAAATAGCCAAGTGTCTGTCTCTTGAGGGAAAGTTAATAAAAACAGAACTCTAATCCTTCCGCCAGGATTGTGGGGAGTTAGGTTTCTGTGTAAGTGTGGCTAAAAGCTCCAACTGTCATGATTTTCACATCAGGTCACAAATGCAAGCTGTTTGTTATTTTAAAATGATCATCAAAAAAATGTGATTTGAGAAAATCATTTTGAAATAAGAAATCAGAAAGGGGTTCTGAAATTAATTTCTCCTCCTTTTTTAAACATAATTGAACTGCCATGAACTGGAAGTACAATTTAAAACCCTAACCATCTGAATTTATAACAAACTTCCCCAATATATTTAATTAAAGTGAATCTTTAATTAAAATAGGTAAGAAACAAAAAGTAACACCAACACTATTATATATAAACTATATGTTTCCCATAGGTGTCTTCAAATTAAAGAAGTCAAAATAATAATTTTTAAAATCTTATATGAAAAGAGCCAAATGTTTTTCCTTCCCATTTTTCTTAGGATGAAGTTGGAGTGTATTTATCTATAAACATCACTTCTCTTGACTTTTACAATATTTATTGTTTTTGAACCACAACATTCTTCTCTAGTATTCATTTTTTCACTCAGCATTTGTTTGATGACCATGATGCATGATGATATTGAACTTGGTCTTTAGGTAAAAAATAATAACTGGATGAGTAGTCATAATTTGTAGTTTGGTTTTCAGAAATCTTGGCCATGCAAATACAGGATATAAAGGCATTGTTTGGATCAGTTCTGGATGTTTTCTGGTCTCTTATTAAAACCTTGAGTTGAGAATTCAAAGCCCTGAGTTTATAATTTCCTTTCTCCAAATGTTCCAGTGCATTTAGGGACAACCAACAATCTCCAAGACTATCCTTATTTACCCCAATATTCTTTGGCAGTTACTCTTTGGTTACCTAAAACTTTCCATCTACAGGCATTTAATTATCACAAGTGACTACATGTGATCATTTAAATTACCGTTTTGCCACTGCATGCCATGAGCTAGCAGAGCCACCCAGGCTCATGGATGCCTTTAAATCTAATTAGATTTGAGCTACTTACAAATACCCATTTTCGAGGCTGTTTCCATGCAACCATTTCTAGTGCCAATTTCTGTTTTGATTATCTCTACAAAAGCTACCCCTAAACATAATAGTTTAAAACAACTGTTTGTCTACCTCTTCTGTGGGGTGACTGGGTTCATTTGAGTAATCGTGCTGCTCACTTGTAGTTTCTGTCAGGTAGCAGTTGAGACTGGAATTGCCTGCATGTTCAACTGAAATGCTAGCAGAGCTGGGCCCTCTTCCTGTCCATGTGGTCTCAGGGCTTCCCCTAATTAGTGTGGCTGCTCTGTGAAGTCTCTCCAAAAGGGCAGCTAGACTTCTTCCATTTGGCTTATGAAAGCGAGTCTTCTAAGAGTAAAGAAACAGATGTTGTCCATCCTCTTAAAGGCATGGCCCAGAGCTAGCAGACCATTATTTCTTCCACATTCTATCAGCTAATACAAATGATAAGACACCCCAGATTTAGAGGGAGGGTATTATAGGAGGGCATCCTGGGAGACACAGTTCATTTCATTAGGGGCCATTTTTGGAAACTAGGTACCATAGACACTTTGGAATTTCTGTTTGTAGGTGTCGGTTAAAGAATTATTATTCTTTTGGTCTTTAATACATAAGCCCATATTTTAACGAGTAGTATTTGAGTAGCCTCTGAATTATAGGCTCATTTACTTTGTCAATCTTGATAATTTTGCCTATTACATATATTTTGTGATTTATTCTGGAAATTGGAACTGATTGAAAAGGACAGGGATAACTGAATATTTTTGGTATTTTTGGTCTGAGTGGGCGAGACATTGAAGCTCACTAGAGGCTGTTCTTATATTGTGGGAAATAAGATACTTACTACAAAATAGATAGGCTTGTAAATGTGATAAGTTTGTTAGCTACCATAAGATTTAAAATTTATTTTCACTAATGACAGTTAACATAAACCTTTATATATAATAACTCCACAATATCAGAACATATGAACATAAGAAAGGCTATGGAAATATGTTTTTCCTTAATAGACTTACCTAGTCTTGTCTAAACTTTAATAGCCAAGAATATGATAGGAATTTAAGATTATGTATTTATTTTTTGCTGTTGTTGTTAAGCTCTTACAAATGTCCTGCATAACTATATTGGTATCTTTAACTGTCTTAATTCTAAAGATCTCAAATTTTGAAATTCCTAACTAAAGAAATCAAATTGAAATTTTAGAATTACTGTGGCCTTCCATTCCATGTTATTGAACCATAGCTTTTAAAAAATTTTATTAACTTTATTGGGATGACATTAGTTAATAAAATTATATAGGCTTAAATTGTGCTATTCTATACTACATCATCTGTCTATTGCATTGTGTATTTACCACCCAAAGTCAAGTCTCCTTCCCTCACCATATATTTTGACCCCCTTAACCCTTTTCTACTTCCTATAGCTTCCTGACTCACCAGAATTTACTTTTCTGAAATATACAGTACACACATGACTATTTCCAAAATTCTATCCATTCATATTTCCTTCTAAAGTTCCTAGCACATTTATATCATCAGGTAGGTCTTTCATAGAGGCCAACATAAATCTAGATATTTTAATTACTTTCTTTCCCCTTAAAAGGAAAATGTACCAAACCAAGTAGACAAAGTAAAGTTTTATCAAATAAAATGTCTGCCTTTAGCAAAATGGCAATTCTATCTGGTGTTCAAACTGTTTAATCCACCTATCTACCCCCCCTCATCTGTCCTTCCTTCCTTCCCTTCTTCTTTGCCTTCCTTCTTTTTTTTTTTAATTTTATAAGTTTACTCAGATGCTCCAGTTTTAGTTCTTCAGAGGTGCTACTTCTGTTGCTCCATTCCATCTTGTTTTTTAAACATCATTAATGTCCAAAGTCAATGTCTAATATATCATAAAATTGCAAACACCAAGATTGTATTTGAAGGAAAAATGCATCAGTAGTAAAAAAATATCAAGGCATTTAAACAGTTACTTAAACTAACCAAATGGAGACTTTACACCTACACCTGTAAACAGACTAAGTTTCCCCTTAAAACTTTTTTTTTTACATAGTGAAATTGAAAATGCCAAGTAAATCCACTGTAACTCATTCTTATTCTCCTTTAAAGTGACCTTTACTTGTCTATGTCCATACTGCAATTAAGGTGTACGAGCTATGTTAGGTGTCTATAGTAAATTATTTTCAAATGAACTGAATGGTATGCAGAATTAGATTGCATGCATGAAGCTTTAATCCCAGGGTTTATGTACTCATACTGGAGTGCCAGCTGTTTCAATTGTTGTTATTGGGAAGAACTTACTATAATCCTTTTTATTAGGTTTTATTTACCATAAAATTCTCCAGCATAAAGCTAATTTTCCTTTTCTATGTAGATTTTCTTCTACTCTATCTCAGAAAATTCCATTTCTAAATTTATCTCCTTAATGAATTGCCAATATTTAAGACTATAATAGGACTTTGCTTTGGGTTGAATTTTGAGGAAGGAGGACTAGCGATGCTTCAATGGGAAAAGCGTTTTTTTTTTTCATAAAATACAAATAATTTTGTTGTTGGAAAAGGGAATAAAATAGATACTCAAAATGCATAAGATGCACTAAAGCCATAGACTCATAATTCCTGTAGCAAAAACAAAACAGAGAAAGGATGTGGAAAATAAGTTGAGCAATGTTTTCAAGAGTATAATTTAGAGGCCTGATCATATAAAATAGCAACAGCCATTTTGAAAACATGCAGAGACAAATGCCACAGTCAGGGACTGTAGTTGGGATTGCATTTTTTCCAGAAACCACAGGGAGGTAATATAAGGTGATAATACATTCTTTTATTAAAAAAATCTACTCCCTGCTGTTTCTCTACAGGGGAAGGGCAAGAGAAACAAAGGCTGGTTCTAAAAGAAAAAAGAAAAGGTAAAATGTTTTCAATTCAGTGAAGCAATTATTTTTTATTCCCTTTCTGTAACCAACTGAAAATTATTTTTCAGTTTGCTCACCAAATTTAACATGTTTAAGCATTACTTTTCTTCTCAACATAGAAAACAATTGATTGAAAAATTAAAGTTTTTCAAGAGGAAAGAATATTTAAAATAAAATTTTTATTAGCTACAAACAGTTGTAGAAGAAAATTCCCTGTCTCTCTGGGAGATCCAGAAGAAAAAAAAACACAAAAATATTTTATTTTATTTAGAACACATTTTATTAATCAGTTAATTTGTTGATTGATTTGAACTAGCTATATGTTTAGTCTAAACCCTTCACCAAATTTGAGTGCTTTCAAGTTCCCCTCAGATTACCTTCAGGCACCACAACTTTCAAGTGTCACAAATTGTCCTTATGACAATCTACGTTTCCCTGCACCTATGTTTGTTCTTCCTATGATGGAACCATCAAGCTTGCAGTAATCCTCTACAGATCTGGTCAGCTCCTGTCTCTAACTGTGCCTGCAACTCATCACTGTGTCCCAGCAACTCTTCTCTTGAATATCTCTTAAATCTGCCCATCTTTCTAATCCTTGCACTCCCTCTATTGCGACATCTTAGATATTATCATACCGACCATATATTTAGAAAATTCAAAGCACCTTAAATTGTACTACCTATATATCAACAAGCTTATTATGCTGCTGTATGTTTTAAAATAATGTGTCCATACAAAAAAATCTACAATATAGAATAATTCTGGAGGTTTCCTCAGATTCAGGTTTTGTTTAGTTCCTTGTTTGACAAGAATGCTTTATAGGTGGTGCTTTGTATCACCTTGAATTTTGAAACAAGCTGGATAGCAATAGTCCATTGTTCTGCCCTCTAAACAAACCCCAAGGGCCAAATATCTTGTATTATCAAACTGAAGAGCAAGTCAATATCTCACTACCAAAAAGGATGATGGCACAATTACTGTCTTTAATGTCAACTGAATACTTGACTGGATTAACACCCATCCTGCTCAAAATATGTTTATGTGGAAATAAAATGATATCGCTAATGGTAGATTACATAACAAAAGCAAGACATATCTATGAGTGCTTATAATGTGCCCATGAGTGTGCTAAGTGCTCCCCAGGATTATTTAATTCTTAAACCTGCCTTATAAGATGGGTGCTACTTTCATTAGACTTTTTATGGATGAGGAACCTTAGCCCAAGAGATGTTAAACCACTTTCTCAAGATGGAGCAGCTAGTGATACTGTACTTAGAATTTAAAGTTTTGTTTTGCTCTGTAGCTCAAAGCTTTATCATTGATGACATCGCCTCCTCGTCGGTATCTGGTTTTCACTAGTGCTTATAAAGACTCAGCATTATATCTCAATTTTAACAGATTTATAACGTTGGGCTTTTTTACAATATACACTCTCACGACTTGAAAAATGGAGACAAAATTTTGAACTGCCCTCATTGGGTTAATCAGAAAATAAAATAGCATTTAAAGCTCACAGGGGAAGAAAAAAAAAAACACCAGTCCAGTTAGAACTGTTTCATCCCCAGGATTAATTGTTTCTCTTTTACCATGAGGAACGCATCTCCTGTTTGATGAACTGTTGACAAGTTTGCCACACAGTGGGAGGGCACATATGCTATGCTGTGATGTTGTAAAATGAAAACGTGAGATGGGATTCTGGTGCCTACAGCTGTTACTTTCGAAGCAGCATTAGGAAATCTGATCAAATTAATTCCATGTGTATATATTAGAATAAATAACAACAAACCATTTCCTTTGCTCCCATTAAAAAATAAGTATATAATGAAGGAGAGAACAAGTAGGATACAAAACTGACATCCTTAAAAAGACTCACATTAGATTTTGATAAAGCACTTTACTTTCAAGTGGCTTAAAAGAAAGAGGGGGAAAAAAGAGACAAGATATTTCTCTTATACTCACTCAACAGTAAGCACAATCAGGTGGGTAAAATCAGAAGTAGCTCTAATTTCTGCTGTAAGAACAGAATTGATAAAATACCCACTGGACAATTTTTGTTTGTCAGAAAACGATCTAGAAAATTAAAAAATTCTGTGGCATTTAACATGTAGTGTCCTCAGATGAACTTAGTATTACTATTCCCTTTTTATAGGTGAGGAAACTAAAACTCAGACATTACGATCTTCAGAAAAACCTAAAGGCTTTTTAGTGCTAGACCAAAGATTACAAGTCTGGTTTTATGACTCCAAAATCTGTGTTTTCTACCTCACTGAACTGTGTTACAAGGTATAAAACAATCCAAATAGGTAAAAATTTAAAAAAAACATTAAAAACTAAGAGAAGATATTTGATTATTTATTAGCATTGCTGTTTATTAACATTAAAAGCTTAATTTTAGAAAATAGAAAACAGAAGTTCTGGTTAGAAGTTCTGGGCATCTGAGAAGAGGAAGCACATTTTTAAAAATAGGACATAGATAAATAGACCTGGCTAGAAGTTCTGGACATCTGAGAAGAGGAAGCAACATTCACCATCTGAAATGAGTGGCTTTGAATGCAAAGAATGAGAGATACAGTCCCTGATGGTCATCGTGTGGCTTAAAGCTTGTATTTGAAAGGGAACAAGTGGGATAGTCCTGTGCACAATGAATATTCAGCTGCCAGCTTTCCCACGCGGCACCTGCAGCCTCTAACCCACTGCCTGGACCAGTTCGTTCCTGTCAGCTAATCGCCCTTACCAAGACATTGCAACCTAGAGTGCAAGAACAGTGCTGTCAAACCAGAAATCTTTTTGTTCTGTTTTTAAAATTTTTGTCAGAATCTCTCACTTCTAATAAAAGCACAATCTCCCAGGTCCAAAGCAAATGTGACCTTTTCTGATCTTTCCTTTTCTTTTTCTTCGTTGTCTAAAAAACAACCATTGACATGTCTTGAAAGAAAAGCTCCAGGTAGGAGTTTTCACATGAACTGACTCCTTTGGTATTTTCTAAACACGATTTATAAGTCAAGCATCAGTTGACCCTTTGACCCATATCGTCATAAGTCCTTTGTATCTGTGAAATTTCTTTCACTCACTGATGACAGTTTGTCTTCAGCTGTTTTGCGAAACCTTTTGCGGGGCATGTGGACAGGCAAATGCAGCAATTCCCACTGCTTCATTCAAAACTATCAAAAAATGTCTTGTAGCTGCACCTTAACTTTCAGAATAGATGGACACTACTCTCTACCTACAGAGAAAGATCAATGTAACTCTAAATTAATCATGTTTGATTGTAAGAACCGACCAAAGTGTCTACAAGGCTAATAATTTCAGATAATATGGCAAAATGTATTGGCCCAGACCTTACAAAGCTTGTCACCTCTAAAACCATAAGAATTCAGTTTTTAGGAAATGTTATTCTTCCACTGATCTGCCAAGCTTCTCCCATTTATATATTTATTACCTTGGTGGTATCATTCTTTTTCATATAATAGCTACGGTGACAATTAAATTAAATCCAGTGATTAGAATATGCTCTCCAGCTTTGAAATGAAATGCTTTGGCTTCTCTTTAATTCCCATGTCCTATGACACCACCACTAATGCTTTGGCAAGGGAGCTCCTCTGAAAGGCCACTCCATTTGCAGACTTTCCTTCTAGTGCTGGATCCCGTGCTTTTCCAACCAGATTGTACAATGACTAATCAATCATGTGGGCAGAAATCTTTACAATATCAACATTTGATACACACACACACACACACACACACACACACACATATATATATATATATATATATATATATATATATATATATATAAATCTTCAAAGTATAAATCAAGATGTTTTGAGAATTGACTAAGATTATCAGCTTTAACAAAAAACCAGAACACTGGTTTCTGAAAATATGCATAATGGAAAATATCACTTGAACTAACTAAATCTGTTAAAATTAATAACTTTATTTGGTGCCCATTTTTGACCAGATTTTTTGGCATCCCTTATTATGAGAACTATTTAGTACCTGGGGACCATTTTGCATTAACATCCATAGGCACAAAACTGAAAATATCTAATTGTGCTCAGTCATGTATATTATTTCATTTTTTTTCTTCATTTCAACCTTGTAAGGTATCACAGGTCATTTTACAGGTGAATTGGTTAAATCTAAGTGACTTCTCCAAAGTCATACAGCTTACAGAAATAGGAGGTGTTGGGGCCAGATTTAGGGAAGGTCTTCTAATCTCAATTCTTCCATTCAGTAAAATGCCAGAGGCCTGGGTTCCTTCTCCCACACCTGTGAAAGGCTCCTGGAAAGGCCAGATGAATTACCTAATTTTCACTGTTTCCGCTTCTTGACTGGAAAACTTTTCAGTAATTTTATTTATGTGGTGAGAAAGCTATAGTGAAGAGAGAATGGGAGGAAGAAAAGGAAATGGTCATGTTGAAACTGCTAATGGTTTTATGTTTGGTGCAACCTTTGTAGATTATTTTTGTGTTGTTTAGTTTGTGTTGATTTTTGTTGTTATCGTTCTTAGTTGGAAAGCAGTAAGAGTTGAACATGCGATCTTATTTGTATAAATAGGTAAGTTCTTCTTAACTTTAAGTCTGCATTAGAAACTGTTTTCTTCCTGTGCAGCTTAGGGTCCCACATGGTAACTGCAACAGAGTAAGTGCTCATTGAATGTCTGCTAGACTTAATTGAACATTGTCTTCATCTTCTGAACAAAGACTCAAACTGGTAAAAGAATTCTCAAATGTCTGACTTAGTCCAGCAATTCTGTCATTATTATGCAGAGGATAAAATTTGTGAGGTCAGTTTATAAACATAGAACTTTATACAAATTGTGTGTAACTTGTAAAATTATCATTGTGCACAGGCACCTCATTCATTTTCTGCCTTTTATCATGTAAATTCATGGCATGTGCATAGACAATTAAAATGAATGAATATTTGCTCATTTGTCGTGATGGAATTTTATAGCAAAGCATAAACCTCTTCATTCACTTCTGGCATTTTTCCCTTAGCTCTGAGAAATACATAATTTTCCACATTTCAAAGCAGGTCAGCACAAATGACAATTGGAGATATCATAATAAGTGGTAAACAACTACTCCGAAAGCCACATTTAAAAAATAAAGGTAAATTTGATACTGAACATTCACCTCCAAGCAGCCTACATTCCAACAGGGCCAGTTGCTCATATTTTCAGACCCTAAGGGATTGTGTCAGTTAAAAGTATGGGTTGCAGAGCCCATTCTCTGGAACCAGCCCCACAGAAAAGCACTGCAGTTGATCTATGACATGACTGAAACCCCACTGAAATCTTAATTTTTTAGTGTTTCGAGCTTTCAAATTCAGGTTTTTTCTTTTCCTCTCACATTACAATTATTAGTTTTACTAAGGATAATGAAGTCCTCTGAAACTAGGAAATGAAATTTAACTTGGGAGCATTTTCACTTATTACCTATTAAGAATGGTTACATAATTTCTAAAATATGTGGCTTTGCCTGTCAAACATGAAAAATTGAGAATTGTAGTTAATGACATCTGTTTCACAGGTATCATACTCTTACGGGAGACGTAGTTTATGCTTCTGGACATTGTTCTCAGAGTGCCTCTCAATCCTAAATTACAAGCACTATGGACCTTTAGAGGAATAAGAAGGCAATTTATTCTCCTTTACACGCAGCCTAGACTGGTGTTTAAAATCAAGGCTGCCAACATAGCAATTGTGTGGTGTTTCTTTAATGAGGGTGTTGCTGGACCAGAAACACAGCTGAGACGTTTAGATTTATTTTATGGCAGTCCTGAGAAACGATCTATTCCTAATCAGAATAATTTGCCCATGAATCGCTTCTGACAGTGCTCCACAAGCAAAGCAAATCTAAAAGTCCTAATCTCTCCAAAGCTATGAATCCCAAGAAGAGACACATGTACCTCTGTGCAATAAATTTGTGAATAGACACAACTGTTAAACAGGTATAAACAGAATACATTATATTAAACCTTCTCCTTAAAATGATAAATAAAACTGTAGTTGTCTTTTAATTTTGAACTCCTAGTTTTAGGGATTTTAATATGAATCAATGTCCAGGTGAACATTATTCAGTCTCTCCAACTAAATTTAAACTATTTTTGCTCAAGGCAGAACCCAGGTTATAAAACTGTTGACTTTCCATCAAGGTTTAAAATAACAGCAAAGTTCATAAAAATAATTTATTTACTCTGAAAAATTCTGGGGGTCTCTTTCTGCTTTTCTAGTACTCCTTTTATCAAGTTAAAATTAAAGTATTAACTTGCATATCTCAGGATTTCTAGTTTCACGTGATTTTGCACAATAGATTAGAAAATCAGAATTGACAGTGAGGTCTTTTGATTCCAAAATATACAAGAAAAAAAGAAAAAGGGAAAATTATTTCCCAGAAGGCATGGATAGAGTGCAAAGTGACAATCAGTAAATTTTATCTGGTAATGTTTAAAGGTAAATGCTATGATAATACTACTTTACTAGAGAGCTCTACTTCACTATAAATTATTGTTCATGACCATCTTGTGTCATTTAGTAAGTTAACAGGGAATAGTCTTTTAAAAATATTTTTTTCCAGATATTCTACACATCGTTTATTTTTTTCTAGTTTTAATTTAGAAAACAAATTATTCATTTTAAATGATCTTTCCTCTACCTTTTTTTTTTGGTAAGACAGCATTGATCAATAATTTTAGCACATGACTAAGCAATGAAATTTTCAACAGATATAATGAGCAATATGACTTTTTTTTGAAGCAAGAGGTTTCCAATGCAGCCCTTCACAGTGAACTGACATTTGGCCGTGAAGAACCTTTCTAAAGTTCAGGAACTGCATTAAAAAGAGAATTATAAAGGGCATCATTAAAATTTAGGTAGAAAACTGTTACTGAGCATTTCAATTACAGAGCTACATGACTGGCAGTAAGAAATAATAGGCACAAATTAGTCCTATTGACTCTTTCTTAACATCTATTCAGCTGGCCTAAGAAATGACTGGCTTCGATACTGTCTCAGGTTCTGTAACGTCCCTATATTTTGTCTGGTTATCACTGCTTTCTCACGGAGACTTCTAAAGAACTTTTGTTGATACAAAAATTACAGACTCATTAGCCTGACTTATTAATCAGACTTATTAGCCTGATTTCAGCTCTAGTTAGCTTTGTCTCCACTTTTCTCTCTGCTGTAGACATACGTTCTTTACACACAGTAGTCAGAGGCCAAGAAAAGGAGGAATGCTCATTCCATAAAATGTGATACTTCTAATTAGTCTACTGAGACTTTTGAAATATGCATAAAACTGTAGATGTGGTATTAAATCACATTTTTATTACCCAGAAATTAATGTTTACCATGTGTATGCAAAGGTGTTAAGGATTTGAAGTGTAAGTTTTAAAGGTACTAATAATTATTTGTTTCTACAATATGGTTCACATGTATGTATTTTTTTTCTTTAAAGAAACTTTGGATAAAATATATTGTTTATAATAATTTTTAATTCAATTTCTCTCTTTGTTAGATTGTTCAAAGAAATATATACTCCACTGGTGTCTGGAATATGGTCTGTTTCAGTAAAGCCTTTCCTGTTGCTTCAGATAGTTTAAATGAGCTGGAGAAAAATAAACTCTAAAAAAAAACAAAAAACAAAGAGGGCATCATTGAGGCCAAAATTGTGTTTAGCTCACTAACAGAGACATAACTTTAAAGATTTAAATAGTATTTGGTTGTCACATTTACTCATAAGAATTGACAAATTTGGAATGGCTGACAGACAGGAATTGATTAGTGAGTTTGTGGGGATGGAAGGAAAGCGATGGAAATGCAGCTTATTAAAAATCTGCAATTTTTTACTGGAGTCAGCTTGCCATAATAAATGTAAGAATAGGCTTGATTTCATTCAGAATTAATGTAGTTTGAAATTAAAATGAGTCTGAGTTCCTGCCTCCAGGAGGTCTGCTGACATTTCTAGGGCTGTTTCAGAGACTCCACATGATAAATACAATGCATGTGCGTATGTGTGTACCTATGCATACATTATATCAACAACAACAACAACAACAACAAAAACAATTAATAATAAAGTAACAGTTGTCCAAAGCAAAGAATATCAATTGTGGAGGTAAAACCCATAAAATTTAGGAAATGTATACTTGGTAAGATTCTGAATAACTTTAAGATGTCAATAGCTATTAGCTCTATTTTAGCTAATAAACTTGGTTGCAAATAAATATTTAATCATCAAATTATTTTTGAGTTCTCTATCTCTCTCTCTCCCTTCCTTCCTTCTGTCTCTGTTTCTCTCAACGTTGAACTTTTTCCTACATCAAAAACTGCCAAATAACTCATTCATGTTGCAGAGAAAAAACAACTTTATCCCACAACAGGGATCACACAATAAAATAGAATCAAGTCCAGCATTACCAACAATACTATAGTGAGGTTTAAGCAACTTCAACTAGAAAGAATTCAAACCAAAGGAAGAAGTGAAGCTTAGGTTAAAATGATAACCCTCTTCAAATTAGTTGCTTTGGGAAAATAAATGTCACCCTATAATTTTGAGAACCATATCTTTGCATAAATGAAGTTACCAGACATACATTCTAAGGAGCCTAAATCAATCTGAAATATGGTCCTTGAATAAAATACAGTAGGTGAAACCAGCTATGATAAGTAATGTGGCAGTTGAAGTTCTACGCTACTCTCTCATTTCCTTCCCCAGTAGTGCCCATGAGGCTTTTATAAAGGTCACCTGGTTTGAAATCTGTCAAATTTAAATTGATAGTTAATTATTCTGATGGATCTTTCAGCAGAAAAAAAAAAAGATTCTGGTCACCAATTCATGTGGTGACAAACTTGACTGTTGAATTCATGACAATAAGTTCTTATTCTTTGACTGGCACTAGGTTTATGTATACGGTGGATACAGACTGTCTCCATGGTACCTAGAAAGGTCACATTTTTATTGCATGAGAGACCTTTTATTAGCACTGAGTCTTGCAAATACAGGGGAAACAGGGAGTCCATGTCAGTTCCAATGACCACCTGACAATTCTGAGACACCAAACATCACCTAACATAAAACATCAGAATTCTTTATCTTAATAAATAAATAAAAGTATACAATGGAATTGTTTCAGCTAGAACATAAAAATATTTTCAAAAACTAGATATTATTAAGTTAAAATAACCCTGGGCTCAAACTGAATTCCCAGGACAATGACATAAAACAAAGAGGAACAGGAAAGAGAAAAAAAGGCAATTGGGATTAACAATGGTGACCTATAAATGAATGGAAGATAAAGCAGATTATTCAGGCTAATTAGACTAAAAGAATAATCAGAAAAAAAATTATCTTTTTATGTGACAAATGAAGGGATTCTCTTGAAGTGAGGTAATTTATGTGATAATTTGGGACTACATTAAAGAAAGTAAATAATATATAATTTAGGAGAATAGTGGTCAATTTATATCAATTAATTGGCTCCATTATTCCAAACAACTTTAATGCTACAAATAATCTCTCTTAAAAATCATGTAGTTTCGAAGAAAACTGATTTGGGACCATAATTATTTCTGAAAAACTTCATTCAGAGAAGTAGCTAGACAAATATTTGATTGAATGACATAAAAATGTGTGTACACCGAAGTTAAGAAATCTTGGGAGTCATCTTAAAATTCTGCCTAATACAGTCTCTCCTCTAGCCCACAAAAATTCATGTCCCTCCCAAAAGCAAAATACAGTTACCCCTTCCTAAGCTTCCCAAGAATCTCATCGTATTCAAGCAAAGGCACAAGTCTAAAATGTCACCATTTAAACCTAAATCTCATTATCTAAATAGTCTTAATTAGGGCTAATCAGGTTCCTAGTTATAATCCATCCTGGGTTAAAAATACTTTGCATCTGTGGACCTGTAAAATTAAAGATAAAGTTACATGCCCAAGTTATGTGCTCTCACAACCTATAATGATAGAATTAGCATAGGATAAAAATTATAAATATTCCTTTTCAATAAAGAATAAAATGCCAGGGAGAATGAAGTCATTGGGCCAAAGAAAGTTTGAAATCCAGTTAGATAAAATCCCACCAGAGTCCCTTGATTAGGTTTCAAGGCTTGGGAATAATCCTATATGGTTCTCAGCTCCTTCCTCAAGTCATCCCTCCTTAGTCATTAAGGTAGAACCTGTTGGCCACTAAGTAGTTTTACCAGCCTGCTTCCAAACAGTAGAATTTGGGGTATATGGCAGCTTTTTTTCATTTCTTTCTCTCTTCTGCCTTTCTCTTTCTCTCTCCTCTCTCCCTCCCTCCCTCCCTTCCTGAATATATTGTTTATAAATATATTGCAAAGTGATTCTCAAACTGGATTATGCATCAGAATCATCTTGGGGGCTTGTTAGAACACAGATGTCTGCACCGGTGTCCAGTTCCTGAATTAGTAGGTTTGATTCAGCCACAGAATCTGCATTTCCAACAAGCTCCCAAGTGATGCTGATACTGATGATCCAAGGAATAAGCTCTGAGAACCTCTATATTATATACTTTAATAATTTGCTGTTTTATTATTCAATTATAGTCTTATATTATTTTCCTTAATCACACTGGATTATAAATACCTAGAAGGTAGGGTTGACTCATCCGTCACCTTAAATCGCACTATGTCTAGAAAAGGGCTTTATATATATATATAGTAGAAGCCCAAATGGTGTACCCAAAATTAAATGATTATCACTACATTATTTTAAGTGGCTCAATGCAAGGGATACAATTCCACTTCAACAAAATTTACATTTTGAAATGAGCATGTTTTTGCCAACTGATTCATAAAAGTTTTTTTTTATTTTATGAATGGGATGACTTTCATAAAGTATACTCAGCAAAACAGATTACTTATTTTAAAAATCTCCATAAAAAGTAATTTGTATAGTTAAAAATCTCTTGTTAAACTTGGCAGAAAATGTGAAATAATGGTAAGAGGCAAATAATAAAATAAATCCTACCATGATCATACTGACCAGTAACCAAATAAAGTCTGACAAATCCCAGGTATGGCATAAATGCTTTGACATCTGATATCAAGGGCAATGGTGCTCTTTTTAAAAAGCATCCCCATAATGACGTCTCGGGTGCCGTGCTATGCTCTACAGACAGCCAAAGGAACGTGAAAATTTTGGCTCACAGGCAGGGCTGATTTATTCCATGTTGATTTTATTGACAGCATGTGCCTGGTCTGTATTTTAGCCCTTTTTTTTTTTTTTTTCTCCCGCTTCTGAGAATCTAATCTGAACAAAGCTGGGTAGCCAAAACCTGGGCATAGCACTGCTAACGTAATGAAATCAAGAGAATAATGGTCCCAAATTTAGAAAAGCTATAAAAAACAAAAGGGGAAAATCCATTTATAATAAATCCAAAATAGCTAGATAAGTATGATGTTAGTTTTTATATATCTAAAAATGAGATACGTAGGATATAGTAAAGGTCAAATAGTAACTAATAAAGGAAAATTTTTTTAATAAGCCATATAGAAACTCTCTTCAAATGACTGAAATGAGAATGAGTTTTTTAGAACCATGACAAAGTTTTTAACTCTTTACTCAATGTCTTAAATATCTTTCATACATTTCTTTTTCTAAATATATATGCATAAAAATGTTCTTTTCTGTAAATATTTCACAAACCACATTCTCCAATTTAGAACTTTCGACTCTTATAGGATCATTCAAGAACCATTCAATTCATTCCTTTAAAATTAAACCTAAATACTGATTGAATGAGCGTTATCTTTTAAGCACACCTGTATTCAAACTCATGTTTTCTTTTCTGGTTTGTACAATTTCCTCCTGGAAGCAAGCCTCAAAGAACTTCTTATAATTTGAAAGACAGCCTCAAGATTCAAATTTAGATTTTTTTTCCTCATTCTGAATCCCACCCAAGACCATCCTAATGGCTCCAGCTGTGATAGGATAGTTTTGATTCTAATCTTAGACAGCTTAGTGCCATAGTCACAGACAACTGAATGCATTTATACTGAACAGGTAGTGCTGCTTCTCTTGCTGCAGCTCTGGCTCTGGGGAGGATATAACCCTTCATAGCCCTCAGTCCTCTCCTCTAGAGATATTTCACCACAGAGATATTGAAAACAGATGTAATCTCTATTGTTTTAATGATACCTTCCATTCTTTTATTTAATCCAGTTTCTAAAACCTGTCAACATCCCATGATTTAACACTACCTTGCTATTAGCCTTCTGAAAGAAAATCCCCCGACTTACTCTATTCCATCCCAAACCTTGATGTTGCATTGATTGAATTATTTTTTTTATTTTTATTTTTTTACTCTTTATTAAACTGATATGTCAATTCCTGATATTCTCAGAAGTTTAGCTCTAATAGAGGTGTCAAATTCATGTCTCCCTCTGTGAAGGCTTAAAAAAAGTTGAGAGTTGTAAATTGATTTTGGATAAAGTTCAATCTCCCCGAACTATTTTTTTAACCACGGAAATAGCTAAAGCTTAAACCTAGGATGAGTATGATGGCTTGCGATTTCCTATTATATCATTTCTAGCCATATGACGTATGTTAGGCTTCTTTATCCCATTCTCCCACAGACAGACACCCCCACCACTAAACTTATCTACTTTAGGGTTCATAGGCTATTACCAAATAAAAGCTTCATAGTAGATTGATGAAGAATGCTGGGAATCAAAATGAACAAGATGTCCCAAGTTATGAGCATCGTTTCATCAAATGTCTCTAGGTACAATTGCCATTTAGCAAAAATATAGATGCTTTTTTAGAATCACATCAAACTTAATTCCTATTTACAATAGGTAAGAAATATTTTTAACATTCAATGCAAAGTAAACTTATTTTTCAACTGATTTTAATTTCTTTTTCTGTGTGATTTTTGTATACCAAAAATTAATAAGTGGTGTTTAAAAGCTTTCAAAAACTGTGAGGTTCAAAAAACAAGATGTCAAACTGTATCCAACTTCATTGTATTTATAATCCTTTGCAAACCTCACTTACACTGCAAGGTGTGGATTTGCCTAAGCTTAAATTAATCCCTGTTTACACATGTCACATAAGTCTATCTCTTTCAACCCAAGGGACAGCACAGAGAATTTCCAAGGCATAAGTGAGCATGTTGATTTTAGCCAAAATGAAACATAACGACCTAAGAAATGTTCTGTTATGATAACAGTAAAATATAGACAGAGTTGAAGTACTACTCACCAGTACTACCTCCTGCTCTCATTCAGACATGCCAGTTTCTCCACTGAGAAACTTGGTTTCAGATGTACAGTCTTGGGCAATTTCATGAGGTCATTTTAACCTCATAAATTCTCAACTATGAACAAGTGACAAAGAAGGAGTGAAGACCACTGACAGACTTCCTAACCTTCCTAAGGATGGCTTCTGTTTATTTAGCAGAATTGGAAATGGAAGGTTGCATATTCCTGAGTAAATCGGGTTAGTTGCTACTTTATGGATCAGGGGTACTTTGGGGGGTTCAGCGTAATCTTGTAAACAGTCTGAGGGGAATCAGATACAACTCTATAGAGTAGCAAAATTTAGAATTTAGCATAGTAAAACTGCGCAACTCTAGCTGAAGTCCCAAGGCTATAACACTTAGAGCAAGGAGTAACATTATTTATTAACTAAGGAAACAACATATAATCTGACTAAGTCTTTAAGGCATTCCTATATATTTGTATGTGTGCATGTGTGTGTAAATGTTAAAAAGTCTCTGCCCTCCTTCAATATTACTGAAGAATTACAGAGAAGATAGCAATCATCTTAAATGCTATATTCATGATTACTTTAGACAGACAGATATACAGACAAAATGGTTTATGTCTATAAGCCTTTCTTCCTTTTACCATTTTATTTTGTCTTCCCTGAACTATACAAATCATTTTCAAAAATATTTTGAAGAAGAAAATTCAGTATTTATATTAGTAAAATTCTCATTTTAGAAATAAGAAAAATAAGACTCACTTATGAACATGAAGGGACTAACCTAGGATCTAGGCCCCTGATTTCTGGTGCAATAAATATTACACAACACAATACTGCTTTTTAAGCCAAGCTCTACTTTGCATTTATTCAAACGTGTTATCCAGAATCATATTAGTAATCCAGGTTTATATACACTGCATTCAGTATATTACTATATATGTATAATGGAGTGTAGTGTCTATTGTTTTTTCCATTGTTTGGTTTTGTCACCTGATATATCTTTCCTCATCCTTCTAGTCCTAATTAGAAACTTATTTCTCAATTTCCAAGTTTCAGGGTACAAATATTGACACAGGGTTGATCAAGAAGAATTAGATCATTTCTCAGGGACATAAGGACTGGTATGGAAGCAGGAGATACTAATCAGAGTCCAAGACTGTTCTAAAAAGACTGGGAAAGAGATGGTGTCTTTTCTGGGAAAATTACTAAACTTCTGGGAATGGCTAGCGACAGTCATCTCCCCAACTATATGGAGCAAAACTGCCTATAAAATAAGGTTGAAAATAGAGAAGAAGAAAGAGGAAATGGATGGGGAAGAGAGTCCTGGTGAACCTGAGGGTCTAGTTTTACCCTTGAAACAATGGGTTCCTACTTGACTTTCCATGGAACGTGAGTTTTCACAGTGTTCCTGACCTTTTGCTAAGGCTAATCAAAAATAAATTAACATTATGACAATGTTTTCTGGGTTATTCCCCATATTATTTCTGATGACAGATGGAATAAGTTTGGTTTTTTTGTTTTGTTTTGTATTGACTAAAAGAGTATACTAAAATATCTTTAGGAAATAATCTGAAAGAAAAACTCATTTCATTTTTTGTCTTATTAGAAAACAGAATCCCCTTTGTAAGGAAAAATTACTTAAAATAATTTACATATATTTATTTTTACTAAAATTAATGTAACTTACTGTCCACTTAAACTTATGACATCTTTATACAAATAATTTCAGTAATTTTCATTTATTTTTATTTTTATCCATTCTTTAAGTTTTTTGTTTATTCCAAATTTAGAGAATTTTAAATGTAAAGCCTATTGTAAGAGGCCTTACGTAAATATGTATAGCTACAAAACCTTGACCCAAATCACTGATCTAATTCACTGTTGAAACATGCCTAGAAATATAAATATTTATATGTATGAATATGTATATACATATATATACACATATACATATATATGTGTATATATATATATATATATATATCCATAATTTATATATTTGTATTAATCAGGGTTCTCTAGAGAAACAGAAACAATACACACACACACACACACACACACACACACTAATGAGTATTATCATATTTAAAATATTTTAAATATCCTATATATTTATTTATAAGGAATTGGCTCATGCAACAATGGAGACTGAGAAGTCCCACCGTCAGCCCTCTGTAAGCTGGAGACTCAGGAAATCAGGTGGTAGCAAAATTCAATCTAACTGAAAAGGCCTGAGAACCAGGAAAGCCAAAGGTGTAAATCTCAACCCAAAGGCATCTGCAGACACATGTCCCAACCAGTCAGGCAGAGAGGAATAAATTCTCCCTTCTTCCACCTTTTGTTCCATTCAGGCCCCCAAAGGATTGGATGATCTCTACCCATCTGGGGAGGGCAATCTGATTCACTGATTCAAATGTTAATCTCATAAGAAAATACCCTCACACACACCTAGAAATAAAAGTCAAATATCTGGGCACCCCATGATTTACTCAAGTTGACACATAAAATTAACTATCAAAATATTATTTACTGTAGGGGATATATCTATATCTATATCTATATTTATATCTATATTTATAGGGATATAGAGGATATGTCTATATCTGTAGGGGATAGATGATGATAGATAGATAGATAGATAGATAGATAGATAGATAGATAGATAGATAGATGATAGATAGATCCCCTACAGTAAATAAAGAGGCCAACAAGAATAAATTTAGGTGAGAGTAAAGGTCTATGTTCACATTAAAGATCACTCCAACTAAATTAAGCATAGATTTAGTTATACCAGACAAAGAAATCATTTATGTGTGAAAAGAATTGTGAAGTTCAAATAATACAGAAGTTTGGTAATAAGAAGAAAATGAATTAATTTTAACTTATATTAGAAGAACATGAGTAAAATAGTAGCATTTTATTGTCCACATCTGGCATTCTTTGATTCCACATATATCAAGTGATTAGAACACTTGAGTGGATATAGACCCCAGATAGTCAAAATTAGGAACAAACATTGTCGAATTAAGAACAAGTGTAATTTTTTTTATCTTGCAGAAGGTGTATAATTATTTTTTAAATGCAGAGATATAATGCTCATTGTGGAATATTAAAATTGAATAATGTTGTACATTATGTGAAAGATCATAATGTTGTTTGCAATTATGTGAAAGAACATATGAACAGTTTATTGCACTATTTCTTTGTGTTAATATTTTCATTAATGTTCTATTTAATACTTATGCAATCTCGATGTCACATTAACAGTTTCATTTTTTTATGTTTATAATAGATGCAATAAAAATATATCCTTCTTGAAGTTATGTATTTTTTATTCTACTTTCTTTGATAGCTAGATAAATATACATTCTAAATGTATCTCTCCACACCACATCCCTAATGATAATGCTTCCTAATGATGTGCTTAAAACCTACAAATATTCTTCAGTGAATTTTTCAGATATGATAAAGACAAATTTCTTAACTACTTTGTTGGCTTTAACCTAGTTCTATTAGATTACTCTATGGTGCCATTTAAAAGCACTTTTTTATTAATCAAAATTACGTTTTTAAAATGAGTTGAAGATAATACATTTTTTTTATGAACTAGTAACATTAAGTGAAACATACTTTCCACAAGTTGGGAAATAATATTTAATGATATGAACTAAAATGATAGCTATTAAATTTGTGATACATTAATAAAACTACATAAAATATGTTTTCATTGATGTTTAGAAATTGATTCTGCCATATGTACCTGCAAAGTAATTAAAATTGTAAATTACATACGTGCTTTTATTAATGTCCTCTATTTGAAGGTTGCAAGAGAGAAAGGCAGGCCTATAATAAATGAAAAATGACTAGAAGCAAAATTAAGAGTTACTATTAAAGAAAATTTTGAGTAATTGGATTGTTACAACTATGGACTAGGCTACACTGAAATATATTGAGCTTTCTATCCCTCAAAGTGCTCTTAGAGTAGATGACCTTTGATTCAGATTATTCCACGTGGGACTCAGAAATGACTTAGGAAGATGTAATAAGTGAACTTGAATTTCTCTTTTATTGTCTCAATATTAACATTCCAAAACTTTATTAAGCCAAAAATGATTATGGCCCAAAAAAAGAAGAAGGCTGAAACATCAGAACTTTGAAAAAAAGCAAGGTTTTAAGTAGTAGTGATTTCACACCTAAATGAAGCAAGAACAGGGGTCATCGGGGCTTTAGTATGACTGCATTGGGAAGCTCAGAATGCTTAGCCACTCCCTCCCTTGTCCTTTCATGGCACATATCACACTGCTCTGTATTTAATTGTTTATGTGTTAATATCTTCTACTAGACTGTGAGGTTCTTCAGATCAGGGTATATGTCTATCTTATTCACTTTTGCATATTCAATAGTAACCAGTGTTTGAAATATAATATTTTAAATAATAATTATTAACTCATAAAAAGGTAAAAGTAGTAGAAAATTTATATCTCACCTAACTTGTTCCATAGTTCTGATGTCCTTAGTCATCAGGGAGTACCCAGACTATAGGAAATGAACTAGCAAACACAAAAATTGCATGTGCCATGCTTGCAAATAATAGAATTTTAGGCAACTTGAATATAATAGAAGCTTAAAATTTTTAAATAGCCAAATTTAGGTAATCTCAAGTTTCCTAGATTTTTTTCATTTAAAATTTGATCTTATTCACTCTTAGATATTAGTTTTATCCCTCTCTTATATACTAAGTATATTATTCATGTTTTCTATTTTACTTTTTTGATAAACATTATTTAGCATAGATTTAGTTTTACAGATAACTTACAAAGATAGTACAGATAGTTCCCATATACCCTTCTCCTAGTTTCTAGTTTCTGTTATTATTACTATCTTATATCAGTATGGTACATTTATCACAATTACTAAACTATGATATTAAATATTATCAAATAAAATCCATATTGCATTCAGGTTCCTTAGTTTTTACTTAATATCCTTTTTTTGTGCCAGGATCCCATTCAGGAGGCCACATTACATTTAGTCCTCATGCCTCCTTAAGCAATTCTAGGCTGTGACCCTTTTTCAGATTTTCCTTGTTTTGATGACCTTGACAATTTTGAGGGACACAAGTCAGGGATTTAATAAAATGTCCTTCAATCTGGATTTGTCTGATGTTTTTTTTTCTCATTATTAGACTGGGGTTGTAGGTTTGGGGAGGATGAGCACAGAAGTACAGTGTCATTCTATCACATCTTGTCAAGCGCACATACCATCAACAGGATTTACCACTGTTGATGTTAACCTTGATCACCTGACTGAGGTAGTATCTGTCAGTTTTCTCCACTGTAAAGTCATTCTTTTTCCCCTTTCCCTACTATACTTTTTGAAAGGAAATCACCACGGACAACCCACAATTAATGAGAGGGTAGTTATGTTCCACCTCTTTGGAAGTACGTATTAGAAACTTTGAAATCTAACTCTTTCCTTCTATGATTTCAATTAACAGCAACCTCAGATTAGAAGAGTCTGATAAATGTAGTAGGTCTTTCTGAGTTTACAAAAGGAAATTCTGGGGGGATTATATATTAAAGGGATTACATATTAAAGGGAAGTGCTATCTTTA
>NW_017731703.1:1679377-1748770 GCF_001890085.2 Hipposideros armiger
ATAATTTTTAAATGCTGTACTTTCAGTACCATTCCACAGAAGAAATCAGCAAGTATATATAATCATAACTAAAGTTATACACGAAAATATTTGCAATTTGGTGGTGAAGCAAAATGGCTAGGTTTTGTTGGTAAGATCATTAGAAAAACAAGATATTTGGGGCTGATGACTAAAGGTCCACTCGATCAGATTATGCTTCTTTGCATCTCAGCACAAAGCTGAGAACATTAGAATGTCCAGTAAATATGTCAAATTAATTAATTAATGGACAAACAAATATATGGAGTTACCAGGAGTCAGATCTCCAGCTATACAAATTGAGAATGTCATCAAGATCTTTCAGTTTGCTTGTTAGTTTGTTTTAATTTTGTTATTTTCTTTGGATTTTTAATTCATAAATGATATTCAATTTCTTGGGAAATGGAATACATAAGAAATCTTTAAAAAGACTAATTTTAAGCTAGATTGGTAATTTATTAATAGCTACTATTTATTTATATAGAGCACTTCCTCCTGATGTGTAGGTTCATTATGAAAACCAAACTCTAAAGAGTAGCTGCCTTCTACTCACAGAATAATCAGAAAATTTTGCTACTGCTTGAAGGATATTGATATCAGGCTAGTATTTTATTCTCTGTATCTTCAGAGATACATATACTTGAGTATAATCAGTACTGGTCATTCAGAAACTTGAGACATCTTCCTCCAGCAGTGCTGGAAAAACACTGATAACATTTTTGGTACCAAGTGCTTCTTTTTCAATATCTCTAGGTAAGCAATAGGATTTTTTAACAATTGCCATATTATCATTATCTCTAGACAGCAGCTTATATGCTATTAGTTACAATCTCAGTTAAGAGTTTGGAAACAAGAGGCGTATACACAAATCCTCTACCAGGATGGAGTATTTATTCATTCATTCATTCATTCATTCATGAGATATTTTGTAGTGGACATTTGTGATTTCATCCACAGTATCAATTCCTACTTCCCAGCATTCCTCAGTTCCCATGCAGGGAGCCACACAGTTCCAGGAAACCTTACTATAGTGGTGAAGCATGTGAGCTAGACAAAGTCAACCAGGTAGCCTATCCCCTTGGCATATGACCATGTAACCCATGCATGACTAACTGGTGAGAATCTCTTCAGATATGGAGTGATACATATGAATAGGAAAACCTGAAATTCCAGCAGCCATTTGCTTCCATGCAGGAAGCTAGTCAGAGGATCAAACCAATACATCAAGGAAGGCAAAGTTGAAAAAAAACTCAGAAAAGTAGAATGATACCCTGACATTATAAATCTCTGAATCAAATAGCTCCTAAATCTAAACCGCCTCTGTAATTAAGACACCCTCATAACCGCCCTGTTCTCAAAAGGGACCGTCACACTTAGTTAAATGCTCTTCTGTTGCCTTCTTAAAATTCTTAATAATTTTATCTTAGGAACTGTGTTTCTAAGTGAAGTCCTATGCAACAATGGAGTGTGTCAATGAGCAAAAAGATACACATGACAGCAAGTAGCACATGTGAGGCAGTCCAAGGACTCCAAGGGAAAAAACCAAGCAGGACCTGGGTGCAGATCCACAGAAGCACCAGCTGGAGGAGCAGTGAGTGGCTGCCTCCCAGCACAGAGAAAATGATCCATATGGGGCAGTACATGGGGTCTGGCTTGTCTGTCTAGGCACCCACCCCACTGGCATCTGCACAAATGTTAACTGTGGGGGTTGTTGGAACTGTTGACAATAAATTACAAGAACACACAAGAATATACTTGAACATTGCAATAAAACATATTAAAGAAGTATTAAAATCTTTTAAAGAGCTTAGAAGCTCTGGTTTTCAAAACTACTACCTGCAACACTGCAAAGTAAATATCCACAGGCTTAGAGAAATAGAAATGAAATTTGAAGATAGTCAAGTCACAGTACCTTAAGTGTCAGTGGATAAGTTTCCACACAGTGATTGAGAGACCAAGGCTTTATACATCTTGAGCTCCATCATCTCTCTGAGACCTCTTCTGGATGGGCAGTATCTACATGAGAGAACAGAGAAGGAAAGAGAACATGAAGAGTTCGGCCAGAGATTTTAGAGGCTGTTAGCTGACAGTGCTTTGCATAATTTCTGTGCATATTTCGCTGATCCCAACTCAGTCATATGGCCCCACCAAAGGTAAGGGTTTGGGAAATGTAGGATGATGGTGTTGCCAGGAAGAAAAATGGAATTCAGATATTGGTGAGCACTATCACTGTCAACCCGGTGATACTTATGCAAAATTAAGATCTCCCCTTTGGGGGAGGGTGTGTATCCTTATCATCCCCACATTCTGATCCGGTGACTGTGTCGTACCATTTCTCATCTTCCTACATAGCCGCGCACCTGGTAAAATAGGAATTTATATTCCTCTTCCCGTTTCTTTATATGCTCTTCATCCCACTGTAATCTGACCTCTGTCTCAACTATTTTAATAAATACATTTTATCAAAGCCACAAATGCCCACTTTATTTATTTATTTATTTATTTATTTATTTATTTATTTATTTATTATTATTATTTTATTAATACATCTTCACTTCCCCCAAATCCTCTGGACCCTGGACTCTTCCCAGCCACTGGCCAGTGTCTCTCCAGGTACAAGCCACCGCCTCTCATTTCTCTACTCTCGGGCCTCCCCTGCCTCTTGTTGGCTAAGAAGTCCCCACTGCCCAAGACCACCACCCTCTAAAACCTCCCATCCATCTGGATTCACCTTCCCCTGTCCCCTCAACCCCTTCCCTACATTTCCTCACACCAAGTCTTTTGACTCCATTTTGGCTCTCAATTTTGCCCCCAAAACCCCTCATGCAAAGTGCCCCGAAGCAGCCTTCACTTGTCTCCCCCAAGCCCCACAAGGGGTCCAGCACCCGCTCCTCTCACCTGGAGAAGACTAGCGCAGCTCGCTGTAATTGGGCCTCCAGGTGAAGCTGGTGCATTTCAAGATGAGGAATGAACGCCTCCTGATGGTGGAAGAAGGCAGGGCCCCCAGGTCATAAGGCTCTCCACCTGTGGGGCAGTGTGGCAGCTGTCACAAATGACCTCTAATTACAGTAGTCAATGTGAAACTTTCAGAGTTGAACTGAATTAATAGTATATTTTGGCTGACTCCCCCAGTCAGATTCAGTTATGCCTTCATTTATGGTACATTTTATCATTTAGTCATGACCATTATGAAACTTAACACATTCTATTTTAAATAACGCACGCACACACACGTCTTTATGCGGTCCCCTAGATATCAGGGACCATTTCTTTTCAATTATGTGATTTGGATCACTATTGTGTCTGAAACATATCAATGTCTCACTCAGTGAATAGTGGTTGACAAATAGGTAAATGAGTAAATAGTGGTTGACAAATAGGTAAATGATTAGCCACGTTGTCCTTCTGGGGAAGGATGATGGCCAGAAGGGTGAGGGGTGAATGTACCTGACCCCACCCTCTGGGCACCGGTAACCAGGTTCTGGCTGGTGACAGAGGGCAGCTGCTACTGCTGGGCAGGGGAGGGGAGGGAGAGGCTGGAAACCCCTCCAGAGAAAGTGGAGTGACATGGCACTTGCTAGCAAGCAGAGGTTCTAAGCCCTTGGGGTAAACTAATTTGCAAAATACATATTCAAAGATAAAACCATTAAGACTTTCAAGGCAGACATCCCAAGTTGGATTAAACTCCAAATTCCGGGCCTTTGTGGGCACAGAGCCCTCTGACAGGGCTCTGGTTGCAAGGCCGAGAAGCTAGCAGTGGTCCAGCGAGCTGAGATAGTGAAATCCGTACTCCTAAGCATTTGAGGAGGTGGTTTACTCCTGTCCTTCCATGGAGCATTAGGAGTGTTGGGATGATGGTATTTCATTTCAGTTTGAAAATGTGTTTTAAAATTTTTTTATTTATAAATCAAAATCAAGCAATACCGTCTGAATGAGGATTCTTTGGAGTAGGTTCTCTTTGCAGATGTCTGCTGGCCTGACAGTGACCTAGCTTGACAGCTAGTGTAACAGACTCTTTGGATCCACCGTTAGGCAGATCCGTGTTTGTTACCCAGCTGACTTTCCTGGCTGCCATCCCCATTGTCCTCTGACTAATGTGACTAAATGCTTTTCTTTCTGTTCTGTAGACAGCCTATTAGGGTTCTCTCTGTGAGTTAATTAAATAAGGTGCTCCCCAGAAATCAGAGACAAAGTCAGAAAATACTTTTTGACATTGAAAGAATTAGGAATATGCATAAAATTCGTGAAGTTAAGTGGATGGGTCTCAAGGGCTCTGTTTCTATTATTTTCCTTTTTAAAGAAATCTGCTCATTCTCTCATCCCCAACACACTTCGTATTGGGTGTGAGGATAGAAATGCATCTTCCACTCTTGAACAAAAGCCCTTGTCCTTAAATGCTCAGGACATTGTTTTGCCATATCCCACCCACTCTTAGCCAATGCTTTCCATACAGTCTTTTGAGAATTTGGCAACCTACTCGGGGTCTTCCTCCCTCCTTCCGGTCTCTCAGGTTGTACAGGGACCCCCCTCACCAAGGGCTGTTTTCATGATGAATACAGCACCATAGCCATTTGATTTTATGGTAGACTCCTCATCTCCATTCCATTTCAGCAGCAACCCACTTCCGGTTTCTTTGCATTCTTCACCAGCTTGCTCCCACTACATTTGCTCTTCTATAACCATCGCAATTTCCCAGTAACTTGCCTTTTTTCCCTGAGGATGTTAAGCCCTACTGTATTTCTTTTCTTCCTTTTATACCCTCAACTACTTGAGCTGTCACCTTAGTCTTACCTGTTTCCTCTTCCATTACAGCCACCTTGCAAAATTTCAGCTTTGATTCCATTCACACCATTCTTGTCCACTCCTACGTATTTCCCCGTGTATAAGACGCACCTTTTTTCCAAAAATTTGGGGTCTAAAAACTGGGTGCGTCTTATACAGTGATTGTAGATTTTTTTTTACTTGCATTTCCCACTTTTTTCATGCTTGTTTTTGCGCTCATACAACCACTGTATAAGACGCACCCAGTTTTTAGACCCCAAATTTTTGGGAAAAGGGTGAGTCTTATACATGGGGAAATACAGTATGTCTTGTAAGTGGCATAATAAAGGGGGAAAACAATCTAACTATGGACCTTGGTGCATTCGGCAGGAGATTTGCAAAGAGAGCCTCTATCCCCTCTGACCTAGGTAGCTAGTGCCTCCTGGGGCAGAGATGCAATGTCCTTTGAGCTTGTCAGTCCATCTTGGTTGGGGCTGGGCTTGACTTCCCTGCTCTTTAAGAGTTTCAGTGTGTTCATCGAGCACCTGGCAGGAGGCGGGGAAGCAGCAGCTGGTGGGCCATGCAAGCACACTCAGCCACCAGACAGGATCCCCAGGCACCTCTGAATGTCTGCAATGGCCCTTCAGGTATCCCAGTGCCCAAAGACCATGCCATTAAATAGTAATTTTAAGATATATTTTAGGTTGAGAAAGAGGGAGAAAGACTGCAAAAGAAGGGAATTTTATATGTGAATACCTTGACTAGCACTTGTCTTCTACTATTTGACCAAGAGGCCTACATTTTCATTTTGCACTGAGTCCCACAAAGTACACATATGTAGTTAGTTGATTTTGCTCCCAGCTCTCAGCAACAAAGATGATTTGAAGAAAGAAAACCATTTACATGCATTTGACAAATTCTGCAGAAGGTTCATAAGAACATTCCAACATTCTTCCATAGGCAAATGCCCCTCCCTTCCCATGGATATAGTTCAGTGTCTGTGCCTGTCTATGACATTTGAAGTGCTGGAGACTGAAAATTACATAAGGTACAATATTTATGAGTTGAATGACTTCAATACACCAACCTCATAGTTTGTTTTAAAATCTGATAGAATTAGTCCTAGGAAAGATAATGCTAATAGTCACTTAAAATCCCCCTTAACCTTAATCTCAGGTTCATTCCACCAATACAGACCAACAAACACCACTGTAAATGGTGAGTTCACTATCTCCTTAAAATCTACTACTGATAAGCTAATGTTAAATGAATATTTACTTTTTCAGATTCTGTGCTCTAATGCATGATCATATTTAATCATAAGAATCTATCTATGGTAGCAATGAACATCATTCCTATTTTACATCTCAGGAAAGTGCCTGAAAAGAGTTATATAATTTCACCAGCTATGCAGTGGGTGGAATTGAGAACTGCATCATAGCCAACATATGGCAACATAACAATATACAAATTGGCAGGTTGCACACGTTATATGACACAGAAAATCCTTGATTTGGGAATCATACGGGAATTTTTAAATTCCCATATGAGTTTTAGTTCAGAAATGTGATTTCAAAAATAAAAATTTATTGTTCTTTTAAAATAACACCTTAACTGCTTTAAATCTGAAGACTTATCTCTTCCACCACCAATATTAATATGCGCTTTGATATATTGCATAAAGCTTTTAGTATCCTTTTTTAATAATTGTCTACTAATTTAGAAAGAATTCATATTTTTCTACAAGCTTTAATAGGATATTGTGACATAAATTGTGTTATAAAGGGATTTTTGCTTACAATATACTTGAAGAATTGCCATTTTAGACATTCTTTCCTCTCATACAATATTCTGTGTTGTCAGACATTTTGATGAAATTGATCAAATGTAAAATATATTTCAATAATGAATTTTTAAAAAAATGTTCCATATGAAATTCACTTATTAAATTTAATTAAAATAAGAAATCATTTAAAATGGAAAATAACTGGTCATTTTATTCACAGATTATCAAAACCTTATATTAAATTTTTCAGTAAGTGGAATTTTTATTGCTTTCTTATATATACAGATTCTAGAAACAACTCTAATAAACATGGCAAAACAAAATAAACTTCCATAGATATACCAGGGAAAATAATTCATGTATCTTTGAAAGATAATTTTATTTGTAGAATTTTACTATTGGTTCAAACTAGAATGTAAGTTCCCATATCAAGAAATGAGAAAAACTTAAATGCTGATTGCTGAAGCACAGAGCCCATTTGGATCAAAAAGATATTGTTTAAAGGACTAAAGATAAAATATATTTTTATTGTAGCTTTTAGCTTGCTTCAGGATCTATTGCTTGAAGGTTGAAGAAATACTCCAAAGGGGACAATAATGATTCAGAGATATTATACTCTACTGATGATGTCCTTTCCTCTCCTCCTGTAAGTGGTTTTCTATTACTGATGTACACCAGACCAAACTGTGTACCTTTCTATATGAATAATGAAAGCAGGCATAAGCACAAGAAATATAATGGGACTGCTGTAAACAGATACTTCTGTTTCATTACCACTTTTTTATTAACAAATTACTTCCATTAAAGAGATTATGAGGTTGCAAAAAGCAATCCAAAATGAAATAGTCCAGGCCTAACTTTCGTTTTGTAATGAATTGAAGTGACTTGCCTGCAGTCGGTTCAGTCCCTCATTGTTTCTGTGACTGCACTAGTCTATTTTGTACCTTGAATTGTGAGTGTGCTCTCCCCAGTAGGGCTTTGTGAATCATCTCTTCTAGGGAAAAAGATGTTTCCAATTAAGTCAAAATATACACCTCTCACCTCCTAATGTGGAGAGTGGTGTGTTTTATATAATACACCTCACTTTGAAACAATGTGCTAAAGAGCCCCATATTTCTTAACTGTAGTTATTTTACAATCCAGTAGTTTGTGACAAAACTGTAAGCTTTTTAAGCAGTCATGACTCCAAAGGTTACTATTAGAATCATTTTAATATTAAACCAGTCCTTTAATTTTGAATATTGAAACTTTTACCCTCTAAATCTCTGGGGAGATCCCCAAAGTGTTCTGTTTTGAGCTTTTTTTAGGTGAGGGGAACCAAATGTAGAAAATGGTTATTGTGTTTCAGAGCTAATAGTTATTTAGGATTATTCATGCCTGTACAATCTTTTCTTTAAGAGGGTGGAAAGTGACATGAGTCATATCTTCGTTTCATTTTTCACCTTGAAAAAAAAATGATGGCAATATTCTGCCAGTTCCAAAATTGGTTTTGAAATGCCTGCTCTATGAAAACCAGAAGTCTGATCATCAGTTGCTAAAGAAACCTAGTGCTGCAAGATAATTAAATGAATATCCTCAAGTCCGGAGACTCGGGAAATAAGGGAGATGGAATAGAATTGATTTCTATTATGAGTGCTAGGTAAATAATCAAATAAAATTTGATTTTATAAAACTCATTTGTGATTAAACAGTCCTCTGTCCTTCAGAATTCCCCATATTTGCCTACTATTAAGTTTAAACTTTATATATTTAATAGGCTTCATAAACAAGATTTTACTAATCGGGCAACATTTTACATGAGAATTTAAAAACATAATTGAATCTTACAAAATGCAAATAATTATTTTTTAATTTAGCTCTTACATGATTGAGGACTTTCTGTATATTTCTGAAATAATGTAGTTCTTTTGTTTGTTTGTTTTGGAAAATCAAAATGGAAAATATTCAGAAGAATAAATTTGAAAACCAGAGAAAATTATAAAACACAGAATAAAATAACCATTAAAGGCCTAACAAAAGAAATTACTCATTATTTTATAATTCTTCTCCTAAGCAATTTATTTGTTTTAGAAAAAGGGGATTTTACTATTTATATGGTTGTCTACCATTTCCCACCCCGCCCCCCCCCAAATGAATCATTTCAAAAGAAGAATTCTAGATAGCAAAGCAGGATTACAAAAATCTAGGTCTCTCAATATTGGTGGGGGAAAAAAAATAGAAACAATCGAATAGGAATCTGAACAGCTACAAACAAACTAATTTAGAAGTAAAATGTCATGCCATAGTCTTTGAAAAATCTTGACCAAGGAAAGAATTGTGTTATAATATCTGGAAGTCATTTCAGAAAAGAATGTGAGTCAAGAAAATCTCCAAAATTCCCACCAATACCCACTAATTTGAAGATAAATTGATAAACATGGTGAGTAGGCAGTCTGGGAAAAGCAGCGGATCAAACCCCACAGAACAAAAGCCCCTAAGCCACTTTCAAGTTGATAATGGAGAAAATAAAATGGCATAAGTATTATTAAGAGAGTCACTTAGAATACAGTCAGGAGGCCATTGAGGAAGTGGAGCACATCCTGTGCCTGCCTCAGCCCTCATACTATTAAGTTGCTAACCTGTTGTTAAACTTAGCTCAGGGTGAGTCATAAACGTTCTGGAACAACAACTGCCGTATGAACACATATGGACTTTACCTCCTCCTTGTATTTTTCACCTCTTATTTGCATATTGGAACTAACCAATCACTGTTAACCTAGCCAGCAAGCCTTCATTTGAAGAAATTACACTGTGGGTTTTGCCTTTCTTTGTTCTCTCTAAAGCACTGTTTGAGTTGCTGCTATCTGAATCTGTGTCTACCAGTGTGCAACTCTTTTGCTCAAATAAATGTTTTTCGTGTCCTTTGTTAGCGCCCGAGACTCTTATTTGGTTAACAAAGTGCTGCATGATGAACTGGAGGGAAAGATTTGAAGCACCCAGGTATTCTGCCTAGGAATCATGATATTCCCTCTAGCTAAGTACAGGGAACTCTAGTTCATACTAATCACATAAACCAAGAAGTCTAAGAAATGCCCAGGATATCCAACAAAGGCTACACTTACTGCCAGCAAAGCTTTTCCTTCAAAGTGGACCAAGGAATCACATCTCAAGTCACAATCTGTAGTTGGATAGGGGAATAAAGCTGTTTCAGGTATAGTAGTCATGAAGTCAAGGAGAACTCATCTGTAAGAATCAATAACAAACAAAGGTTTTCTCAGAGTAAAATGAGAAGAAAATACATGGCAAGTATGCAAGCATATCACAGAAATAGATTTGTTTTAAATGTATATCATATTTTAAAAGCCGTCAAAAAGTCCAATCTAAAAAAAAACCCAATGCAAGAAAAAGGAAATAAAAAATAATAATAATAATCAGCAACAACTCTTTGAGAGTGCCTCACAGTCAAGAAAAATCAGGAATATTAGTTAATAGGACCAAAATAAATCTTATAGAAATAAAACTAATTAGAAACATTGTGGAAGAGACTAGTCATGCCTAAAAATCATAGTTTTGATATAAATGAAGTTTCTACTGGGAAAGAAGTAAATAATCCAACAAATAAAACAAACACTATAATAAAAGCAGTGTATATGAATATAAAATAGTACAGTGCATTTTTTAATAATGTGGCATACAATACAAGATATCAAAATGTGATTATACCATTGAACTTAAAAAATAAAAATTCTTCAGGATCTTTGCAAAAAATGTCACCAATGAGAGTGAGAGGGGGACCTAGTAATACTGGTCACAGGTAGTTCCGTAACAATTTTAGACACCAGTGAACAAATTATTCATAAATTTGAGGGGGATACATTGTGATACAAGTATGTATATTATAAACAGCTATTTCTTTGGTTCACATACAATGGCAATACAAAGATTCCTGAAAATTAATGAACGAAAGAGAATCTGTGTGTATATAACATATACATATATTATATATATATATAATAAACACTTATTTATTATTATATATGAGTATTTAATATGGGGGAGTGAGGAGAGAGAAGGAGAGAAAGGAATTAGGAATGATATTCTCCTAATGTATTATTTTGGATGAAGATTTATTTTAGCTATTTTGCTCAAGTCTTCTGCTTGCTTCTTAAAGTAATGATTAGGTGTTATTTTGCATAAAATAATTAATTGATTATTCTAAAAAGTTTAAAATAAAATTTTAATGATTGTTTAATATTCATAGTATATATATACTATAATAATTTAATTATAATATTTTACATTTCATTTATTTCTAATTTTTACTACTGTCAATCATATTGTGATGAATACCTTTATATACAAATCTTTGTATCACTGATTATTTCTAGGAATTGATTCTAAGAATTATTCCTACAAAAAATGACATCATTTATAGTTTCTTTAGATATCAATTAATACCTTGCTTTTCAGAAATAGTGTCTTCAATTACCTTTCCATTAAAAGTGAAAAGTGTTTATCTAACTACACCTTATACTCAACTAAGCATTTAAATATTTTTCATTTTTATGTTCTAGTCAAATTTCTTATGTTAATTGTGTTTTTACATCCACTGTCTGTTACTAGCAAGACTTTTTATATATTAAAGATATCAATTTTTATGACCTTGTTTTGAACTTTGTATAAAGGTCATCGTACTGCATGTGATCTTCCCATTCAATATTATCATAAGATTGCCTGTGGTATTTCACATAGCTATAATTCATTTTTCCTGATGCATAGTATTCCATTATGTTGTTGCAATAGAACTTAATTATTGGATTTATGATGCTTCAGGGTTTTTTTCTCTATTACAAAAACACTTTTCTGAACCTTAATTGTACATGTTTCCTGGTGCACTTCTGAAAGAGTTTCTCTTGGATAAATGCTTAGGAGCTGAACTATTGGGTCATAAGAGAAACAAAAGCTCTTTTTTACAAGAAAATGCCAAATTGTTGTCCATACTGATTATGCAGTTTTTGCTGCTGCCAGTATAATGGCCCCAGTGACCCACACCCTCTTTAAAACTAAGATCATCAGACTTACTTTCCACCTATTGAAGAGGTCTAAAATAGTATCCCATAGCTCTCTTGATTTGTATTTTTGTGATTACTAATGAAATTCAGCACATTACATTGCTTTTAGCCATTTGTATTACTTTTCCTGAAAAATACCTGTTTATCTCTCAGTATTTTTTCAATTCTGTTTACTTGTTTACTGCTTGCTCTGTAAGTGTTCTCATACATTTGGAAATTCATAATTTGCTTACATATGTTGCAAATTCTTATGCCACTTTCTGTTCTGTCTTTTTGCTTTCTCTAAAATGCATTTTCATTTTTGAATTTCTTAATTTTTACATAATCAGATTTGTCAGTCTTTTAGTTAGGATTGTTGCCTTGTTTCTTCTTTAAGAAATCTACATTTTCCAAGTCCACCTATGTAATAGTTACTCCTTTGCTCAATAATCTGCTATGCCACGCCTGTCATAAATAAAAATTCCTCACAAGTAGGCGTCTTTATCTTAATCCTTTATTTTCTTCTATTGGCAATTGTCTATTTGTGAATCACCCACACATAGTCTTAATAATTTCATTTTATAAGTTTTTTATTCTGTTTCCTTTCTTTATTTTCTTTTACTGGGGCTGTTTGCCTAGTCTTGTCCCTTTGTACTTCTATATAAGGTTTAGAAACAGTTTATTATTTAAGAAGTTTTTTGAGCAACACTGAATCTATATTTAGGTAGTATTAACACATTTAAAATATTAAATGCTCCTATACATGACCATTATATATGTTTTCAATTATATGTCTTCACATAAGAGTTAACCCTGCATGATAATTTTTATAAATGTTAAGAGTTATTATTTAAATATTTTATTGCTTTTCAATTATTTTTAATGTGTTTAAAACAAATAAGTATCTGAATTTTGGAATTTATTTACTTTTTTCTCTATGCCATTTTTGACATGTAGCTTTTTCCTCTAAAGTATACCTATATCTATACCAATCTCTAGAATATACAATATTTAATTTTATATAATTTATATCTAAATATACCAAAATATATTGAAATATATTAAGCATGAAATGAAGGAGATATCCAAAGAAAATTATATATAATTTATAACACATATAATATAATACACACTTCTCAAGGATATCTACATATCACAAAATTTCTTATAGTACTCAGGTAGTCAATATACCTCTTTAATTTTAATTCATTTGATTTTTCAGACATTGATAATCTTATCTAAAAGAATCTGATCAATATTCTTTGTGTACATTTCATGGTATTTACAAGGCCTTTATGTGCCATGAAGCTATCTTGTTTAGAAGGAAAATAATTTTTAAGCTTTAGCAAAGATTGTAGTCATTTTTATTGACATAAAGTAAACTTTTTTTTTGGTTTAACATTTTCTGCCTTAATTCTTCAAGAATATTATTGCCACTCTGCTTTATTTTTTGCACATGATAACCCTATATATTTGACTAGCCCTTTATTTTAATTATTTCAGATGTATCTGTGTAAATAGAAAGTAGATTGTTGTTAAAAATACATTTTTAGGTTTATGTCTAGATCATCATTTTGGGGGGAGGAAAAACTGTGCCTTACATGTCTTTATATCTCATGAGTAGTATTCACACTGCTCTGGGCATGAGAGAAGCCTTGTAGGAATTTGATCTATTCATTTTGAAATAACATTATTTATGAATCGCCAATATGAACTGTTGTAGTTTAAAAATCTGGAGACCCTTTGCCTTAGATATTAGTTTTTCTTTTAATCAAGATGCTATTTAACCTCTCTTAACTACCCTTTCTCTAAATGAAAAAGAAAAACAATTAAGTTTATCATTAGGAAAACAGTCAGAGACACCCCGAATAGAAGGCGCTAATAGAAATACTTAGAAATATTACTATGTCTTCCATAAAAATTAGCACAGGTGCTACTGGTTTTTCACAAAATAAATTCCCAGAGCTTAGACACTACTTATTCACCATAAAGGTCACAGTTTAAACTTCCACTGAGATGGCATGAAAGCTTTCAATGATTCAAGTCTAGCCAGGAACCAGAGAACTGAACTAATTGGTTAAGTCTGTTCAAGGTGACAAGCTGCCGGCTGGCAGAGAAAACATTTCGAAACCAGGCTGAAAATGCTACATCTAATTTTACTTAAGATGTAAGAAGAGACCCAGCAGACTGGTCTGTTTACTGGCAATGAAACATGCATTCCCACGCTATTCTCAGGTCATCTGGGAGGAGGTGTGCTCTGGAACGAAGAAGGCAGCTTGTCTCTGTGGGTCTTTACCTAATTATTGTAAAAAAATGTTTGTGGCATAATATAAAATTTGACACACAGAATGGACATAGTTTTGTCACAAATGTAAACACTGTTATTTAAAAATCTCTCTTTAAACTAATATAAAAAGAAAGCAAGCAAATATTTAGCACTTTAAATTATAATACAGTACTTTTTTTTTTCTAATTCAGTTTCCTAATAGACAATTCAGAGGTATATTTTTTCAAGGATCTATGTGCTGTGTGCACTGACAGATCTCATTATATCCTGTGGATGGGGGCATGTGTAAGAGGTATGCAACATAAGGATATGTTGCAGACAAAGAAGGAAGTTGAAGTTCACAGGTGTGAGTTGGTGGCTTTACAAGGTCCATTTAAACTCTCTTTCAGGAAAACCCCTCAATACAAACTCTTGCCAGGCAGATAGTGGTAATCATTGCACCTCACTTTCTATTTTCTTTTATGCTTCGATTAGCAATCCATGCAATCATTCATTCATTTTTGGAGTTGTGTGGCCTCTAGTGGTGTATGGAAAAAACATACAATGAAAATATTTCAAGCCTTAACACTTCTATCTCCCAAGGTTAAAAACTCTAAAAGATGCTAAGTATTATTTTAACTTAAAACAATTATGTATGCTTACTTACTTAATATAATGTTCTCACTTTACAATTTTAGGTTTTGGTCCCATTTGTTCCAAAGCTGCTGCTATTTCTAGATATATATTTGTAGAAAAATTATATGGAAAGAGTTATTCTAATTTTTCTTCATGTTGTTTCTTACATTTTCCTCAGAGGTCAGTATTAATATTTAGGCTTTATAAGAAGATATTTTCCCCAAATTAATAACAATTATATTTTAAGAGTATACTCAAATGTTAAAAATTTGTTTAGGGATATTATAGGCATTTTATCTTTAACTAAAAATTAATATTTAATTAATTTAATTTAAAATATATGTTTTCTAGATTACATAATTTTACCCAAAATTCTGCAACATTTACAAATCATAACACTATACCCAGCCTAACTAATAAAATGATGGCTAGATATCAAAATGAATGCCACTATATTTTGTTCAATATGAAAAACAGCCATCTGCATCTTGGTCAAGAGTCACTATGTTGAAAAATCTTAAATGGCAGAGTAATTAAGCTTGTGAATCAATTTACTAATGTGTTCTTCCAGAAATATTGGACTAGCTATTTCATATCTTCAAAATGTAATACTATTTCAACTTCATTCTATATTTTAATCAATTGCTTCCTTCCCTATGCTGATAAAGAAAAAAATAGCATTGATTAAAGGTAACACCAACAAATAGGAAAAATAAGAAATATGTACCACTAGCCACAGTCAGCATTTAAGACATATGATACTAACTACAGAATAGGGATTACCTCTGGGGTTGCCAAAATTTCTTCTGAGATGTTCTTTCTTTCTTTTTTATTTTAAAACCTTACAGATTTGAAGCCTAAAAAAACACATTGAAAGCAGATGGTAATATGTAACACAGTTAAAGTGTTTTCAAATTTATTACAAAGTATTTTCCTGTTGCTGGAATTATTCTCTAGACTATAGATATTAAAGACATTTCTCAATCTATCTATGTTTACTAGCAATTCCCCTCATATCATAAGGAAGGAGTTCATAACTAGAAATTAGAAGATAAAGACAATGCCATCTTTAGTGAGAAACGTAGAGTAATAAGAAAATACAAACTAGGTGTCTACTTATGTCCTTTACAAGAGATTATTCTGCAGCTTTATCATACTTACACTTTGTAGGAAAGCTGAAGAAAATGAAGCATAGGAATTTGTGAGCTATGTACTACTGGCAGTTATTAGAAATGGGTTTTTGATTTAGTTGCCAACTGAGAATTCAGAAACAAAATAAACCCTTTCATGGCCATCAGAAAATATGACTTTCTAAATAAGAATAATGAATATTGTCTAGATAAATGATCCCCATGTTAATTCATCCAACATATTTCAAAGCAAGAATGGCACTATTTTAATAGAATTCTGATGGTGAATGTCTAATATTGAAAAGTCACTTGTATACACACATAAAACTATATTATATAAAACTCTGAGAGAAACATAATTCTCCATGATGAAATTGACAAGGCAAATGTGAAACTCTTTGAAAGAGCAAAATTCTTCAGCGTTGCCAATCTCCCTTAATGCTGATACTACCAAGGTGTTTAGTGGTGGGTGAAATTCAGTTTTGTTTTGAGTATGTTTCTGGGTCCAAAAGACTGGTAAGAAAGGTGTTCTTTGGGGAAAGTTTTGCTTTTGGTGTACAGGTTTGGGGTACGCTTTGAAGTCAACAGAGTCAGATGTCATGTGTGAATTTCTATTTAATTTTATTCTTCTGTCGATCAATATTTATTGACCACATTTATGTTTTATTTTTTAAATGTTTCAGATATTCTAAAACATAAATAAAGTCCTATAATGAATTTCCACATATGCAACACCCAGCTTTAACCATGTTAGTGTATCGTATTCTTTATTTATTGGGATCAAGATGCAAAAGATTTGGTTAAATAGAGACAATATGAGACCAGCATCAGAAATTTCAAAGAGAAAGCCTTTTTAAGGATAATTATTAGCAGTCACACTTCTCTTCTCCAAACAAAATTAGATAAAGTACTCAAATATTGGTCACTAGTTTTGTTCATCTGGGTGTGTTAAAACTGAGAAGTAGGTTAGTTATCAATTTACTAAAAATTAGATACTACGAACTTTGGTGCAGATTTGACTGCTACTGTATACCTTTTCTTATCCTTCCTTTTTCTCACTTGAAAAATGCTAGAACAAAAGTAATGTATTATGTATGCAGAGGGTGCCAAAAAGTATACATATTTTAAGAAACAAAAGCTGTATTACAATTATAATACTCAATATTTACCAATAACAAAAGATGAATACAAGTCACATTTGACTTCTGCAATTACAAGAGGTGCTCAAAGTGGTTATCATCAGTGTCGAGGCACTTCTGATTATGGCGAACTACTGCTTGAGCAATGTTGACCAATGTGTCTACTTGTATACAATTTTTTGGCACCCCCTGTATGTATACACACAAATACACATGCTTTGATATGCTGATGTACATATATAAATAAAAACATAGATGTTGATTTACATGAATATAAATAACAGCTTACTATAGTAGTTGGTAACATTTTTTAAATAAAATCTGAATATCTGACAATTTTCATTTAGGTTTCGAGCACTATAACTCACTTTGCAACCCGCCACCGTGCTCCTGAGAAGTCCTAAAACTCAGAACTTTAGAAAAGAGAAGAACAGCTCATAGGTGTGAAGTGGTTCACTTTGAAGGGGAGATAAAAGATGATTCTCATAGAATAAATAGTCTAGGCCAATATCTCCTTAGAGATATGTCAGTGTTTAGTAAATACATATAAATTCAATTAAAATTAAACGTGACCTGGAACACTTACTCAGTTGGAGGTAATGTCTCTGAGAATTTAGAGATATTTTCTCTAAAATATTATTTTATGTGAAATGTTTTTCATCATTTCAATACAGGGCATGATAAGCAGATCTGATTTTCCCGTGAAGAGCTCAGGTGTCCTATGTTTCTGCAAAGAATGTGGACTAACAGAAGGAAGAGCAAAGGACAAGCCCTCCATCACAAATGGCCAAATCTGCGGTGACTCCAGTGGGAGACAGTCTAAGATGAAGCTCAGTGTTTTCGATACTATGCCTTGAAGTAAACTTTTTTTTTCCCCAGACCGTTCTTCTTTGACAAAGTTCAGCTTGACTTTCTAAATAAGATTAATGCTTATGGTCCACACAGATTATCGTGATGTCAGTCAAGGCACTGTTCTTTCCTCGGTTACTAAAACAATATTGGTACTGGCAGGTATGAAACACGCTTTCCAGCAGGGGCAAACAGTGAGTTCAGGTTGGCATCTGAATCCAAATTAGGTCCCATATTAATTGCAAATGGTAAAAACCTTTGCTTTAGTGTTCTAATTAAGATTAACGATACTGGTTTGAAGTGCTGATACCAAGACCCTGGCATTAGTAGCAATCATTTCTCAACTGTGGCAAACATGCTTTTCTTTTGAAGTACTTCCTGGTGCAAAATAAGAATTGGCAAAAAGGCGGAGTTGAGAGGGGCAAAAGATACGATAGCGACATTTCTTAAGACTAAACCACAAATAGATTGAACATGCAAAAATCTCAAGAAAAGCAGTCTTTCCAGCAGCACACACCACCCTGCCAAAACCAGCTCTCCAGAAAATGTGCTCAGCTATGTGAAAAACAAGGGGCTCCATGTTCTTGAATGAGATTCTATTGAAAGTTATAAGTAACTGGAAAAAATAAATGTTTCCAATTAAAGTGCTTCTGGATATCTGTTGATTGTGAGTGAGATGATTTACACAGAGTGCACAGCCGGAGCACAGACACACCATCTGGAATTACTAACCGAGAAACCCATAAACTCATCGATGTATTACATGACTTACTGTCAGGCCTCTATGGAGTAGGTCTCATCAGATGCTAAAGCTTCGCCTTTAAGCCACTTTAGAATTCACTTAAGACAGAACATGTTTCATTCAAAAAAGTCTCCCTGTTTGGACTGTGTTGTGTATGCTCTGAAAACAAATTCCTCAGGGGGAGATGAAAGAAAATCTGGGGAAACAGCAACCAGTGAGTTTTTTTTCTCCCAGCTGCTTTGTCAGTTTTAGACAGCCACAGAAATTATACATCGGATTTTGTTCCACAATCAGTAATACACGTCATGTCTGAAAACATAGACCTCTTTGGAAGGATGACTGCTTGGTGCCCTTAGGATTTGGGGTGGGTGTTTAAGTTTTTTTTAGAATTATATGAACACAAGAGAGCTTTTGTATGCCAAGACATATATGTTCTTTAAGCAAACAAAAGTGGAAAATCTTAGCACATTCCATATTAATAGAAACAGAATTGAATTTGCCTGAGTTCTGTTTATGAATGGCATTATTTATACAGCTGTGAATTGTATTGAAACATGACAATGTGGGGGGAAAAATCTACATTAATTGAATTATCCAGCTGACTTCTGTTTTTTTAATGCACACTCATCATAAAATCTAAAGCATCAATTTTTTAAAATATGAAACGCTTTTAGAAAAAAGTTTCAAAATTGTTTCTCTTCTGGTATAACTGCTTTAAATTGGGTTATGACCTATTGAAATTAATTGAATACATGGATTTATTTCATTAATGTATCTTATCCTTTCCTTTCTTTAGGTGTAAAGACCTTGTTTTCTAGCCCTAAATGAAGGAGGAAATGCATCCTCCAATCCATAGTTTCTCCTGAAATTGATTTGCTATAGAGAACCTATGGGTTTTTATCTGAAAACCTTTATCCATAGCATATCAAGATTCTTCCAGCCACTCTTCTTACCGTGGGCAAAACAAGGTATCAGAGCATTTTATTTCTTCTCTAAAGTAAAAGGCAAAATTAAATTCATGAAAAGTTTTGAGAAATCAATATTGAAATGGCTCAATCAAAATCAATATAAAATAGTGTGATCAAAATGGAAACCTCCATAATCATTGCCAATGCTGACCTCAGTTTCATTGCTGGGAATGTTATACTAGATGGGCTTGTTCACCCCTGGTAATGCCAATTAAGACATATAAACAGGTATGCAATGCAGCAGGTAAGAACACACAGAACTGAGCAGGAGAGGGGGGTCTCTGGGTGACGTCAGGTGGCAGCAGTGAGCCTTGTTTAGCTGAAAACCATAAATTCCTTCTCTCTCTCTCCTTATTGTCATATCCCACATAAGCCAAAAAAGTGGATATTCTTGAGTTTATGAATAATGTGAAACTTTCTATACATAATTTATTGACCTTTGTATAGTTAGTTAATTGGCAGAACTGACCATTAACATATTGACTTGTTTTTTTGTTTTTTTTTTTAATCAGCTTTGTATCACCTATATAGGGCCTTTCTTGATAGGCATTTGCCCTTATCAACTTTATTTTAAGACAGCTGAGACTTTCTCTGGTATTTCCTTTATCTAAAATTCCCAAGCTCCATACTTCGTAAACCCATCTTGACATAAGTTTTCTATTGCCATTTTTGTATTTTTTTTTCTGTTGGCTCTCTGCAAAGAATCTGTTTCCTTGCTTTTTCCAACTTCTACATGCTGCTTACATTCCTTGGCTGATCACCTTCTTTCTCCATATTCAAAGGCAGAAACCTCTCATCTCTCTGACCTTAATTCCTTTGTTTCATCCCTTTCTCTGGCTATGGCTTGAAAGGTCTGCCACTCTTAGCGACTCATGTGAATAGATTTAATCTACCAGATAATCCATGATTCTCTCATTCTCAAAGTCCTAACCTTAAATCTACACATCTACAAATTCCCTTTGTCATGTAAAATAGCATATTCACAGGTTCAGGGGATTATGATGTAGACATCTTTGGGGGTTATTATGCTGCCTACCATAGCATCTGAATCTCATTTGCTATGACTTAGCTATCATGTCCTCAGGTCACTATAAAAGTGGGGATTCAGATTTGGTAGAAGAACTGGAAAATATTTGGGGAAGATCTGCATATATGCCTCTCAAACTCATTATGTTTAATGGATAAAGTCAATGATTAGCAAATAAAAGAAAATTGTGGCTGTTATCTTCAATACCTCCAATATCTTAATTATATGCTTCCAATCAGCAGCTCAACCAGTTACAAATACACAATTATTGTCCTTGTCTCTGTAATTATTCAGATAAATAGGGAATAAAATTGCCTTTAGCATTGAGTCTATTTTTTCACTAATGTTATATCTGTTTTACTGCATGTTTTGCCCTGATCTTTTAATTCTTATTTTCTGATGGTTTCCCAGAATTTTAGACCTGCCTATTTTCTCTAATCACTAATTTTTGTTCTCCAAGGGATTGTTCCTCTGCCTAGCTGAGCATTCTCAACCTTAATATCTGAATATTGCCCTCTAGGCAATGTCTGAATGTATCCTCCACTGAATACTGCATATATTGTTACAACATCCAGCTCTATTGTTGTCCCTGAATCAGTGTCCGCAAAAGGAAACAGATGTCACTCTCACTTTAGGATAGTTTGAAGAGAGGTTAATAAAGAGATTATTTACAAAGTTTCAGAACACCACAAGAGACTGGAATAACAGGGCTAGTAAAAAGCAGAATTGTTATCATCCCAAAGGAACAAGAAGAGGAAATGGTTACCAGAATACATAAGGTGAAAGTCAGTGGAGAAGGTCATTGTTGGACAAGCAGTGAACTTTGCTGAGGGATATAGCCAATCCAAGATGACTCTGTGAGAATCAAAATAAATACCCTTCCCATTGGCTGAATCCTACTGGAAGCCAGAAAGCTCACTGTTGTGACCCACATGGGTGAGTCTCCTGGCTTGGAGAGCAGAGTGGGAAAGATTAGAGAGTAAAGTGGGAAGGACAAATGGAAACTATCTAACAATCCCTCTCTCCCCACAAATTTAAATTATAGTCCAATCTGTACTCACCCTGACCTGAGCTCTCTGTATCCCAATTTCTTATTCTTTTTTTTTTTTAAAGATTTTTATTGGGGAATTGGGGGAAAGGGAACAGACAAGTTGCTGTCTTTTTGTTCTTCAGTCTAGTTGTGGAGGACGTGGCCCCACTGGCCCAAGTTGGCACCATCATTACGCTCCTCCCGGGCGAGGCAGAGCAGTATCCGGCCTCTGGATGGCCGCTCACGGGGCTTGAGGGCCACTCACGCTGTCTGCTGGCTACACACGGTAGCCCATGGCAACCCACTGCAGCAGGGGCTGCAGCCCACGCCGACACAGGCGACCCACGGCAACCCAGCTCCAGGTTGAGCTGTTGTTCAGCATCTCAGCTGTAGAGGGCAGCGTCACTGGCCCTCACATGTGGGATCCGAACCGGGGCCCTCTGGCGTCCCAAGCCAGCTCCCAACCAACATGCCACTCGGCCGGCCCCAATTTCTTATCCTGAATCCAATGCTGTTTCCGGTATCAACATAGATTATCCAGGTATAATGCAAGTAAATTAATTAAAAATAACATTAGGACAAAAATAACTTATGATACCTGTTCAACATAAAATATAGTGATTGGCATATCTTAAATATATATCTCCTCTAGTTTGGTCTTCCCATTCATAATGTAGTAGGCTGAAGACTAAAGGCATTCCAGCTTATGAATCAGAAGTAACACATTGATGAATTTTTCTTATGTCACATAAGACTTAAAGGTTAATTGTTTATTTACCTGGATATAATTTAAGTCTCATAAGAACTCGTGTCACACAAATTTGAATGGAGTTGATTTTTTCATGGAAAAATGAAAGAAGAGTGAAATAGTAGTGAAAACTAGAAACAAACTGAATATGATAAAAGATACTCTTAACAGGCCATCAGTTTTAAAATATTTACATTAAAATAATTAGTTTCTGGAAACATCAAAAGAAGATATTCATTGTGTTCATTATTGTCATTCACTATAGCAGGAGCTATGTTTCTTTATTTTTGCACTCCTAATAACCAAGCTGAACTATCCCTGGTATGTAGAAATGTCCTATAAATATGTTTAATTATGCAACTTTTGTCTTTCTCATGTAATATGTATAAACACAGAAGTTATTGTTTTGTATTAGTCTTTGATTTCATATGTCTACTAATGCAGATGTGCTTTCACACTTGACCAAATTCATTCATTGCAGAGGTATCACTATCTCTGTGATCTAATCCATGAAATATACAGTCTTCTTATATTAAGTTAAGGCTTTATGACCGACTCTTCTAACCAGTCTTACCATTCCCATCTCTTCTCATCCCATGCTTCCTTAGGTCATATTTGCAGCTCCAAACATGACCTCTCTTTGATGAAAAATGTTTCTTCGATTAATTGTGTACTGTCTCCTGAATTAAGAACAGATTCCTTCAAGAAATATTTAGAATCCTCTTCTATGTGGCCTCAACTTACCCTTCCAGATCAATTCCTCACTACCTTATTATGCAGAACCCCTAGCCTACAGGGCACATTTGTGCACATTTTTAAAAGGCACCAACTTTGGGAAGATAAAACACTGAAGGCACAAGTTTAAGCTAGAGTACATGGCTATTTCTGTGAGAAGAAAAAAGTCCCCTCCTTTACATTGACATATCTGCACACCAGGACATATGGCTTGTTTACAAAAGCATCGCAAGACATCAGCCTCCCTGTCTCTCTGCATTGTATGTGCCCGTTAAAATGGATCATCTGCTATTCCCAGAGTCCCCACATCAGTCCTTACTTTGGTGCCTTGATTCATGTTCTTTCTCCCCACTTATGCATTTGGACCCTTTGTTAAATTTTCCTAAACTTCTACCTCACTCAGTCACTCAAACTATATTTTGTGTGTGCCTATGTGGCAGGTCTTATGGCTGCTATTAGGGATGCATAGAAAATATAGATTTCTTATTCATGAGATCTCCTTTCATCCCCACAACTCAATATGATTATTCTATCCCCTTAACTCCTCATTCTCCAACACCACGGTACTTTATGTGTACTTCCCATTGAGAATTTGCACTTGCTGCTGCCTCCAGTAATGTTTTGGTAAACATATATTTTCTTTGCTGTTAACTGGATGGTATAGACTCACAAATCTTGATATTTAGAACAGTGCCTAGTTCTGTAACTTGAGGAAGAGAATTAAACTTAATTGAGTTATTCATTACCTGCTCTGTAACTGGAACTGCCACATTACAACTGTAACTCAGAACACGTATGTCAGTAAAGCTGAGTGCATTTTCTGTTCCATTGCACCTTGAGTCACTTGCAAATTACACTCTTTTGCTAGAGTTCTCAACCAATGTTTAGTGGCATCTTTCAGGCATGTGCCACTTGCACAGCTGGAGACAGTATGGTAAAATTATATAGTTTTTTTTTAATTTTTTTCCTTTCTTCTTATTTTTGGCAGCTCTTCACCTAATGATGAAGACTGTTTTTTATACACCCTAGCTTTCTTCTTCCACTTAATTCCCATCAACACATGATCCAGATAGATATAGCTGTCAACATCTTCACTTTCTTCTTTCTATTTATTTTGACAGATTCCTTGGTGCAGTATTAATTTTATCCACTTTGCCATGGAGGTGATTATTTCAACTCATTTTTAATGCTACTTCTGTATATAGATGTGCCATTCAATTCTAGATAGAATCGGTATGTGAAAATAGAAGTTATACTGAAAATGAACATAAATTTGGCCTATTTAGTGATACTTATTTACATAAAGCTTTTAGAAATATTTTTCATACTCAAAGAAAATACCTAGAAATCATAGAGAAAAGCATTGAACTTTCCTAGTCCAGCTGTAAAATAACTCTACCCTCCATAATTAGTACAATAAGTAGAGAAAACAGATTGAAAGTGTTTGAAGAGAAAATAAGAAATGAAGATGACACAGAGATAATAATTGTATCCGTTTCTTCAATAAGTTTTTTTGGAAAATAATGAGCTAGTACTAGAGGTAGGTGTGAGATAAAGAAAGGACATGATGGGAGCCAACAGAGTATGTTTAATCTGATGATATGCATTAATGTAGAATTGATTCTGCAAGAAAGTCTGTTGGGACAAAATTCAAATAACAATTCTTGAGCCTTGCCTTATCTGACCTATCAGAGGCATTCCATAAGTTTGAGCACTCCATGCCTAAAACACTTTCTTCTTTTGATATGGCTGATACAACATATTCCTAGTTATTGTCTCTACTTCAGTGTAGAGACTTATACCACTTTAGTCTTCTTTGTTAATTATAATATAATGCTGTATAGTAGAACTTCTTATAAACACTCAGATTATACATCAGTAAATATGGAATTGTGCAATTCTAGTAAGATTCCAGGTGATGATGATGCTATAGACCCATGGAACATACTTGGAGTAATAAGGATTTATAGAATCTTTACATGCAAGTGTGTTTCAGGGCCTAGGTCTGGCATATTCTTCTCTTTTCACCTCTAAGTATTTTCATACAGTCCAGTAGCTTTAAATAAGTTATCTCCCCAGTGCAGTTATCTACTAGGAAATCCCGACTTGATATTTTAGATGTCCAATTTCAAACTCTTAGTTTTAACCCCAAATCTGTTCCTCTCCATGTCTTTTCATGTTTTAGTAGATGATGCTACTACCTATTTACTGCTTAGGACAAATGTCTATGGTACATCTCTTACTGTAAACATTTTTCTTGCATCATCAGCCCATTATTACTTACCCAGTTCTCCTATATTCACTTGCATACATCTCTACCTCTACTGTCATCTTCCTACTCCTAGTCACCACAATGTCACCCAGACTTCTTCAAGAACCTCTTATCTCTTCATCTCCTTTACAGTTCTTGTATATTCCATTCTTCCCAAAAGAGCCAGAGCTACCTTTTATAAAAGTAAATTAGACCACGTAAATTCATTGTTTTACACACGTGTTCCGTGAAACACATTTTAAGTAGGAAGGCCTATGTAAGGCTCCTGCCTGTGTCTCCAGCTGCGTTTTATAATAAACCACTCTCTACAGCTATGTTCACAATGGCATTAACTCCCTTTCTCTTCCTCAAACTTGCCATGGCTGCTTCTTTCCCACCTCATGTCCTTTGCTTTTGGAGATGACAGCCACCACCTGACCCTGCATCCTAGGATATTCTTCCCCCAGCTCTTACCATTTCTAATTCTTTCTTTTATCTCTCTAGATTCCAGTGTAATGTTCTCAGAGAGCCTGTCTCAGGTAACTGGATTGAAAAAGCTATACTCCTCCATCTTCACCCTAGTCACTCCCTAATACAACACTATGTTATTTTCTTTGTATTGCTGACTACAATCTAAAAGAACCATACTTATAGTATCCGTTTATGTGTGTAAATGTAGCCTTCATGAAGTCCAGCATTTTGACTGCCAGTCAATCCCTACTGCTTATAACAAAACAATCAAGCAAATATCCATATCTCAGAGTAATCAAGAAACCATTTGCAGCATTTTAATAGAGCCAAATGTGGTCTTCATAATTCAGTGCACTTTTGTTTTTTTGTTGTGCAGTAACTATTCCCATTTAATCCTTCATTTACTATAAAAATGGGTAACTGCATTCTCCCACTTAATTTGTTCTCAGGATGATGATAAACTCCATATTAATTTAATTTTAGAGCTTTCTTGCAAATGGTTCCATCAAATTGTTTATACTATTCACTTAAAACCTAACTTCTCCACAGGTAAAAAGTTAAAGCCCTTTTACTCTCTTGTTCTAAAGTTACTTTCCATGGGAGTCTTATATATTCCACTGGCACATTACACTCTATCCCCCTGAGAGACTTAGTGAACTTTTTTTTTAATAATTTTTTATTTTTCACAATTTTCTCTCTGAACTAGTCATTATTCAAGTCTCAGGGGTTCCACTAGGCTCTGATCAAGCTCCACTCAAATGCAGCATTTAATTACTTCCTTCTTTCATTCATCCAATCACTCCCTCACAAAATTTTTATTGGGCACCTACTATATTCCAGACCCTGTGGTATGTTCCAGAGATAGAAGTAGAGGTGAAAACTTGACAGATGGTTCTTGTCTCATGGAGTCTATTGTGGGAGACATATTAAGGACATAATTATCCAAATAATTATTTAATCATGTGGAACCTGCATGTGGTGTGAACCTTGAATTAATCTGAGTTTCTGAGAAAATCAAAATATTAAGACAGAAATAATGGTATATATAGAAATATCTATAATAAATATGTGGTATATTTTTTTTCTTTTCTTTTTTGGTGGGGAGTGAGAAAGGGGCCAGTTATGATCAAATGTGGATAAAGATTAAGGGGGAAAAAGAATGAAGATGAGAGTTGTAATGCTAAAGCTATACCAGATATGAATTCTCAAGCAACTCTTTGCTTAGTCCATCTACAAACTCATTACCAGAGAGTATAATTAGACCAACTGAGTAATAATCCCTCATTAGGAATCTAGGTGATTTTCTTCCTAGTGTATTTCCTTGAAGAAATACCTTAGAGAAGAGATAGCCTAATCCTCGAGTTTTCAAATCCTATTTGGAAGTTAGTAGGATAGAAGCTACAAATAAATCATAGTGACTTAATCCTTTTATTATTTCCCAATCACCTTCTTAGCTTAACTACTCCCACTGTGGCATTTCCTTATTCAATTGGTTTAAGCCTGACTTCTCCCCACCCATCTCTACTTCACTATACATCAGGTTTGATCCTGATATTATTTATATGGCCTGTAGAAAAGTGCTACATAGTGACTTGGGATTGGAGAAAATTATTTAACATCTGTGCTTCATTTTCTACTTCCCCATCTGTAAAACTTGATGTCATAATATTTATTCAATACTGCACAGAAGTGATATAAGAATTTATTCATGTTGGTAAGAAACATTGAGATGTAGGGCACAGCAGAAGTATAAAATGCTGTTATTATTCTCTGACAGGCTGGTCAAGCTCTATAAATAATATGGTCAGGCCTTGAGAAACGTATTATGGTCTGTAATGACTTGCAGGTGGGCCTCAGTCAAGAAACTTGGAGCTCTCTTTCTAAAGTGTTGTGTCATTGAGGCTGTGTAAATGTCATCATGCACATTTTGTGGTAGTAGCCTTTCAACTCCATAACTCTGAATTAAGTGGCTTTCGAGGTTACAGCTTAAATGATTTTCTTGTGTGCTATCGTCAGAAAAGGAAGAGAGCAACTACATAGGATGGTAACTTTTTAAAAGGGCACACTAGGACCACAACCAGTAAAAATACTGTAGTTAAAATGGGCAGGTCTATGGAGAAAAGGAAGAATCAGACTAACGGTCCTAAAATAGTTTAATGTGAAAGAATGATGCCCGATACATGTGATGGTCACTAAGGAGCCCACTCTTGATCCTCTCTCTCTGCATTCCTCTTTACCTTTCTACACACCTATGCAACTAAATCCATTAAACTGATTTTCCTAGCCTCACATTTCTATATACACCTCAAACACCTGTCTAGTCTTATCAAACTAAGAATGGCTGAAGCTGATGGACAACTAAAGTGATGCAAATGTTATGCAAGCCCTACACCTTTATGAACATTAGGAATTACTGTGCAAATGTGTAACTTGTATTAACTACTAAATCCTTATGTTTAATCAACTGCACTTGAGTGGAAGAATACCTAAGTCCTGAAATTTGCAGTGTGGTGACTACTAAACTACACAATTTTCAGTCAGTGAATAGTTGAATCTACCCACAAAAATGTTTTTTGCCCTCATAAAACTAGGCTATTCAGAGAGAATATTGGTTTTTTTTTGTTTTTTGGGTTTTTTTTAGGCAGTAGCAATAATTTTAAATTGAATCCAGAGTACATTGAAACCAATAGGTGAAACTGGAGGTACAAGGAGAAATACTCATAAAAATGGCCATAGTGATTATTTACATACTTTTACTTTGTCTTAGAATGATACTTTGTGTTTGGATGTGTTAGCTTATTAAAATGAATTTGAAAAAAAGAAAAATATTAAAAAATCAAAGCAAAAAATTATAAGTGGCACAGGAAAAATTATTTTTTTTGGCACTATGTTTAATGATACAGAAAGTGGACTGGCTAAGGTAGCGATGTTACTTGGATATGTATTATATATTATGGCATCAATAAGAAAAAAGACAACCTTCCTGCATTCTTCAATAGCCCCCAAGTTTTGATTTGGGCAAATGGCTTTTCTTCAGTATGTCATGATTGAGTTTTATAGAGAGAGAACCCCTCTAATAAAATCTCAGGACTCCTCTAATATAAGACTGTGCAGCTTCTAGTGTTTAAAAGAGAAAGATTATTTTTCATAAGCACAAAATAATAGAAACACAACAAATTTCTACAAAATTAATAATCATTATGTATTTTGGAGGTCACATGTAAGAAAAAAATAGGTAAAAGTTACAAAAGACAGTCAAAGAAATCTACACCTAAATGGTAAAGAAAATTATAATAAGTTCAACTTTACAGATTAGTAAATAAGAAATACGGATTAAAGAATATCTGTTCACCACATGGAGTAAAATACTCCAAAGAAATATGAGAGAGTGTAAAAATTAATACTTAGGTCTCGATATAATTGTACTGGATCTTAGCCAAGCAGGGATGCTGTTTCACAAACACCTTTTATCAGTTCCCCTTTCTCTGGAAATAAAATCTAAATACAGTTTACTTTTTTTTCCCTTTTCTTCTCTCCTGTTAAAAACTCCTCTCTTAATCATTATTTTATCCTGTTTTTATCCCTGCTTTTACCTTCATTCCCATTACAAGCCGACTCTGAGGAGACCGGCTAAATATGCAGTGTGTAGGGGTCAGGAGAGTTTATAGGAATAATTTCTTTCTGGATAAATCTATTAAGCATTATTAAGCAAATTAGAAGGAAATCCAAGAATCTCTTCTCTGGGAACCTTTTTTCAGAGATGATTTAAAATGTCTTTACAATGGGAAGAACATCTTGTTGTCTCTATAACAAATGAACCCCCTTAGCCTCCAAACTTTTGCATGAACGAGAACGTGAGCTCTGAGTACAGCCTCTGTTTTGTACACTGCTATATCTTCACAATTTAAAACAGAACATTTAAAAAGCACTCCACAAATATTTGTGGAATAAATGAATAACCTTTAGGACCATGTTGCTTCATTTGTCAGACCCTATGGGATGCTCATGCTCAATTGTCGCTGCCCCTGTCATGCTGACAGTCCCTTTCCCCACAAACACAGGTATACACAACAGAAAGCAAGAATCAATGTACCAATTTTTCTAATTTCATAGCTGGTTGGCAACCCTCTTTACTGACATATTTGTGCTTGGGTTCCCTGTCTAAATCTGGGCCTTGAGTGACCAATTCCTTCTCTCATAAATTTACCTCCCTTAAGATTATGTTCATATTGTAGATATTTTGTTCACTCAACAAGCCATTATCAAGTTCTGGCCACAGTCCGGAAATTGTGTTTGTTCAGTAGACTCAAATCTAAATAAATCATAATGCTTTTCCAATAGATGTACATATATTTGATGTAAGGAGGGACATAAAGAAATAATGACAATTCAGTGTGTGTTAACATTCTATAAGAAAGGAATGTCAAAATGTGCGTTTAATGAACATTGATTGTTAAAAATGTGTAGTTTTACTTATGACTCTCAACATTGCTAGTGTTTAATAAACATTTATCAAACAAATATTAATAGAGCATCTATTTCAAAATTTATGGGATCCTACAACTGAATAACACAACTGAAATCTCAAAATGAATCATCCACTTCAGAAAATGTTTTCAGGTAGCATTTAATTTATATTCTAAGTAAAAAAAAATATGTAAAATTTATAAAATTTGAGTAAAATTTTTCAAATCTTTTTACGTTTTTTGAGTTTTTAGTCATACAACATTATTTTTATTTCTAGTCTTTAATTCTAGAAAATAAATTCATTTTGATAACTTTGTTTATAAAACAAAAATACTAAGTACTACAAAGTTTAACATTTTACTTAAATCACACAATAAGTTAATAATGAATTTATGATGAGATCTGCGTTCACTAAAATTGATTTATTTGGCTAGTTTTCTAGTTTTAAAGAAACAATTATTGTTGTTACATATTTAATAGGGAGACTACAGAGGTAAACAATTTCCTACTCTATATATGGGTACCAATGACTAAATTAACAGCAATGCAGAGTGACAGAGGAAAAATCATCAAATGTAAACTTACAGAAATAATGAGGATGAGGAAAGAAAATTTTGATGAGTGATAAGAATAAATTTTGTTATTTCTTTTCAATTTCTTTTATAAAAAAGTTTAATACTGTTAGTCATTGTCTTGATGACTAAATACTAGTCACTGGAAAGATTTCTATATAGTGCTAAATAAAAACTACCCTTAAGTCACACAGAAGGGACAACACAAAACTGTATTTCAAATGTGTCTGGTAACTTTCAAGGGAATAGATCACACACCATGCCTTAGGGCTAAATAAACTAAATACCAGAGACCTTCAATATATTCTCAGATGCTTTGACATGTGGTTATTACATCATCTGCCTTCAAGGTAGAAGCAGAGATGCTTAGGAGGAGCTTTGAATCATGTAATTATAGGAGTCATGTGTCACTTGGTGGGTCAGCAAAGCTATGTGGAGTGTCTCCTGCTCTCTAGGAGATCAGAGGTCATTTGGTATTTTCATAATGTTAGCTAAAAAAAGTCTTTGCCATTAGAATCAGAGCTTATGCTTTATAATCCACTGGCACACACTGAGCTAAAATATGTGAGAACATTTATCAAATTGAGCATGATCCTAGAGTGACCCCTTTTAAAGAAGCTTTCTTCAAGGCATTTATAACAGAGGTCATTACCAGATTACCTGTGACTCAGGGTATTATATCAATATTGAATTTCTAGAAAATTCTGATGGCTTGGGGGCAGAGGTTTTGTCCTCCATGTGCTCATTAAACAAAGCTACAGTGATCTCCTCCAACTCTCCTCTCTACTTAGCACACAATTGGGCCATTTCCCCCCGCCTTTCCTTCAGTTAGCTCCAATAAATGCCACAGACCTGGAGGAACCAGTGAGCCAAGCATGAACTCTCTTACCATGGAAAAATACAAAAACAAAAAGCTCCATCGGGTTCCCTATATCAAAATATTTTTCTCCAGTGGCTAAACAGTAAAATTATATGGATCTGACTTGAGGCCTTACCCATAGGGCTGCAAGGTAGAAGTCAAATAAAGATAATCTCTGCCCATCAGCTTCTTTCTACTCCCAAACTACACACACACACACACACACACACACACACACACACACTTAACCCCACCCCCTCCCCCGTTCTTGAGTGATCTTTCCTTTTCCCCCATTCCAGTTTCAGCCCTTTGTCGTCTCCTATAGAGAAAAAAATTAACTGATGAACTAACTCAGAATAAGGATATTTTAACATTGTTTAAAGGTATTCATATTTGCATTTTAAAATTGTGTCCAAGAAAAAAATATGAGTTACTATATCTCAGGCATTGAGTAATTATTTATGTCTTCAAAGAAATTTATTGGATGCCCACTCTGTCCAAATATTGAAAGACATTGAGGATACAAAAATGAACTGAAAGGACATACTTGCTGTCCCCACGGCACCTCTAGTCTAAAACTGGATATGGAAATTCATCACAAAACTACCCACTACAAATGAGGCAAGAGCTAAAAAAGAGAGTGTTTATGGTGTATGAGGCTGAATCAGGTAGAATCTAAAATGTGAAGACTGAGATGAAATCTTAAAAAATAAGAGGAGATTAAGTGAATAAAATGCTTGCAGCTTATGGACTTCAAGAAAAGCATTTACAATGAAGTTCAGGGTAAGGGAGAGCTTTGTACCAGATGAGATCAGAGACCTGCTCACACAGGACCTCCATAGGTAGGGTAGTGATGTAAGGTAATCATCCAAACCAAGGCAGTTTTGAAAATGAAATGGGAACCTATTAATAACAACAGGCATAATTGAGTTACTAGTTACCAAGTAACTGGAGACTTATGGTCATCCTATTCATAGGCGATCTTAAAAATCAGGCTTTATCCTAAAAGCCATAAAGAGTCCTTAAAAAAATTTTAGCAGAAAGGAAACAGCTTTGAACTTGCATGATTCTCTGCCTGCACTGCAGAGAATGGATAGGAGGGGGACTATTATAGTAGCCACATAATGTATAATGGCAGCTTGGTTTGGAGTAGGGGTATTAAAGGTGGAGAGGTGGATTGGCAAGGGAGAAAACAGTAACAACAATAACTCCTAAGCTCCTGCCTTACAAATGGATGGGTGGTAATAACATTCATTAAAAGGGAGACAGAAAAGAAATAGCTTTAGGCTGGGGGTCATGGATGGGAAGAGGAGACCTAGTTGCACTAATGGTCCTGTAAAGTTTAGAATGCGTTTGAGAGAAGAAATCATGTAAAATGAGTTTAGAAAAAAAAAATGTTTCACAGGTGAGAAATCAGAGTTGGAGATATAAATCTTTGAGTCATTTGCACAATGGTAATTAAAGCCTGCACATGGATATTGCCTAGAGAGTTTAAACTGAAGAAGAGAAAAAAGATAAAACCTTAAGGAACTCCAGCTTGCAAATGGATGGTTACAGAAGACTGAAACTGAAAAGGAGGCTGATCAAGAGGTGCCTACGTGGTGCAGGCAAACTAAGAGAGGATGATGCTATGGAAGCAGTGGGAAGAAAGTAGTCGAGCGCAGAAACTACACTGATGACAAATAACACAGGTCAAATACGGCGAGGGCTGAAAAATAATACTTGACTTATTAAAATGGAGAGTTAGGGCATGGCTTTGGTAGCAGATTACCCCAGTTATAATCCCACCTTCTTCATTTACTATAATACATGGTCCTAAAGTAAGTTACATAAACTCTCTTTGCCTCAGTTTCCTCATTTGTAAAATGGGGATAATAACCTTACTCAAAAGGCTATATTTTTAAAACTGTTTATCAAAATATGCTCTGTGGACATGGGGACATTCTAGAGACCCTTCAGGAGATTTTCGAGATCAAAACTGCTTTCATAATAATGTTAAGAACTTTTTTTTGGCTTTTTCAGCTGTGTTGACTTGCACAAACCAAGGTAGTAGCATTAAAACGTATTTGCGTTATATTTTTCTCCACAATCCACTTGCCGCTTCACAAAAAGCCAATTTCATTTAAGAATGTTATTGATGAACTGGTAAAAATATCAATTTTATTATACTTTGATCTTCCATATGAATATTGAAATGTGTAAACATTGCCAAGGCCTGAATATCTCAGTGAATCAACATATTTCCAATGACTAATGCATGATGTTGCAAAATTCTACATGGCTAAATATGTCCATTCAAAGTACACAATACTCCAGTGGGTTCTAATGTAACAGACTATGACAAATTTATTGACATGATTTCACACTCAACATTGAAATAACCTTTACGTTATTAAAATAGTCCTTCATTTTCCAACTAGGTGAGGCTAGAATTTTCATATGCTTCATGTAAAACATCATATCACAACAGATTGAATGCAAAAGATATAGAGTCTAGCTGTATTCTATTAAATTGGCCATTAAAAGATTTGAAAAATATGAAATAGTGCTAGTCTTTTCACTATATTGTTTTTGTGTTGAAAATGATTTATATTTTTCATAAAAGTATTATTTATGCCAGCTTGAAATGACTTGATCAATATTGTTGCTAAACTAATTAACAAACACATATTTAAATTGTCTCAATTTTATTTTTAAATATGAAAAAATATTAATAGGTAAAGCCTACATAAACAAGACCTCTGAGATCTTTAATAATTTTAAGAGTATAAATAGTCTCTGACAAAACAGCTTAAGAATCACAGATTTGGAGGATAAAATAATGTAATTATAATGTATGAGTTAATTTTCATAAAGTACTTAGAACACTGTCTCAAAATTCTACATATGTTTATAAATAGAAATAGGTAAATGGATAGATAGAAAACTAGCTGTAGGTGGAGGGAGAGAGAGAGAGAAGAAGAAAAATAGATGATAGATATATAGATGATAGATTATGATAGATAGATAGATAACACACACACAATCACTGGTTAAACTAACTAAAGTGTTTTGGGTTCATACTGATGTTGGAAACTGGGCTGAAATATATAGAAGAGTGACAGATATTTTGGAAACAAAAGTATCACCCATAGATAATTTTCTGCCTCCTCTAGAGTTTGATCCTACATGAAAATCCTGATGTGTTACTCCATTTACTATCATGGAAATGTGACCTGATGCTTTTCATATGAAGAAAGAGGAGGAAAAAAAAATCAATGAAAGAAAAACCAAAGGCTTGATAGATCAGTGTGATAGAGACAGAAACTTCAATGAAAATTCCATATGAGTTAGTGCTACAGAGAAGAAAAAACACTGTGAGAATCAGAACATAGACACTTCATTTTAAAACAAAGGCTCCTAATCTGATTTTTCTCTTTATCCTAACAGAGTCTTTGAATGTGCCTGCTGTTTATAGTTTAAAAAAGTCACATAGACAAAAGGCCTCTTTTTCATATCTCTGATTTAAAGGTTGACCTAAAAATCTATCAGTAGATCCTGAAGAAATGTGAAAAGAACATGGCTCACGGTATGTGATAAATGCATTTATGGGCAGTGGGTTAATATAAATTATTTATCTGGCAGCCTGGAGCTTAACACCCCCATGCCTTCAAAGAATAGGGTTCAGAAAAAGGAAAAGGACAGTGGTCCTCAATGTTTTGTGGGAAATGGAGTCATTAGTCCTTTGAGAATCTGGTGCAAGGTGTGGATACTCATCCTAGAAAAACATGCGTGGACACAGATTTTTAATGTACAATTTCAAAAGACTCTACTCCCTACCTAAAGACCATCCATGTACCTTCCAAAAGGGGATGGATCCTGCATTAAGAAATGCTAAAATCAGGGAAAATAATTTAAGAATAAATTAACACTTCCTGGAACCATTCTTCATTAAGTCGCTCTAGATTTTTTAACACACCATAAGCAATCTTCTGAGTGCCTGGCATATAGATCAGGCTTGATAAAGGAATAAAACTGCAGTCATGGAAAGCAGCATTTGTTTGAACCAGCTCCTTCATTTCACGTAAGTGGAAATTAAAATCTAGAGATGTTAAAAATCTTGCTCAGAGTTACAAAAATCAATCAGAGAAGTAGCTGGATCTTCCAGCACTCGAATCATTTTTGCCCTGAAAACAAAGTATTGCATCAGCTCAATGTGTAGAGGATATTAGTGTCCCACACTGTTGGCTTCCAAATCCGGGGATATACATTATCAAAATGGGAAGACTGTAGTAAGGGAAGGGAGATGTTTTATCTCAGGACACTAAGAACACAAGTATAGAGTAAAACTTAGTGAGATGCAATACAACAGCATCAACTGCACCCACAAGTTGCAGGAAACAACACCTTAGAAATGTACCACGCAGGGGAGGCGCATGATTGGTTGGATCGGTTATTCACAATTGTAACCATTTGATTACAAAATGCCTTTTTTTTAGCCAAAATCATGGAAGGAAGGAGATATCATATCAAAAGGGGGTGATGGGAAGTTTATGTAAGGGACTATTTAGAAATGTGTGACTAGTGTTAAGGTAAACCAAGAGGGGGTGGTGCAGAAGACCAGGGCTTGCAATGTGGAGAGCCATTGCACACTTTAGGACTGGAGGAACAGCCACTGCAAAGGAATGCAGCAGGGTGAGAGGAATAAATGTCTCTGCCTCACTCACCTTCCAATCTCTGATCTCTGGCCAGCACCTTACTTGGCCATACCAGAAGCCAGAGTATAAGTGTAATTATCGATGCAGTTTATGATAGCCTCCCAGGACACATAACAAGGTGGAGAATGATAGATCTGGAGGGACCTGTAAAATCCCTGGAGCACATTGTTGACTCCTCACAAGCTGTAGGAGAACCATTCCTTGAGAACCCACCAAGTTCTGTGAACGAGACCACAGATTTCTAGGTCTTGTATCTCTAAGGGGAGCCACTAAACAGAGGGGACAACTCACCCATATTCGATATATACTAGCTCTGTGTCAGAAATCAACTTCAGCTAGGAATACACTATCTCATGCTGTGTTTCAGAATTTAAATTCACCAGGCAATCCTAGGAGATCAAAAAGTACTTCCTAAGGAACTGCTGCCTGAAGGCTAATGCTCAGCATGTGGTGCCCCAAGAGGCACTCTAGCTGGTAGAATTGATGGACAAAGTGACTGGCTGAGGAGGGAGGGGAAGAGTTGACCCCCCAAGATGTGTGCTTATTGTTTCTCAAAAGGGGTCACATGGCTATTGACCAGTAGCCCCTAGGAATAGCTTTCAGCTGAGGATGCTGGAAGTTCAAGACTAATACAGGAAAACCTTCGGAAGCAGCTGACAGAACTGGAATACTCAGCTTTTGACACAGGAAAAGTTTTCCTAAAAAGTATACAGAAGCCTAAGGTAGCCAATAATGCCTTGGAAAAAAGATGTAATGCAAGGAGCCAACTGATTCTGTGCTGGGCTAAAAAAGGCCTTAATCCCATCAGGCAATGCACATATCCCTATGCCTCCTACCCCTTGCTCAGTCTTGGAGAACATAATAAATTGGAATAGGAATGTAATCCTTACTGTTGGACTATCTCCAGCAAGAGGACAATAGCTGTCCAAATGTCTCTTTGGACAAAGAGGAAAAATATTAGCCTGTTAGTGATTTGGAAACCCAAATGGATACTAAACTCAACCTTCAGACTGCTGGTAATAAGAGGTGCATGAAAGAGGTTTATACTTCATTTCACTTTGTAGTTCTGACCCTAGTCAAAATAAATTTTGATATTCAACTGAAGCATAATCCCTCATTGCTGTTCTTACTTTAAACTTGAACAACCTCAATAAATTGTGCAGACAGGTGCTTAATGAAGCCTGTATTTATAAAACAATATTTTTCTTCACAGAACTAATACATCTCTTCTAATTGGAATCAAGTTTCCTGATCGGAGCTCCTCTAGCCTTCTCTAAGCCACATGTTCAGAGTACATGGAATCAATCCACTGTGCCAGCTGTGTTCTCATTATGGAAAATGCACTATAGCTTGGACAGCATGGTTGACACAGATTACTCCAGTTTGGCAGAGGTATGCCAACAAACGTGTACATGTAAACATGTGAGGTGAAATTGAAGACTGGGAGAATGCGCCTGGGGTGGGGGGAGGGCGCGCTATTCAAACAGATGAATTTTCAGAACAAAATTATTATTTCTCAGTGTAAATATAGTCACATCTATAAAAAAGATAGTAGGAAATGCTGTTTTTTACCTAATTTGACTATCAGTGGAAAGCATTGGTAATCTTGGAGAGTTATATAAATATGTATATACCACTACACAATCTGCCTAGCTTTGTTTAAGATAAAGCAAAAATATCAAGGGAACAATTCTCGTATTACTCTGAGATAGAAAAAATTAAAAAAAAAAAACTGCCTCCAATTTTAAAAGACACTAACTGTTAGGGAAATGCAAATCCAAACCACAATGAAATACCGCCTCACACCTGTGAGAATGGCTATCATCAGCAAGACAATAACAAGAGTTGAAGAGGTTGTGGAGAAAAGGAACCCTCATACACTGCTGGTGGGCATGTAAATTAGTACAGCCACTATGGAAAACAGTATGGAGGTTCCTCAAAAACTTAAGAATAGAATTACTATATGACCCAGCAATTTCTCTTCTGGGTATCTGCCCCCCAAAAAAAAAAAACATTTATTAGTAAAGATATATGTACCCCGATGTTTATTGCAGCACTACTCATGGTGGCCAAGATATGGAAACAACCAAAGTGTCCTTGAATAGGTGATTGGTAAAGAAGATGTGGTACATATACACAATGAAATATTACTCAGCCAAAAGAAAAGATGAAATACTGCCGTTTGTGACAACATGGATGGATCTTGTCATGGTAAGTAAATAAGTCAGACAGAAAAAGTCAAGAACCATATGACATCATTCATATGTGGGATATAAAACTGAAAGCAACAAAGGAACAAGACAAATAAACAAAAACTCATAGACACAGACAACAGCTTAGTGGTTACCAGAGGGTAAGAGGGGAGGGGGGTGGTAGAAGAGGGAAAAGGGGGTCAAATATATGGTGATGGAAGGAGAACTGATTCTGGGTGGTGAGCTCGCAATGCAATATACAGATGATGATGTAATGTAGAATTGTGCACTTAAAGCCTATATAATTTTACTTACCAAGGTCATCCCCAAAAATTTTAATTTAAAACATTAATTAAATTTAAAAAAAATAAAGACAATTTAAGGAGATCCTATTAATGTTTAAAATGATTCTTTTCATCTCCCTTCAAAATTATTATGCACCCCCTCCCTATTGCCATCAGGTTGTGGCATGTGACTTGTGGTCCCTTCCTTGCTCTGTTGAATTCAGGCATGGACATGTGATTTGTTTAGGCCAATTAGGTGACATTTCTAATAAAAAATTTTGAGAACCAGTATGTGAGTTGCCAAGTCTCTTCTCTTTGGAAAAACCGGTGGTGATGTTCTTGATAGAGGCAAGTCTTGAAGTAAATATGATAGAGCAGAACAGCAGCTAGCCTGTGGTAGATGTATAGAAATAAGTTTTGTTGTAAACCACTTAGATTTTCAAGTTGTTACCTTAGCATAATCTAACTTATTCTGTCTGATGTAACAATGCATTGAAAAAAATCATGTTAAAAAACCCAATTTTTAAATCTCTTTTCTGCATTGATGAGATTTTAAATAGCTAGTGTTCTTTATTGTGTTTTCAAACTGGAGAATGAATCCAATCAAAAGTCTAAAAGAAATTATACCCTCACTCTAAAGACATTTAAAATAATGCACCCGAGGAAAATTACATTAAATTGGCTAAGGTTTTTGTTGTTTATGATCCTCATATTTGCAAGAAATTTCTTATGAAGCAGCAACAAGTGTTTACAAAATAGCTAAGTATAAGAATAAGATGTCAGTCATCCTTAGCATCACTTAGCAGGAAAAGTCTAAGGATTATATAAAGGTCAAAGTTAAATAAATTCTGGGGAGCCAACAGATTTAAATTCAGCTTTGCGTTTTGGTCTGTGATTACACTCCATTTTTGAGAAGAACTGAGCTATCCAAAGGCGGGGATTACTCCCCCTACTGCAGATGAACTGAAATACCACAGCAAATGCAGATAGAAAAAAAGCAAGAAGAATTCCTTTGGAACTCAAGATTTAACCACACTAATATGATTCCATGTATTATTCCAGGCCCTCTCTCAGACATATCAGAGATAAAGCAGCATACAAAGGATAAAGAATATGAATGCTGGAATCAGATACAAAGGGGCCTAAAGCTGACTTGACCTCTTCACAAACCACAGGACTTTAAACAAGTTATTTACTCTCTCTGTTACCTCTTCAATAAGATGGGAATAATAGAAACTCATAGGTTTGGTATAAATATTAAATCATTTATGAAGTGCAGATATTAAAAGAAAGGAATAAAATATTACGTGAGTTTACCTTATATTGATTTATATTTATTTGTGTTAAATTAGTATTTTTATTAATGATATTTACTTAATAAATACACTTACAGAATATAACATTTATTTGGCACTCTCTTTGTACCAGGCTCTGTTTTAGGTATTTGGAATACATGAGTGAACAAAACAGATAAAAGTCCCTGCCCATGTGCAGCATGCATTTTAATGGAGAAAGACAGAACTAATTAGATAAAGGACATAATGCGTTAGGTGTTAAGGGAAAAAAAAAAAATAGAACCAGTTTGGAGAAAAAAAAGTAGCATGTGGTACATGTTACAAATTTAAATAGTATGGTCATGTAGGCCTCATTGAGATGAGCTTTAAGCCAAAATTTGAAAAGATAACAAGTACAGGTAGTAATAAAATATCTTCTAGAACGAATGTTCAATACAGTGCATTGGTTAGCATTCATAGAAGAGTTAATATTTATTCATAGATGCAACAAAGAACATGTACTCATCTAGCCTCAATTTTTTCTCCTCCCCACAGGGACAAGCTACAAATATACTGACCAGCTGTCTATATAATTCCTTATGGTAGCTGAGAAAGGGGAAATGATATTCTCAATTAATCTTTAATATATAATTTCCTTACTGCAGGAAGCTAGCAGAACATAGTAAACAGCACCAGAGAAGTACACTCTGAAGCCTAATGCCCTGGTAGGAGGATGCATGGTGTCAGTTAACAACGTAATATATGAAGAAGAAGCAATTGTGCAGTTGTGTAGGGGAGAATCCTACATCCCTGCATCTAAAAATTCCTAAAACAATGCACATATGAGAGAAAAAGTAAAAATAAACATGGGCTCTGAACTTCATTAGGCGGCTTTCTTACATCCTTCTGTAATCCCATTCAACTACAGCGGGTCCCAGAGTGAATTTTAAACTTACTGGCTACCAGGAGCTGATCTAGACCCATGAAGTAAAAACTCACTAAGTGTATCCCAATGCAGGCTCCCAGACCCTTCGCAGCCCACCTGAAACCTCACACTCCTCACAGTGCTGAAATAGCCAACACTTTGTTCCTCTCACTCCACCACTTGAAAAAATAAAATGGCTGAAAGATTTGGTGACCCCTGGCTGAGGGAAAAATTCACAGGCTGTATATTATATTTGCATTCTTTCATCCTGCATGCAACATGCTCACGTGGCTCAACATAACCACAGAGAAGTCAGTTAGGGTGATACTTCAGGGGCCAACAGGAACAGGCAGTGTAACACTCAAAATTGATTTGCCCCCCGGGGATCTAACTCTTCTGCAATGCTCATTAAAACTTCACTTAAATTTTTAAAGGGTTTAGAAAGCCCTTTACAAAACATTTTCCAGTGTGACCTCACTCCAAGCGACTGTCCTGCTTGGTTAAACTTACTGTGGAGGGAATGAAATTTTTTGCTGGGTTGCAAATGATTGTATAGACAAAGGGAATTGTTAAAATGCTTTTACTTGTGATAAAATTGATTGAACAAGCATAGAGGTTCCAAATCTCCCTAATTAAGCTCTGAAATGGCTTCTGCATTCTTTTTTTTGAAACCAAGGGGAATTCCCTTGAAATGAACAAATATTTCATATGGTTAAGTATTCATTAAAATGAGCAATAGGGAACAAGCACAGTATCCAATATCAAGAAGAAAACTGTAAAATGGAAAACGATAGATAAATAAATTAATAATCTAGGATTTTGGCAGCCTGACCAAATCGTCACCTGTTGTTCTTGTTTTTCTAATTATTCTCCCTGTAATTTACTCAGCTGTGTCTGTAATTCTCAAGTATGTACCAAGTTAATATAGGAGTTAAAGTTGTTAAGGTCATGTTAACTGTTTATTTTACTTAAAACCATTTAAATAAAAGATAACACACATTTCTTTTTTTATAAGAAATTTCAAAGAACAAGAGATTTAGCACTTTCTAAAAATAAAAAAGTAAACATCCATGGCACTGATTTGTACATTATATGAAGTACCATTTAATATTTTCTTCATTTTTTCCTGATCCAAGTGTTGAGTTCAGTATAGTACTTCAATTCAAATTCTGAGAATTTATTTATTGATATTAATTCATAATTTTAAAAGGGTGCTTAAAGTGAATTAAAACAAAGCTTTGCCTAAAAGAAAGTTTTATAGACAATTTGCTCCAAATGAAAATTTACTTATTATTCTTCACCTAATTTACATTTAAACATAAAATTATTTTAAAATGTGAAATTTAGAGGTAAATAGCCATTAAATACTGAAAAAAATTATACAAAAAGACGTTCCGCATTCCCAGCAATCATATCAATTGAAGTATCTTATAAACAACATTTCCTCATCAAACACAATACACCTACATCACACATACATACTGTGTATGGGTGTAACCATTAAAATAATAAACTTGTGGCATTGTGGTATTACATAAGGAAATCAATTCAGATTTAACTGCATGTTAGATATAGAAAATTTTGATATGAACAGGATTTGTTTCACACAGGTGTTTATACTTTGTCTTAACTATGAGAAGGTACAGTGATAAGAGGCAAAAACATTATCTGTAGTGATGCTCTCTTGATAAGATAGCACCTGGAAGGTTTTCCTACTCCTATCGGATGGCAAATAAATACTACAGTGGATTAAAGCTGATGCAAACACGGAAAGACGCATTACATTTTGCTGTCTCCAATAAGGAAGTTAAAGACACAAGTTCATACAAAAGAAAGATCATGCTCAATAAGCATTCTTTACTGCCAATAAAAATAGAGGCATCCTATTTATATCTGACCATGTTTTCCAAGACCAAAATCACCTAAACTGCAAACTAAAGCCAACTCTTTGGGATCAAAAGTTCTTATTTGCTATGTGCTATGCTCCTAGCACTTCCTTTATTAGATTTTTTTCAAAACCTCCTATATTCTATTTCACCCAATAGCCTTGGTAACGCCTAACAGCAGTCATTAACTAAACACCGATAATTTTTCAGGAGGCTGAAGGAAAATTTTTCTTTTGAGAACAAAGTTCTCAACAAGAAGGGCAGACAGAAAAACCAAAATAAATTTTCAAAGTTGTGTCCCACAAAGAACACACTGGTTTTGGAAATTTGTCTTAACACCTATTGGAAGTAAAACTACATCCAGTGCCAGTTCTCGCAGAGTGCACAGAAGATGGACACTGTCAAATAAAGTGTCTGGGTCAAAAGGAAGTGTTCGAACGGTGGTGAAACTATAGTCTTAGTATTTTCCTCTTAGTTATATATATTTAAGGACACACAAAGTATCACCTCTAAAAAGAAAAGACCACAGTTTGATTCTGCATAAAATTAAGCACACAGATCTGTATAAACTGGCTTCAAAAGCATGAAAATTATTTCTCTCGCTTTTGTCTCTCTAGAGGTACATAGAATAAGGAGCAATTTAATTTCAATTTATTTGAACTTCTTGACAAATGTAGAATATTTGAATGTGAGAAGTGTTGGTTTAACCCAAATATACGATACTGAAATGTGTTAAATCAGAAGATGATTTAACCCGGCAAGCTACAGTTATCAGGGAGATCATTAGGCAGCCCAGTAACAATACAAATACACTTTTAGTGTTGCCTTTTGTCCCACAAGCTAGGGCACTGGTCTTATATGCAGAATATGTGGCAGAGACTATTTCTGGATGGTGACTAAGGATTACCAACACTTGCTGGGTCAGTGAGGGAAGTGTTAACACCTACTGGTGCCCCTTCCAGAGAAATTAATGTATGGAAATTAGAGATGTCGGTCTGTCTGAGTACAGGGTTAGAATCCCAATGAATGGAAAACCAATGACCTTCAAACACAGAAGGAGATGTTTTTAAACAAGGAGAGTGGGACAATAGGAGCTGGGAAATACTTATTCACAATTATTTGCTTCTAAAAAAAAATACTGAAAAGAAATCATGTTTAGTTAGAAATAGAAAGAAAGCATCTATATCCAATGTTAGCTTTCCATTTGTTTCAAGGAAAAACAAATATCATTTCTCATCACATACTTTGATGTAGCCCATAGTCAATTATATCTAAACAATGTTACTAAAATAACTTTGGACCCCATATTCTATTGTTTTTGATGTCATTATATATCATGGATAGATACCTAAAGTCTTTAAATTAAGATTAACAGTACTCTTATTAGTGATTACTCTTTCTCCCTGCTTTTGGAACGACCCACAAGTTGTAAATATAATTCATAACCGACAAATGTTAAAGACACAACACAATTATTGCCATACAGTTTATCAGAGAAGTAAATACCACACAAATAATTCACTTTCTGCTATGTTTTGTGTAGTGTTCATCCACAGTTCAGAAAGCATCTGCCTCCACATGCATATAACAAAAGACATGTGCAAAAACCAACAGAAGTCCCTACATAAAAGAGTTGAAGTGCATCATGACAAAGTGTTGGTTCAGCATAAGGCCATGTAGAATTGGATGCTAATATGCATACAAAAGTCAAACGAATGTGTGTAATTCTCTCTCTAGTGTCCTTAGTCAAACTACAGCATCGATTGTTCTACTTTGGAAGGAGCGCCTGGTAGTCAAGGAACGGCTTGCCTCACTCTGCATTTCAAGCAAAGTTACAGATAATGACCAGAAAATAATGTTAACAAATTAAAATTGGCTACTGCTAGCTGTATTATATTTTTATCCATTATTTAAGAATGAAGGGATTGTGGGGAAAAGAATGAAGGGATGGATAGTTTAAAAGTAGACCTGAAAAAAAAAAAAAAGAAAGAAAACAAGGACACTCTAGGTTACCATGGTACCCCTAATTCTCAGACTTGAGTTTCTTTATGCTTGGTGAACAATTGTCACATTATTAAATATATGTTCCTCTGCTAACCTTTGTGACTATTCTTTCTTTCCAATTCAGAACTATCATTACCAGGCACAATCCCCCCTGGATGCCAGGGCAGTCTGCTTGGAATTCTTCAATTAAGCTTCTTAATTGGACCTACAAGGGCACTGGAATTTAGAATACAAAAGCAATGAACCATTTGGGAATAAAAACCTCAAAATAACATTTTACCTAATTATTATCCATATTTCATTCTGAAAGTTACATTCAGGATAGTATTGCATCAGTTGCATGGTTTACTGAAACACACTTTAGAGGTGCCTAAAAAGCTCTTTATCCTTTAAAGTGTCAGTTCAAGATTCTTCATTTCCCTGGAGATAACTGATGCCAATCCAATGTCCTCAAAACAGTGCACTGGAAACAATTCCTTTTTTATATGAGGTCATGGGCGAATCTAAATGTCATAAGCTGATTTCCCCATCGATCAATTAAGGTGTTATTCTTGACCCATTTAAAAAATATATATGCATAATGTTAAGTTTCCAATATAATTTACATAATAAATACATTGTAATACTTAAAATTCTATCTACCCTTAACATATTGCATCCATGACATTGCTGAACAGACTGCTTTAGAGCAAATATTTGCTGAAATATTTGTCAAGCTAATGTACTTTCATTTCTGAGAAACTCCTGTTGATACACTTGTTTATCAAATGGATTGTTGCCTAAACGTATTTTTTTTACAACTTATGTTATTTTTTCTCCAAAATCAATAAAATACAAATGTTCAATGCAATAATTTCTGATTCACATTTTCTAATCATATAAAAAAAATCATACCTTATTTAGAGCCCCTTAAATTTTCAGCATTTTTTATTTTACTCTTGACATTCATAGAAAAGACACCACAAAATGAGGGGAGGTAAAAGTTTTCCTCATCCTCCTTAGAGACCCTGGTTGGGTCTGAAAATTAAGCTGGTTGGGTCTGAAAATTAAGCTGACAATAACAGATTGACAGGAGAAAAGCACACAAATGTACTTAATATACATTTTGTGTGACATGGGAGCTTTCACAAAGAAATGGAGACCCAAAGAAACAGAGCTTAGTGTGTTTATGCTAGGCCTGATGAAGTGGGAAGAGACATGGAGACATGTGATAGATCCAGGAGTGTGCAGTATGGTTAGGAAGGTGGGGAAACTTAGGCCTTTGTTAGAATTCTTCTCAGCAGACTTTTGTCTTCTAAGATAAGTATGCTCCATTCTTCCTAGAATAGGAAGAGTATTTCTCACCTGAGGGTTTCCTGACTTATTTCAGGGGTGAAGGGGGAGAAAGGTCAGAGTAACCTCTGTGCTTCTGCTGTTTTCCCAAACTCCTTCAGCTTAAAATATTCAATATACCACAGGGTCATATTTTGTGGGAGCGTGTCCTGAACCTCATCACAAATAACAACTCAGATTGTAATTGCGTAAGATTAATTTCATACAGGGCAGGATTCTAAACTCAACTAGAATTTTCAAACTAGTGATGTACACAGGTGTGGACTAGAGTGATCATACAATTTATTTCCTACCCTGGCTGTTTCAGAGTGACAATGTGTGCTGATAAAAGTTACACAGCTAGTGAAATTGTAAACCAGGAAGAAAATATGGTCACTCTGGGATGAACAAATGGCTGATTGTGAAGCAAAGTATTAGTTTGTTATGTGTAGAAACATTTCAAGTAAAATCAGCTTTTCAAGGAACTTATGGATTGAGTGAAACTAAAAAGTAAGAAATCATTTTTCCAGCTTTTAGGGCTTATGACAAAAAGACATAAAATCAGGACATTATGTAAAATGATATAGGCATCAAAACTACCATCACTAAATCAGTTCATAACACACTCTCATTTTGAAACTATTTTAAGGTAGGAAAGAAATCTTCACCCAATTTTTCATCCTTTCTTTTTTGCAATTTATAGGTCACACTGAGGAATTAATGAATTCATCATAAATATTTGATTGTATAATGCAACCATTAACTGTTCATTCACAGATACCATGTATAGATAATAGAAGATTGTTTTCTTGGGATTCATAATTTTCATAATGTAAATTAATGAATAATTATTTTTAACTTTAAACCATCCTCTGCTTGAGAAATAAAAGTCACAATTAATAGAAAAGCATCTTTGCGGCCAAAATAAATAACAAAAGTTCATAATAATTTACCTTATTTCTTTAAGGTAAATAGACCACATAAAACAGTACCCAGAACATTGTAAATAAAATCATTTGCTTTAGAAAGCATACTAAAAAAAAAATTAAAAAAAAATCTATACACATCAAATACAATCAACAAACATTTAATTTCTTAGAAAGTATCTTTTGGTAAAAAGACTTCTGTTTCTACCTATTCATGAACATCTAAAAAAATAAGTGGAATCTTTAATTTTAAATATTACAGACAATTAGGAGCCTTCAGTATTTTCCTGAAAAAGGATTTCACTAAACTCTTGTCACATTATCTAAAACAAAAAACAAAAAACAACAACAACAAAACCCAACATATCATGTGTTAATGCACAAACCTATTGCAATAATTGGCATGAAACTGACACAGTGGTAGAACCTTGTAACTCATCCCACCATTATTGGCAGCAGCAAGGCTGTGCCATACAATGCAACAGTCACTTTGCCAGACATAAGCTTTAGTCACAATCTGATTCCTCTCTCCTGCAGGCTGTTGATTGAAAATGCGAACTTGTAATTTCTATTACAGACGACAGAGATCAGCAGAGAGATCAGGGGTTGCACTCCTCTTGAATCATGTACTCAGTTACAAGTGCTGATAACTTATGGTAGAGAAATGAAACTGAAGTAAAATGAGGTTTTAAAGTACCCTGCTTAACTATAATTAAATACAATGACTGTAATGTTAATCTAGCAGATAAAGTAGTTCTCACAGCATAATATACTGCAGATGCTATTTATACCTCTGGCCCCATAAATTCATAATGATTTCCTCCGGGTATCTAAAGGGCAAAATATGACTTTTTGACAGATTCTATATTTTGGAATTCTTACTTTAAATAGTTAATTTTAAGAGCAGTCATAGCTTCCATTTCTGAAAGAAAAATACATGCAATAACCACTAGGGCATGGTTTCCCCGAAGCATATAGTTATGCTTGCTGGAAGGCAGTCATCAGCCATGCATTACCGACACAAAGCACTCCCATTGTAGCTGATGTTATCCCCTTTGTGGCATTTTCAAAGTTTTATGATTACACTATCTTTTTTCTTTTTTTAAGTCAGGGATTACCTGTTTTAGGAAGTTTATCTTCCAATATCTACAGGAAAAAAAAAATCACAGTGTACATATACCTTTTCTTTAACTAAGTCTGATCAATCATTCTTAAGGAAAACATGGTCTTTCTTTGCAACAAGTTTCATGGTCTAAGCACCAATGAAATAAATATGCAATGAAAACATGGTGAATGTATTCCACTATCATGAAAATGTAAGAGTAGCTTATAAAAGATAAAGCACAGAAGTAGTGCAGTGTTCTATATTTCCTAAATATATGCCGGTCTATCTACTGAAGTGGGTACTTCAGGGTACATTCTGTCTATAATTTAATCACTTTTGGTAAATGAGCATCACTTACAGTAAATCTGATCATACTCTACTCTGAAGGATTTCTACAATCTTTTTATTTGCTGTCAGCTCTTTTTGAAAATAAATTTCCCCACTATGGTCTTACCCTTAAAGTCACAATGATGCTTTGCAGGGTTCTTCGTGAAAGGAAACATAAGCTAATTCAAATACGAGAATTGGCAGTGCATAACATAAAAACATAAGCACTTGAAACCTTTTGACTCACTTCTATGAAGTAACTAATTTCATACGTTGTTATAAATCACACAGTTTTTTCAAACGATTGAAGGATTGCCATTAATTATTTTTCTGCTTGATTTTTTTTTTTTTACTTTTAGATTTTAAAATCTTCAACTATACAAAGGGAGACCAAAAATAGAACAAATCTGCATATCCCTGTCACATTCTGTCAATTATTTTCAATCCATGGCCCATCTTGTCCCATCCACTATTATTTTGAAGGAAATCCTGAACATCATATAATTTTATTCTTTAAAAGCTCATATATACCAGTACATGCATATATAATGAGGATTCCTTTTTTAAAAAATACATAAGCACACTATAATTACTTTTTTAAAATTTTACAATGATTTCTTAATATTAAATTGCCAGTCAGTGATCAAATTTGTTGTCTCATAAACATCTCAATTTAACAATTTGTTTTTTTATATAAAGATCAAAATAAAATCTACGCATTGTTACTAGTTGATATGTCTTTAAGCCTCTCTCTTTTTTCAGTATATTAATATTAATTGCTACTGGCACATTAAATTGACTAAACATCCTACTTTTTATGTAAACCATTTTATTGAGATATATGATTGACATACAACAAGCTGTACATATTTATTATATACAACTTGATGAGTTTGGGCATACACATACCTCTGTGAAACCATTACTACAATTGATGTCATAAACATATCTATCACTGCCAAAACTTTTCTCCTGCCCGATTGATTGATTGATTTAATAAGAACACTTAACATAAGATCTACTCTCTAGTAGATTCCTAAGTATACAATACAGCACTGTTAACTATAGGCTCTATGCTATACAGTACATTTCTAGTATAACTGAAACGTATCCTTTGACTAATACCTCCTTGTTTCCCCCTCCTCGCCAGCCCCTGGCAACCACCCATCTGCTCTCTGCTTATATGAGTTTGGCTACTTTAGATTCCTTGCATGACTAGTATCATGTAGTATCTGTCCTTCTGTGCCTGGCTTATTTCACTTAGTATAATGTTCTCCAGATTCATCTATGTTGTTGGAAATGGCAGAATTTCCTGCCATCATTTTTAAGGCTGAATAATATTTCATTGTACACATTACATTTTGTTTATCCATTCATCCAATGATGGATATTTAGGCAGTTCCACCTCTTGGCTATTGCGAACAATGCTGCAGTGAACGTGGGAGTACAGCTTCTTAAGTCTTTTTTTAATCTATAGGTTTCTACTCCTCTGACAGGCACACACTCTCTCTTTTGCAATTTATTTGTTGAAGAAACTAGATTTCCTGTACTATCCAGTTTCCCATAGTCTAGATTTTGCTGACAGCATCTCTGTGGTTCCTTAACACTTTCCTCTATCCTCTGTGTTTCCTGTAAATTGGAAATTGGATCTAGAGGCTTAATCAAATTCAGGTTTAATATTTTTGGCAAGCATACTCCATAAGTGCTGTTGTGAAGTATTCTTTAATAGTAGAAACATTCACATTTTGACCATCATGAAGTTGTGGTTAGAGGTGCAGGCTCTAGAGACTGAATCTGTGGAAACTAATCCTGGTTTCTGCCTCTGTGTAGTGGTGAAATCTTATGCAAATGAATTAATCAGTACTTCACTTCTTCCTCCTGTGAAATGGGGATAATAAGCATACCTAACATGTAATATTTCATCAAGAGTAGACAAATTAATTCATTTAAAGCACTTCAAATAATGCTTGATACATTTAAATACTCCATATACGTTAGTTATTATTACCAAATATCTGGAATTAAGTATAATTGGGAACATGCAGAAAATATTTGTAACAATTTTTATCCCTAGAGCAAATAAATTGATAAATCTAGAATGGATGGCTTTTCAATTCCTAATATAAAAATTGAAATGTGGAGCCGGCCGAGTGGCGTGTTGGTTAAGGGCTGGCTTGGGACACCAGAGGGCCCCAGTTCGGATCCCACATGAGGGCCAGTGACACTGCCCTCTACAGCTAAGATGCTGAACAATAGCTCATCCTGGAGCTGGGTTGCCTTGAGTCGCCAGTGACAGAGTAGGCTGCAGCCCTTGCTGCAGTGGGTTGTCATGGGCTACCATATGTAGCCAGCAGCCAGCACTTTTCCCATCCCCCAATTCCCCAATAAAAATCTTAAAAAAAAAAAAATTGAAATGTGAGCGGACTAAAAAGTCCAAATATATCAGGAAACTGGTAATGAAAGATGCAGACTTTTGCTGTTAGGTCAATGACTGAACACCCCACAGGTTACTAATGATTCAAAGAAATTGCTGCTCTCCAGCTGTGGTAAATGTATTGCGCCCTTGCATATGTACCTTTCTTTGTTCAACCTCAGAAAGTAACCACAAGCATGATCAAGTCACATTGCATTCTTGCTTAAATATACTTTGACAGCATCAAGCTAAGCAAAACAATGCTCTTAGCTAAGCAGATGAAATGGGTTCATCTCTTGCTATCCAGAGCAATAGCTTGTGAATAAAAGTTTTACTCTTTTAAAAATAGGGCATAAATGGTTCACACATTCAATCAGTAGTTTACAGAATTTCTAAGGGAGCAAAATCACTTAATACGCACTTTTTTTTTAATCACAATCTTGAGAATGGCTATTAACTAAGGATTTAGCAAACATGAAGTTATAAAATCCATAAGATTGGAAAATGGTGAAGATGTGAAGTCAGTTAAGCAATGGAAAATTTAGGCTGCGTATTTAAGGAAACTGCCTATTAGCAAGAACCATTAGATAATGGAATGGTACTTTTCTTAAGCTCCATAAATTTCAAAAGTAAATTGGAAAACATATTGGAAGAAAATGTTCCACCTCACCAGGGGAATAAATGAAATGGTCTTTTCATGTCCTGTTTCTGTAAGCCGGTCTGCAAATCAGAGGTATAAAATGTGCCTACCCAAACTATGAACACGATAAGTCCAATATAAGGCTTAGTCCGAGTTTCACTGGGAAAAGCTCCATTTCCAAATCTTCAGCCAAAAGCTGAATAATACCAATATGGAAATTTGGAGCCAAATCAATTGTTAAAGTCAAATTATGAGATTTTCACTGCCATTCTCCCACTACTTATACAGTCTTTCTATGTTGTTTCCACTTGCCAGATCAACACCCAAGAGTCATTTTGACATTTAAAAAAGAAAAAAAATTCCCAATTACACATCCAACTACTGATTTACAAAGCAAAAGGCAACCTGTGATTTTGGCTTTAATACCCCGTTTGCCTTAGGGATGGATGGATGAAAGAAATTCTAGCCTACTGTTTAAGGGCTAATATTCCCAGATTTCCATATCCCATTTAGAGCGGGTAGATTTCAGCACTTCAGTTTAAGCAGTATCATTTTATAGAAGGTGCGTGAGTGGAGCAGGCAGCAAGCAGGAATGGGATAATAAACGGCAGATAGGCTGCTGGGCAGGTAGCCTCCTATGCCAACTGCCAAAGGAAAATGTCTGTGCAAAGCGAACACATTTTTTTTCTATGAGCGAGGGATGAGAATTTAATAGTAAAACAGTAAATTGAGTGTCTGTCCTTTTACCTCTTACTAGAATTTCTTTGTTGTCCTTTGCATGGGGAAGGTTAACAGCTCAACCTAATTCTTCACTCCAAGGAACTTTACGGGCTGTCATTTGGTTAAGGTCTAATGGGCCTTCCGGGATTTGATAGCTGAATGCTGCGCTCACTGGAGCAGGCTGCTCCCCACAGGGCCTGGAAAAGAATGTTTGAGTTGGAGAGAAGGTGCTGCTGCTCCAACTGCTTTTCCACCTGCAAAAACAGAACCTTTGGGGACAGTAGCACTGCAGTTCACAGGGATCCCAGGAATGAGAAAGGTGTTAAAGTAGCCAGTTCTTCTGTTTGCCAAGGATTTTCTAGCCTTGATGTTTTTGGCAAAATTTTGAAATATCCCACTTCTCTCACCCTGAGCTTTTCCCTTCTCATTTCTCAGGACGGTTTTGAGGATTGGGCTGACTAGTCCAAACAGAAAGACAGAATTTTAAGAGGATGTGAGAGTCACACTCCTGGTTCCCCATATGCTTCTATGCAGCACTTGGCTGCTGTGGAGATTTGGGGGTGGGGGGCAGTGAACGGCAATAAAAGGATCAAGTTGCCAACCACCTCAACCTCCATGTTGGAGAAGGGCACTCCTAAAACCTCTTGCTGACTAAATCAGATGCAAAATTTCAAAACATTACCCATTGAAAATGCCACAGATTTCACTCAGCATACTCTGAAAGTCAAGTTCATATTTAACCACATTAAATTGAGTAAGCATTCCTGATGAAAAGAACTTACAAACTCTTTCTTTTCTAAAATTTCTTATACAAAACCTGAATCACCTTTCACTAGCCTGTGGTGATACAGGGACACAGTCCTTTGTCTCCAACCTGAAGTTTCAAAAATGTTACTTTTGATTACAACACACACATAATTTAATTTTTTTCTTATGTTTCTTTCAAAAATGTGTATTGTAATAAAATATGTATAGTATAAAATATGCCATTTTAACCATTTTAAGTGTCCAAATCAGTGTATTAATCACATTTACAATGTGATGCAACTATTACCATTTCCAAAACTTTACCATTACCCCCAAACAGAAACTCTGTAAAAAAGAAAAAGTTTTTAAAGAATGGTTTTTGCTATCATGGCTGCCATAAGTTGTGGCTGATGCAACCTCTAAGCAATCATGATTAGCCGTCATCTATTTATTTTCTAAAAGGAAACGAATTCACTTACAGTAATTATTAGAAAATGGTAAAACCACTGCTTACTAACTGATGACTAAACCTCCATGGTCCATACAGTAGTTTTGATTAATTTCAGCTAACTGATCAGACACTTTTTGTAATATAAAATTTCAATGATTAGGTAAGATTGGTGACCTAGATAGTTACACTAATGATTAAAAGAAAAAAAAAAACTCAATAAAGACAAACAACAAAAAAAGTATAATATGATGTCAAAGGCTAAAAATGTAAAACTACAAAGAGAATTCACAAGGCCAGAAGAATCAAGGCATGAATAAAATCTTGAACTCTAATGCATTATTTCAGAAAAACAATTCCAAACTAATAATTAGATTTCAAAGAAAATTTAGATGTGTTTTTAAAATTACTTTAGATAAGGATCCAGAATATAAGTTTAGGGGACTCATATGTAACATTATCTCAGCCGCTGATCAAAACTGCCCTGTCTTTCAAAAGGCAAAAGTAAAATATGAAATATAGATTTACCAGTTTTAGGCACCGCTTCTCATTTCAGTCAACTCTTGCTCATTGATTAGTAAATCCAATCAATGGCAATGACAATTTGAGAAGTAAATCCCTCCATCAAATTTTAAATCTTACACATTGTGTCTTTGAAGTTCACCCACTCCTTTCATCCCCAAGAATTTCAATGCCATGTGAGGTAAGTGCATCATTTATTTTAATCCTGTTGAAATGAATGGATGAACTTAAATAACAATGCAGGCCTTTTCTCACATAGCACTGTAATTCACTTTGAAGTGATAGCACTTTTAGGATTAAGATGTATACATTTTGGTTCTTTGACTAGTTGTTCTTTCTTTGTGTACTATATTAATAAGAATTTAAAGCAAGACTAAGTCACATCTGTCTTCTAATACAAGTCTTAAGTCTTAAACAAAATTCTACTAGAGCAGCCATCCAAGATGAATAACTATTTTGAAGGGAATAAAACTATCATTTAGAAACTACAGACTGTGGTTTTCTATTTAATCACTTGTGTTAGAGTGACTATCGATAAAATCAGTCTTGAAAATATTTTCATTTATTATCACATTGCCAGCATTTAAATGAAAGAAGTTTGAAATACTATTGCAGAAGAATGAATAACTATTTAATTTTTAACTTAACCTGATGCTTACTACATCAAGCAATGAATTCATTCAACATTTCAAAAAAAATTTGTAAGTGTTCAAAATAGATATTGTCAAAAATACACACATAAAACGAAATATGCTAGTTATTTATTTAGACTATATGGTAAGGAACAATGTAATATAGCTTTTTGAAAAGGATATATATATATATATATATATATATATATATATATATATATATATATATATATATATCCTTTGAATCAATTTTTGAGTGTTTAGTTTATATCCTTTTCTCCAAACATTTTTCAACAGTAATAGCTTTGTTTTTTCCTAATTAAAACACAAGTAAATGCCTAATGCAGAAAAATTGGCAGAGGAAGAGAAAAAAGTTTGTCATAAAACCATCTATAACCTTAGCCAACAGAAATGTACTGATAATTTTATTCACATACTATCAGTATACTTTGAATCCTATATATTTCCATTACCCATACATAGATGCTAACCTTTTTAATATGATTCAGAATATGTCATATCAATATCTAAGGATTCACTTTCAGAAGAAAAATCAGAAATATTCTTTGATATTGTCAGGGCAAGCTATGATAAATGGAAACTCTCCTTCTTAGCGATTATGGCCCTCCAACATCCCAGTACCTTTTCTGACAAACCATTTGTTACTCTCCTGTCCATTTTCTACCCATCTCTTAGCAAGACAGATCCCTTATTACCCTTTATTTCCAATTTGCTGGCTCCACTCATTGCTGGCTATTCCCCATTGTGGTAATACTAATTTTTATTGCCATTGTTTTTTTGTTATTGTTGTTTAGTTGTTGAGGTGTTGAGGGTGTGTGTGTGTGTGTGTGTGTGTGTGTGTGTGTGTGTGTGTGTGTGTGTGTGTTTAACCAATCTAATGTCTAGTCTTCCCACAGGCTTGAGTCAAAGCTTTCCCAAAGCAGTACATCTTTTTCTAAAGCTCAGACACCATATTCCCTGACATACCCGAGGCAAGGACTCAGACATAGGGAAACAAGAAAATGACTTAGTTATCAGAATAAGCCAGGCGATGACAAGGAACGGGGTCAAGGTACCAAATTCCTTGGAACCGGACTACAAGATCTGAAAAGGAATCATAACGTTACTGACCTTTGCAGATAGTCTGAGCAGCTGATTTCAAGCTTTGGCTGGGAACAGGACTGATTTCTAACTAGGCCTGATGTTTATCTGAGACATGGTTAAATATCCCTAGCAATAAAATTTAAATATGCTGGAAGATGAAACCAGGCAAGGCATTACTCTGAATGACTTAAGTCAGTGGAATAATGTGACAATTAGGGATGGGTGCAGATTTTGTAAGGCCTGAAGTTTGTATAATTTATGGGGCTCTTTAAGGAAAAAATACAAAATTATAAATACAAAATCAGGTATGAAAGTGATCATTGTTTTAGATTGAGAAGAGAAATGCCAACCAAATACTGAAGACTTGCAGATTTGTGTACATTTACATTTTTAAATCCCTTTAGAAAATTTAGAAATATGATTGCATAGGCACGCTTCCTGATAGCAATCTATGTCTGTTCTCCACCCAGAATATTCTACAACTCCCAGCACTCACAGGGGACTGTTGAAGCAAGGGGCACTGAAGCTGAAACTTGGTTTGCTTCATGGCAAACCTGCTTCTGGTTTTAATTGTAAAACTTCAGGCAATAGGAGCCAGATGGTGAGATCACTTTAGCAGGCAAGCAGTCCTTCCTAATTTCCTTTAAAGTGCAACAAATAGAATTCTCACTGAGTGCAATAAAGGTATAAACAAAGTACAATGCTATGAAAATATGACAGTTTAGCAGAGGAGAGAGCCTAAATGGAGTCCAAGGGACAGGTGTGAGGGGTGGGAGGTTTCCCAAAGTTGGGCCCTGCACAGTGAACTTCCAGGATATCAAACCTGATCACATCATATTTGCCACAAACTCAGGACAAAGCCTAGGTTTCTTACATGGCCTGGTCTCCAACTACCAGGTAGGACAATTAAGTTCACAAACTCATCCTAGAAAAAGCGCTACATACCTCATTGCTGAATATCACTATGGTCACATTTGAAGTACTCCCCTTGGGAAGCTATGCATGGACATCAGTGCTTAGTCCACCCTTCAAAGCAATTTTGGAACTCTTTTTCTGGAATGGCCATCAGAGCTGTCATTTTATTACCCTTGATGTCCTGAATGTCATCAAAATCTTCATTTCAATATTTCCTTTATCTTCAGGTAAAGAAAGAAGTCATTAGGGGCCAGATCAGGTGAGTAGGGAGGGTATTCCAATAGTTATTTGTTTATTGCCTAAAAACTCCTTCACAGACAGTGCCATGTAAGCTGGTGCATTGTGGTGACGCAAGAGCCATGAACTGTGGGTGAAAGGTTCAGGTCATCTAAATTTTTCATGCAGCCTTTTCAGCATTTCCAAATAGTGAACTTGGTTAGCTATTGGTCCAGTTGGTACAAATTCATAATGAATAATCCCTCTGATATCAAAAAAGGTTAGCAACATCATTGCAACAAGTTCACTAACTTAATTGTCAGACTCCATGTCTTCCCAACTCTTATCTGTCATTCTGTACATAACATGTTAAGGTTCCAATTCCCTTGATTTCCAGGTCATTTGATTTCTGGCCTCTAGGGTTCATTGGAAGCAGTCTCTCTGTAGTTCCTCTGCCTGGCTCATTTCTCCCCATCTTTCAGCTCTTGGTTTAGTCATCCCTTTCACTGGGATGCCTGACCTAATGTTTAAACTGCATTTAACTGCACTTCCTAGGAGCTCCCAGAACACTTTTTTCTTATCTTGATTGTAGCCTTTAGGACAGAGTATTGAAATTTCCTGCTTATAGATCTTGATTCTCCACAATAAATTCCTTGGAGGCAACGAGTATGTTGTTCACGTCTAGCAGCCAGCACAGCAGTTAACACAATAGAAGCTCACTGAATAAATATTTAAGAGTAAGAGTGGAGGTTGTCTCTGGGGAGGGGATGAATATTGACTGGAAAGGGGCAGGAGGAAAGCCTCTGGCATGATAAAAATCTATATCTTGGTCTGAATGATGGCTAAACAAGTGTATACATGTGTAAGCATTTATTGAGTGGAACTCTTAAAATTCTTATACTTTCTTTGCTTCAATGGAAATATTTTAGTCCTCAATTTTTTAAAATGAAAAAAAGTTAAAAAAAAGACAAAATCCGTCTATGCTATTAGAAGTCAGGATTATGCTATTGTGCTAATGGAAGTAAGTTACTAGTAAGTCTTACTAAGCCTAATTACTGGGTATTTTTAGTTTGTGAAAATCTATTGAGCTCTATACTTATGATATATGTACATTTATGTACACATATTGTATTAGACAAGCCAAAAGTGTGAGGATAAGTGAATAATAGCATACATTACGTAAAACTTCCCTATTTGTGATGAGAACAAGCCAGTTTCTTCAAACTGGGCTCCTTACTCTCACTTCAGAATCAACTAAAATAAAATGACAAAACCTACTTTTTCTCTCTACTATTTGGCCCATCTATGAAGATAAATGTATATAAGGACATACTTGTATTATGTATACAGGATACAGTACACACGTACTTCAGTAACTTTTGTGCAATGGTGAATTGCAAATCTTCTTTGAAACACAACTCTTTCAGATGTTATGTTTAACACATGGCTTTTAAGAACAATTAGCTAGAATTACTTTTGGTGTAAAGTGTTTGTTTTGTTTTCTAAATTATTTTCTTTCACAGATCTTAGAGTCACAAAAACCTTATGCATTCCTCTTGCCTCAGATGAATGAATGTTTTAAATTATTGTTTAAAACAAGACTTAAATAGAAATATAATTTAGATGCTTCTACTAAAGATGTTCTTAAAACATTCCTAAGGCTTAAAAAAAAAAAAGTAAAAACAGTTTCACAGACTCTCTCCAATTTCCCTGTAGAGCATTTGTGCATAATTTGGACTCTATTTGGTGTACCTACACTAATAGCAGGGATTCTTAATATAAGTATATATTTAGCAGCCACATTGCGAACAACATGCATAAAGGAAAAAATATGACCTCAAATCAAAATATCAGCACAATGCCCTCAGCACTCAAAGGTAAGCAGGGAGCCTTCAACCTGATTCCATGAATGGTACTCGCCAAGATTTCAGTTAACTAACACAGTCAGGTCTGTATCGAAGACCTGTGGGATACAAAGGTACCAGACCAAAAGGCAGAAGCAAGAAATTGGGACTCAATCCACCCTACTCTACTCCACATCATTTCAACAAACAACCTAAGCTGCAAGCACTGCTTTTAAATAGAAAGTTCATCACAAACCTTTTAATATTATTGTAGACTTTAAAGTGCCAAGAATGCATTTTAAGTAAACAAACCTTCCCGTTATATTTTTCTAAATTCCCTTTTCCATGTATAATTTATTTTTCAAATACATATTTCAACAACTTAGAAAGTACTATGTTTGGAGAGGGATTTAGGGGCAGCTTTCCTCTTTCCCTGAAGGTAAGATCTAGAAATACATCAGTCATTGGTGTCAGTTTGTGACAGTTCAAATCACTAGAGGTATTTGGTAAACTTTAATCACTGTCACAACTGTAAAGGTTACTGAACATCTCCAACACAAATCAATTACAACCGTGTTGCATAAACGTGAGAGTGGGTATGTGAGTGAATGTGTGTGTGTGTGTGTGTGTGTGTGTGTGTGTGTGTGTGTGCCCTTGATAGTTAAATCTTCTGGTATATCAACATTAAGTTCTGCTACATATAACAATAACAGCAGCAATAACAATACCACCAACAACAAAAGATGACAAACAAAACGAACATTTATTTTCATCCAGTCATAGATTTAGGCAACCCAGAGCTGTCCTGGGGCCACCCTTAGTGTGCTGCCTTATTTTCACAAGATGGCTGCTTGTGCTCTAGTCATCACTTCCACATCCCAGGAAAAGGGAAATGAAATTAAGAATGGAAACCTCATCAGCTTTGAAGATACTTCCTGAAAGTAGCACATAACACATAGTTCTTATCAGTCAAAATTTATTCATAAGGCTACACCATTAAAAGGGTAAATCTAGTTTTTGAGCTGACCAACAAGGTAGTCAGCTAAATTTGAGTTTTCTATTAATAAGAAGAGGAGGAGAATTGATATTTAGAGTGGACAGATCCTTTGCTTCCTAGGAAAAAACACCTATTAGATGATTCAATCAAATAATTAAAATGAAAACAATCATACTATTATTTACCATAATGTAAACAAAAGTTTATTAAATTTCCATTTTTAACTGAATATTTTATAGATTTTCATAAATATAACTTAAAAAATTTCTGTATATCAAAGAACATACAAAATCTTTAAAAAACTATATATTTTATTGGTGGCAGACAGGAGAAGAGGGGGACCAATTAGTTTCTTTTAAAACAGAAAAGTTGTCTTAGAAATAATTTCATCCCACTACTAAACCAGAATTAATGCTTTCAGTTGGGAGTTACGCTGTCATGTTTGAGAACCACTGATGTGAACATACTATTTCTGGAAATGATTTATTTTAGTAATTACTAACGGTTTATGAAAAGATCTGCAATTTTATTTTTCCAAGTGTACAAGTAATCTTCACTCATCAAAATGCTAACATCTTTTATATCAAAGTTGTCTAAGACTCACTCATGTAAATGGCCTGCCTGTTCCCTGACAGCTGGAACAGCTTATTGCGGATCTGCAGCCTAAGCCCCACCCAAGCCTTGGGACTCATCTAGCCTCTAAGCAAGAATCCATTGTCCAGCTCTCATCTCCTCCCTGACCTAACAACCTGGTTTTAGTAGCTGAGTCTCTGTACTTTGCCTGACACCAGGCTGTCCTCATAGGAGACTCTTGAAGACCTGTTCCACAGCATACCAGAGAACCCCTGTCAAAACTGTGAATGAAGCTTCTATGAATAGGAACCCACTACCTCATCCTGTAACCCTTTATACTGTTTGTTTGAACACCCATTCATGTATTTAGTAAACCAACATTGAAAGTTGACTGGTCAGGCATGTTGCCAGGGGCTGGTAATAAGAATATCAAAGGCATAGTGGCCTGCCCTCTAGAGGGAGAGATGGCTATAATTGTTAAAATGATGTTTCTTATAAAGAGCTAGAATTGGTCTCCTAGGAATTTTTATCCATTGTTCTTAAGTCTGAATTCTATAGTCACATGGAATAGATTCCACTGAGACTTTCCACAAATCCACCCTCCAATCTGGAATATTTCAAATAGGATTATATTCCCTTTAACATCTCCAATCCTCACTACACTCTCTATGTTTTACCAATAACCTTCATTTGAAATCATACACACATTCTTTGCTTTGCTTTTTCAAGCTCCTAAAACCCTGTTACTGTAACTCTTACATGAAATGGTTTTTTAGTTTTCTCTCTCTTTTGGGATAAGTCCCAATTTTAAAATATCCTTCTTAAAATGCAGCATTGATAAATGCATAAGGAATAAGAAAATATGATAGTATGTCTTACCTCTACTTAACCAAACTTAATTATTTCATCTTGAGTAACATTGTCATGATTCTTGGCCAAAAATAAAAGAAAGTAGAGAGAGTAAGAAAAAGCTGCAAATAAATTAAAGGACCTTACAGATCACCTTTGAGCTGGTGGTGATTTTAAGTTCTGGAAGTTTTGGGTCTCTTATCCTTGGCACCTTCCTTCCACTAGTTCTCACTGTGAGGCAGTCTGTTGTATTGGTCACTCTTGTATCAGAACTGGGTTCACATACTGTTCCCCACTTCCTCACTACATAAACTGGAGAAAATTACTTTGATTCTGAACCTCAGTTATTGTAAAATCATGAACATAGGGGTCCTTAAGGTTTGTGAAGGTGGTAACAGCCAATATGGATAAAGCACATTGACAGTAACATAACATCTGTAAAGGACCAGAATTAACAGTTGTTTTTTTAGTTATAAGTAATTATTTCACTTATAGCTTAGGAATAATTCATCAAAAATGATGTCAAAGTAATCTTAAAGTTATCTAATCTAGCCATGTCATTCAATTCAAGAGCCCCTCATTAACCACCCAATATGTATTATGTCTTGTAGGAGGTGCAGGTGATGCAGAAACTATTTAAGTTGTCTTAACGTCAAGAAGCCTAATGTTTAGTAAAAAAGCTTACATATACAGAAACAGTTATTCCATGATTGCACAGATAGGACTTGATAGGGCAACACACTTGTTAGCCCACTGCACCCCATTCCATTCTAAATGTAACTCTCCTCAGCATCAGTGAACATGCAATCACTGTTGTGTGGTGTTCCATACTCAGATATTTCAGGCAAATAGTGATGTTGATTTGTTCACAATATGTTTTGGTTTCGGGCTTTATAAATTAACTTCTTTTCATCTTGGAGTGGATTTCTATACATTGGCATTCCCTACTTCTTGGGATTTAAAGGATGGTGGAAAAGCACACCTACCATCTCCCAAAAGAAATCTCTGGGAAGTTAATGGCATGAGGCTAAATATGTATTTATATAATATTATACAAACTTTTAAAAGTATCTCGGGATGGAAAAGTGGTTTGAAAGACATACATCAAAATATTTTTTAAAATGATTATCTCTAGGTGGCAAGATCATGAGAGATTTTGTTAATATCCTTATACTTTTAAAATGTTTAAACATTTCTCAATAAATATGCATATTAGAGAAGATATACAAGGAACTCTCATAGGAGCAAGGAAACAGGTGAGTGAAAGAGACCCAGGAATATGGATGATGGGAGACTTAAGTACCAGTGGAAGGGCCCTAAATGTATGAGGGTTATAAGCTAAAGAAATAAAATCAACAGTAGAAGGAATTAGAATAATAATAAAAATATAGTTTTACTACTATTAGAGTATCTAGTTCTCTTTACATTTTGGGTATTGATAGCTCTAATTTTGTTACTGAGACGTTCCATTGCCCAATGGATAATTGAAGCACAAGGATTTTAACCTATCTGCCGAAATTTAGGTAAAAATATAAAAATGAATCTTGTTGCAATGTTTAAAAAAATTGTGTGAATTGTCCTTAAACACGCTTGTCTTAGTAATGGTTCATAAGTGGAAAAAAAAACTAAATTAATCTATGAACCATTCATACACAGTTTTGATTTATTAACAAAGTAATGCATTTTTTTAAACTCAAGACTTTTACTTTTAAATGTAAGAATCTGGATAAATACTTGTAGAATATTAATAAACCAAATTTATCTTTTTTTATGGCTGATGTTACCTTAAATCCTTCTCTCTGAAATAATTCAATAGAGATAGATGATAGATAGATGATAGTTATTGGCAGAACTATGTCATTTTAACTAAAAGTATTCTTTGATGTCTTTTGATAGAAGCAAATTGTTTCCCTTTGAATTCCCAAAATATCAAATCTGTATCTTAATCGTATAACATTGCATTGTCTTTTGTGGTGTAGACATTTACTTAGACATTTTATTATACTTCCCTGACTGTTAAACCTGAGGTTTCATTATTTGTATCTTACTCATTTTATATCTTTTAAGAGTAGAATTAAATAATTTTTAAGACTGCCATTATAAAAATATAATAAATAAAAGTATTCTCCAAAGTTCTGAAAATATTTTGTGAACTCAATAAACATTTATTACTTTAATAAAAATTATTTTGCATTTTGCGAAACTAGATTGTGGAAACTGCCCAACAGCATTCCAAAGTTACTTCTCATATAAGTGGCTAGCAATCTTTTCTCTGTTCTCAAGCTTCCTTTATGAATATGATGTTTTTTCCCTACACAATTGATTTCTGTCATCATGCCGCTGTACATTCATGATGGGGGTAGAGAGGACAGGCTTTATGGAAAGGGGCCTCCTGTTTCTGAACATTCACTACTGTGATCAGTTCTGCAGCAAAACCTCTTCTTAGATCTTTTTGAGTTATTTTTCATTTTAACAATGATATAGGCAATCCATAAAATAATGTTACACCAAATCTGATTTCACATATATTATTTCTTTCTAAAGTAAAAAAACTCTCAAGTTGCTTAGTGAAGTACTAAATGCTTTATATTGACAGACGACCACTATTCAGCAATCTATTAGGTTGTCGGAAAAGACATGACGTATTTTTCTATGTTTTTTGTTGCAAAAATACGTCATGACTTTTACGACAACCCAATATATTTGCAGCCTGCCAAAACAAAAGGCATAGTAGGATCTTCTTTGTTGTTCACAGTATTTTGAATTACAAATGATGTTGATTTTAGTCATCTTTGCTCTATTCACTCACAAAGCTGGATGTTGCACAAGTCAACTCTCAGAATCAGCCTAAAATTCTTTTATTGGGCTTAGTACTTGCACAGCACATTACACCTTAAAAATACTTTGTAAACATTTACTAGTCAAGCCTTACCAAGAAAGAAAAAAGAAAAAAAATCTTGATGTACTGAGAGTTATGTGTAAAACAGGTCTTAAGAGGGCAGGCCAAGTGACTCAGTTGGTTAAGGGAGCAAGTTCTGAGCAACACAGTCGCCAGTTCGATTCCCACATGAGCCATTGAGCTGTGCCTGAGCTGAGCTGCCAACAGGTGGCAGGATGGCTCAGCTGGTGAGAGCACATGCTTCTAACAAAAATGTTTCCAGTTCTACTACCCCAAGGGATGATAGGCTACGCCTACCCGCAACTAAGATTGAACACAGCATCTTGAGCTGAGCTGCTGCAAGCTGCCGACAGGTGGCCAGATGGCTGGATGATGACTGGACTTGGAGCTGAGCTAGCTGTGCCCTCCACAAATAAGACTGAAAGACAACAACTTGGCTGTTCCCCTTCCGAAATTCCCCAACACTGTTCCCCTTCCCCAATTTCCCAATAAAATCTTTAAAACAACAACAACAATAACAAAAAAAACAGGTCTTAGGAAAAGAGTTTTCCTATAGATCAAATATGAAAGTAAGATATTTATTTAGCTGTTTATTTTCAGTCAATAGTGTATATTTCAGGAAGTATTCAGGAAGTAATTATCAGTTCTTCACTTTCCATTGATACAGAGCACATAATTTCAATTTTAGTGATCATATGAATTAGAGAAGTGTTAATATTATTAATGACCAATAGAATTTATGCCACATGAGGAACTGTTAACATATTGAAATTTGCACACTATACAAAGCAAATGGTTTGTGATAAGTTGATAAGACTCAACTAGTCTCAGAGAACTGACATGTATAAATTACTGCTTCTCCTTCCTGTCTTACAAGTAGCAACAACTTCTCGTGGTATAGCTGCATGTAAGACTAATGTGGTCTGATTATAAATGAGCCCCCAAGTTCACATTAAATATATGAAAATATATAGCACAGCAGTAGTCAAGCTAATATATTATTTAAAGAGTGCACTATAAATTTCAAACCTGGTTTTCAAAGTAATATATAGCTTCTGCCTTCAAAGACTTTGCATTTCTCCCATTCTTCCCATTTTAACCTATACTTTTAAAGAGAGAAGTTTATATATTCTGTTTGGAAAATGACACACTTATTGTGACCATAAAGAAAACTTAATGAAGAGCCTAAGATGTTATTAATATCCTGTTGTATGGAATATTAAGATTTCTTTTTAATCATGCCATAATACAAAGGAAAGTATTCATCATTATTGCTTATTACAAATTTGGAAAATGAAAACAAAAAGAAAAGGGTTATATGAAGAAGAATCTTCAAGGCTCAGAGTGATAGATAATTTGACATCCAATTAAGCTCTGACCATACGTCAGAAACTCAAAGTTGTATTTGAAATATATATTAAGGAAAACCTGAACTATATTTTCAACAATTAAACAATCAAAAGAAATATATTATAGTCACAATTAAGAGCTATATGCCTAAAAGTTTAGATTTTAATTAGAAAAGACCATAGATTTACTGATCTTTTGAAAGTCATGTTTCTAAATTATTTTAGGGTTCTTTATCAAGGAAGGACAAAGTTAGGAACTCTAACTTGAAATAAACCACTGAGTATTCAATTTAAAAGCTGTGAATAAACCAAAGTGATCTCATAATCTTCAAGCTCCTTCCCTCTGTGTAAGAATCATTAGATTTACTTCTGATAAACCAATGGAAATATTAGGCACATCCATCAGAGTTTAGTGACATATTTAGGACAATCTTCCAAAATGCAAAGCAAACATCTTAACCATATGATAATGCAGCAAAATCTTTTATACTGAATTTTATATCTAATTAAAAATTTCAATATTATTAACACCATTTTAATCTTGCTAAGATATCATTGCAAAAGTGTTGATTCAAAGGTGCGGTTTTTGAGCAGGCATACATGCAGGGGACTGATATTAAAACTATAAAAAGGTAGATCTAATAAATTTTAATAACAAAGTTCAAGAGAACAATATTAGCATTCTGAAAACTAAGGTGTTTCTATGAATTCATTATATGACCTCTAAAGGCAAATATTTAATAATTCCCCTACACAACATTTCAATTCTTAAGTCAGTATTTTAATCTTTCCCTCCAGAAATTCTTCTCTTATCAGATGCCAAATCCTTATCTTGTACTCAAGAAAGGTTAAGTCAGTCTAGAAATAAATTTGGAAATAAGAAGAAAACAAATGACCAGTTATGATGTGGTTCCTGTAGCCCCAAGGACTCTGCCTCTAAAGTAGTAAATATAAGGTATTCTTTCGCTGTTTGCAAAGTGCCTGAAATTCTACAATTTGATATTCTAGATTTATTATTTGATTAAGTAAATATTCTTAGAAAGAACATTACTTTTAGCTGTGAAATTCTTAAGCCAAAAAACCACATTATTTACTTGACAAATTCTGCCTAGTTTCAACCTGGTAATTACCTAAACTACAGAAAAAAATTGGCCACCAATAAAGGCTGGTTACTCACAGCCTGGCCATATCTCATATATCTGGTTATAGTTACGGCAAAATTTATATTTTATAGCTTCCACATATACCTTGATGGGAGATTGGCATTGACATAATAAAATGTGAAACAGCAGGAAAATATTACAAGCCAAAAAGGTAGCCTATTTTAACAACTCACTGTCAGGAAAACTTCCCTCATATCAAACCTAAATCTCTCCATCAACAGCTAAGTACATTTAAGGCCATTCTCAGTTGTTTTAGGATTTGGCTGATTTCCTCTTTTCCTTATGGTTAGGACTTTATTTTTTCCAAGTGCTTTTCAACCACATTTATTAGTTTTTCCTCATAAATACAGCTGAAGTTTAATCATTTTTTCACTCTTTTACAGATCCCGATATTGAAGCACAGAGATATTAAGAGGCATGTTCAAGGTTACTCAGCAAATTAAAAACCCAGTAGGGGGTGGACTACAGAGCACCTGAATTTCCAGACTGCTGCTTACACAACTGATCCGTGGGGACTTTCATGGCACAATGAATTATGCAAGAAAAAGAAACAAACTAGAAATTAAAATAATGCACACAAATTAAGATTGCAGTTTCTCTCTCCACAGATAGATATAAAAACCCCAGGATAAAATGTTTGTCATTGAGATTCTAGGTAAATTTACAGACTGATTAATCTAGTCCTGTCTGTCTTTATACTTTCTCACCCATTTACATCAGAACATAAAACATTAGGAAGCAAGTCCTGTATCTGATGGCTGAAATGACCATGTTCTGTTACCTAATCTCTAAAAGCCATAAATGAGGATTATTTCAGAGGAATTTCTGAGCTCCTCTATTCAGCTTCTCTCCTAGCTCTGTCCTTTCCAATTTGTCCTCATAATGGAGATTTGTCCTCATAATGTCCTCATAATGGAGATATTGTCCTCATAATGGGAAAATATTAAAGACTTAGAATTTGGGTTTTGAAGATTAGAGCAATAAATTTGGAGATCAAGCGTTCTTGTCCTTGCTCCTAAACACTCATTGGAATGGAAGTTTACAGTCATTGGGGTAGGAAGCATGATGAGGTGGTGAAACAACAAATAAACGTCAGTGATATTATTTCTTAGATATCAATGCATCCCACATATACATGCATTGATATCTAAGAAATAATATCAGAGAGACTTCAGACATCCAAAGATCCTTCAGACAAAAAGCATTCTTTGAATGCCCTTAATGTGTCAAGATATGAGCTAGGTGATAGTGGAAAGCCATGAAAAAGTACTATTCAGGAGCAATAACCTAATTCTGTCTGGAGTGTCAGAAGAGCTTTCACAGAAGAAATGATATTTCAAGTTGAGTTTTGAAAGATGAGTCATAGTTAGCCAGATTGAAGAGATTAGCAAGAAGAGCTTTCAGGCATGGGAGGCAGTACATACGAAGACACTAAGGCAGGAAAGGGCATGAGACACTGGAGGAACTGAAAAAAAAGAGGTCAATAAAGTTACAGAAGACAAAGAGACATCAAGTCAAGTTTGAAATGTAGGCAGGGACCAGATCATGCCATGCCTTGAAGGTAAAGGTGAGCATTTCCACCCACTTTATTCTAACTGCCACACGAAGCCTTAATATGCTTTAAGAAGGCTTAATATGTTTTAAGAGGGAAATAAGATTATTGTATTTGCATTTTTTAAAAAATCACTCAGGCTTCTCTATGTACTTATCTGTTACTCGTATTCTTTCCAGGTCCACTAACAGGTGTTTTAGCTCTTAGTATACACAAATATTCTCTCATGAGGAAGAGATAGCTGTTGGAGAGTCAAATAATTGAATGATGTCAATTTCCTTGAATTTCCATAAATTACTGTAAATTTAGCCTACAACTGAAATAAACCAACCGGTATCATCATGAAACTCAAAATTATGCTATCATCAATTAAGCTAAATGAAAAGAAATTAGACATGGAAGTAATGGGCAACCCATTTTAAAATGGTATTTTTTTATAGAAAAATCATTATAAGGGATAATTAAAGGAGGGAAATTTATTTGAATATGCATTTATAAAACATATTTCCACAAAAGCAAAACTCTAGCAGAAGTATAAAAGATTCTGAAACGATCAAAAGACTATACTAAGAATATGAGATTAAAATCTACATAATAAACCATGAGATTAATATTCAGAAATATGAAGCAGTGTTAGTATTCAATTGATACTCAAACCCATTAAAATACAAAGACTAATAAGATACTACCTTAAATAACTTATCATCAAAATTATACATTATTTTACACCATGTCTTCTTAGCTACATCATAGTAATCACATATAGTGGCTTTAAATATTTAATTACAAGTAACTGGTAACTGCTTCAGGCTAGTGCATGTGACAGGTTTGTTTTGTTTTGTTTTCAATTTCAATTTCACTTAATTTTTTAACCTTTTAAATTAATACCAAATCTGTCAAGCCCACAATTTCATTTTATATAAGTTGTATTTTAATATTTACCAGAACTAAATAAAATGTCCCAGCCTTAGGAAAGATTTTTTTAAGCAAAAAATGGTGAAATAACAATTCCTGTAATAAAGCAATTTATGTTTATGACTTAAGTTTTTTTTTCATAGCAATAAAAATCCAAGCAAGGTAATAATAATCTATTTTAAAAGCCACTTAATGGCAGTATAAAGGTCAGAACTGACTTCTGATGCTACCTCCCAAATTCAGACCAAAAATATCTCATTATTGTACTGATTTCCCAAATGATTCCAATCAGGAATAGTCATTAATCAGAACAGTATTGAAAACATTAAGGTCCAGATAGATTTTCAAACTACCAGACTATTCTAAAATTTTTTAAAAGGAAGAACACAGATCCTAATTCCAGAGGCATTTAAAATGTACTAATTTCAAAAAATTTCAATTTTAAAGGCCCTATTTCAGTAGCATGAGCAACATAAAAT
>NW_017731703.1:1751370-1767862 GCF_001890085.2 Hipposideros armiger
ATATATATATATATATATATACACATCACTTTTTTGTTTCAGGTCAACTACAATAAGGACTTCAAGAATGTTCTGAATCTCTACCTCTGCAATACGATGTATAAGAAAATACCCTATCTTTCTCAGTGTTTGGCATGTAATAAAGTTACAGGTCATTTTTCTTTAGCTATCATTGCTCTCCGACCTTTGTCATAAAGCATGTGGGCCCAGCTATTATTGTGCATTCTTTATATTGACATTGTTATCCTGAGCACCAGTCACATGTTGTCATTGCACTGTACTTTCGTAACATTTGGGACAGTCCAGAGCAGTGACAGGAGAGAGGAGCCCAGGGCCCTGAGCAAGCAGGGGTTTTCAGCTACATATCCAGCACCAAGTCTAAATCACTTGCTATTTCAGGCTGGAGCCTTCCTTGATTATACTGATAAAGTGTAAAGCACTGGAAGCAGACACAGCAGGCCTTTGATGACAAGCCTATCTCTGTTAAAAAGAAAATAGCTTAATAAGTTCAATGTGCACTTAGAATTCCATGAGTATCATTTATCTGCTAGTCAATTGGTAATCCTCAATAAATGCAGGGAAATTGAGATGGCCTTAGCATAAATTCTCCTCTTTCACTAGACATAACTAACAAAACCCATCAGGCAACTGTGGGGTTTTTTTAAGTGAAAGTAGTCAAATTATATTGAAATATAAGGAAATGGCAACAGATTTTTGATAGCATATGTATCTTCATTGGATTGATAAAAAACAGGAACATCATTGTGATCTAAGCTACATAGAAATTTATTCACATTACATAAGAATATATTTGAATTGCATCCCAACTCTTTGCTTTCTTCATTTTTTTTTAGGTAACCATATTTTTAATAGAAAAAAATGAAGACTCAAACTTTCTCTCTTTTTTTTTTTTTTCCTTTTTAGAATGAAAGACATCAGAACCTTTCTAAAGCTCTCTTTCTTATAGAAGACCTGTAAGCTCCTTCTTACAGCTGAACCAAGGGATCTGGCCCTCAAAGATTGTGTTAAAGCACTTAAATGAATAGAGTGTATTTTGCAAATGTCAAATATAAGAGAAGATCATTTTGAAAGCTTAGAAGGTATAAATATTTTTCAGAAACACTAGAGTTATGCTGTGATAACTTCTGCCTTTGGAAGATATCATATTTCCCCATGTATAAGACGCACCTTAATTTTTGAGCCTGAAATTTGAAAAAAATGTATTACATAAAGTTATTGAAATCAAGTTGTATTCATCATAAAACTCATACAACTCCTCATCACTTGTGGGAAATGCAAATAAAAATATCTACAACCACTGTATAAGATGCACCCAGTTTTTAGACCCCAAATTTTTCAAAAAAGGGTGCATCTTATACATGGGGAAATATGGTATAATTGTAATAAGCTGTTGTAATATAGCTCAAACCAGTATTTTACATTGTAGTTAATACTTAATTTCATTTTTTATCATTATAAATCAATAATGCTTTCTGGAACTAAATGATCTTTTTTGACACTCTCCCTTTTATTTCTTCACCTTATGGCACACACCCACATATACAGGGTTATTCAAACAAATGTTTACCCCAAAATGTGCAGAGTTTGCTTATAAGGGTAATACTGAAAATAATATATTTTCAAGAGATTTTAAAATTCCAGGCTGGCCTCCCTACACATTCAGTAAAATGTCAGAAACTGAAAACTTTAAATCTTCCACATGCTCATCCTTATTCACACATATACAAAAGGGAAAAAAAATCTACTCTAAATCTAATACAGATGCAATATGTTTGTTTCCTGATGCCGATGGTCAGTCATAACCCAACACTTGGTTGTTACCTGATGTGCGACTTATCTGGCAATGCAGCCGCGTGGTCAATGAACTTTGGGCCTCACAGTGATTTTATTTTCAAGTTCAGTCACATGATACTTTCCTATAGGAACAGGTTATATCACAGGAGCAAATCATTCAAATCTAATTTACCAGACTCAATAATTCTCCTCTGTTTTATCTTGGACGTTTTGTATTCGTTTCCCTACACCTAGTGGCTATGGAACAATTCAATTACCAGGGTTCTTCATCCAGAACGAGCAGTTGATTTCCGGTTATTCTTATTCCGTTTGATTTCTTTTTTTTCTCCTAGTTTAACACATACCAGTTGGTGTTGACTGAGTTAAAAATCTTGAAATAAGTCTGGCACGGTGTCAGTATGTAGGTTAAGAAATGAAAAAAAAAACATGTTTAATAAAATACACACTAGAAATGGAAAACAAGATTAGTGGTGACACTTCTTGTCATGAGGACATTTTTCGTCTGCACACACACAAAATAAAACGAGCTCAAGGCAGCTGAAGAAAACAGGAATAAGAGAGATGATAAAAATTGAGAGATGAAAAGGCGGACGGTGAGTGTTAAGAAGCATATTGTGAGCACACAGAGTCAGCTGGCAAAAAAAAAACAACTCTGGGAACTTCAGAAGGTAAAACCGCAATTAGCAGATCAAGTGGATAAGAAGACAGTTTTGCAATAAAAGAGAAACAGCATAAGCAAATTCAAGGAAGATTAAATGAGCAAGGTGATAAAAGTGTTGGATAGTCTTCGGAGATTATCAGGAATTTTAGGAAATTACAATAATGAGAAAAGTGTAAGGGAAGAAGTCTTTACATATTCTTTCATAAAAGAAAATCGCCTGTCAAAACCTGTCTGCATGGATGCTAGATTTAGATTTTTGTTCTTCAAGAACAAAGTACCTCTTCTGATCAGATTTGGGTTCATCGTTCCTCCATTTCTCTAAATAATCTCTGTGTTTTATAAAATATGCAAATAGGCATATATACCTATACATAAACATCAGCAATGGAACTAAAAATTCAAAGAGAGTTGGAGAAAATGGACAATGTGTGAACTTCATGAAACTTATTGGTTACCTGAAATAGTCTAGCAATTAAGTTTGAAAGTTAATTCTCATAACTCTTCTAGGTATATTAGTTATGTCTACAAATAATAAATAAATTTGCTAGAGATCAATGATTATCTGATTAAATTTTGCAACACAAAAATAAAATTTAGATGAATCAAATATATACATATTTGGAGAGGAGGCCTGAGCAAAATCCCTTTGTCAGTATTGATTAAATCAGCGGTTCTCAACCTTCCTAATGCCATGACCCCTTAATACAGTTCCTCATGTTGTGGTGACCCCCAACCATAAAATTATTTTCGCTGCTACTCTATAACTGTAATTTTGCTACTGTTATGAATCGTAATGTAAATATCTTTTTGTTTTTCGATGGTCTTAGGCGACCCCTGTGAAAGGGTCTTTTGACCCCCAAAGGGGTCGCGACCCACAGGTTGAGAACCACTGGATTAAATGAACCAGACAATGAGTTTCAACCTAATATCTGACAAGTGACCACAGGACCTCATAGATTCCCTTTAGGACTCTGCATGTTAAGTTATAGAAATACATATAATTAACATTTTGGAACTTGTCTACCATTTTTTTGTACTCTTTTGCTCCATAAAGAATTTTAATAGACTTCTTTAGAAAGAGCACTGTAGATTTAGGTATATAGGCATTGAAAGTTAATAAAAATACCTATCAATGATCTAGCCCTTACTATGAGGAAGGTGCATTTACTGTCCTCATTCTGCAGATGATAAAACATGAGACTGAAAAGTTACCCCACTCTTCTGTTTTTTTCATGTTTAAGTTTTGACTAGATTATATAAAGTACTTCTACATATCAATTAAAAAAACTTTACATAAAAATGGTCAACACATAAAGTTAGGCAATCCCTAAGGAAAAAAAAACCCCTAAATATTTGAAAAGCTGATCAGCACTCTCAGTAATCAAGAAAATGAAAATGATAATGTAATAATTAGTGAAAAATAATTATAATCGATTATATCTGGTTTGGCATTGGTGGAGAAAACGTTCACTTATACATTGTTGACAGGCTAGGGTATTGTGCTAGAATGTATCCAACTCAAAAGTGATCATGATGGTGAATCATTCATTTTGTTTCTAGAAACATATCTTTTAGAAATACTCACTTGTATACACAGACATATGAAAAACATAGTTCACTGGAGCGCACTTTGTGAATAGCAAAAATATGAACAAATTGCTCAACAAAGAGGGAATTGTTATATTGCTACAAAAAAAAACTCTAAAGTAATTAAAAAAATAAATCACATATAAAGAAATCCAAGACACATTTTAAGTAAAAGAAAAAAAACCTCAAGTACTAGTAAATAGATAAGGAAATCGCATTGTTACATCAGAGGAGAGAAATGGAATATGCTGCTGAGATCCTAAAAGTAGGNAAGCCAATAGAAAGTGAAATACAAATAAAAGACATTACATATCACATTCCATAAGGGCAGTTGACCAAGAAATGATCAACTTTTCTATAATTATCACTTTCAAAAACGACCTATTTTTCTATAGAATGACTCAATTTCTCTCTTGTGAACCCACACTCCTCCCTGTGGTAGAATTTAAGCTTAGGCAATTTACCATCACCTCTCCATTTGCCCATTCACCACCCCTGGTATATGACCCTAGATTAGAAGAACTAAGTGCTGGAGTGAAGGTGCATTTTGCCTCGGTCATTAGCTGTCCCCTAAGCATCCACTGAGGTACCTCTGTTCACATCTGACCTTCAATTTTAGTTCACATAAGTAGCACCAAACCATTCCTCTTTCCAAATCATCAAGTCAAGTCCAGCCTTTTCTAATACATCATTACCCGTCTCGAATCCACAGGTCTATGCTTTCCCTCAGAATTAATTCCCATTAAAGAAAGCTTTCCATTAAGTCTGTGAAGCTAAGAATCCATCGACTCCCCCGCCATTCACAGAGGCACCTCTGCTCTCCTGCATGACGCCAGCCATTCAGAAACTCTGCCAAGTTCTTCTCAGACCTCTCCACCCGGGGCTTGCTTCTTGGGGTCGGTCATCCTTACCACTTCCTTGAGCTTTACTACGGAAGTGAGAAAAAACAGGTCCTAATACGGTGTACCTATCCTATCTGGGGTTCCTGGAACAGTTCCCTCCACCTCGCCTGCAGGTTGCAGAGCAAAAATCTCCCTCCTCAGGTTCTCACTATTCTCGGCTTTGCCTGGATTTCCCCTCGCCATGTTGTTAAGGAAACTGCTTTAGTTCAGGGAAAGGAAGCCTGGTTCCTGTAACAGGTAAGAAGGCAAGAACCTTAATCTGCTAAATCTTACAAAACAAATAAACAAAAACAAAAAACTCTTCTTAATCCCCATTCCAGTCAGTAATAGAAGCATAATTTCTAATCCATTTAGGCCTCCTCCTAACTGTAACCGAGGTTGTATTAGGTTTAAATGGCTACCACCCTGCCAGGGCTGGGAGAGAACCACCTGAGCAGACCTCAGCTGTACTTAGCTCCATCTGGTCTACAAACATCAGCACCTGAAGGCAAAGTTAAACCATCTTTTTTTCCTACTACAGGGCCTCTTCAGAAACCCCGCTTCACTCATTTACTGATGTAACTTGGCAAGAGGCACAAGAGTTCCTCCTGTAATTTGGAAACCTCGCTGGAGTTGTGAAACTCTTGGCTCCATCTGTTTCTCTCTGACTACATACACCTCACAGCCACATCTCTGGATTCTGATCTGTCTGAGTTTTGTACGGAAAGGGAAGGGCAGGTCATCTATGCCCTCGAACTGCCCTGAAACGTCAGTGCTTTACCCAGGCAAGCAATGGTTCTGAATGCCCCTTCTTTAGGGATCTGCCCCATCTAGGCATCTGCCTCTTCACTTACTCTTTTGTGACATAATTATTCCTCTTCCAATTCTGTTTTTCTTGTTGAAGCACAGGATGTAAAGGGGAGACATAATTTTTGTTTATTAATTTGAATTGGCAATTTGAATATCAAAACTCAAGAATTAATATGCTTTGTTTTCTCTGCTTGCTGTGGCCCCATCACTTTCCACTGAATGCTTAGCTGTCTGAATAAGATTTCCATTAGGATATATATATATATATATATATATATATATATATATATATATATATATATGAGAGAGAGAGAGAGAGAGAGAGAGAGAGAGAGAGAGAGAGAGAGAGAGAGAGAGGGAATTATTCTTCTCCTCATCATTCTACATGGGTTTTATGTTCTCCCATTCAGAAACATAAAATCTATTACCTATTCAAATTAATTAGTCTTTCATTTCCTTTATGGTTTCTAGCTTTGGAGTTTTTCATGGGATCAATAATTCAATAATTTGGTTTACAGAAAAAAGTATGAAATAGTTTGAGGAAGACTAGCCTATATTAGATAATGTCTTCCTTTTATCCCTTAAATATTTAGGAATAAAATGCATGACACACAATAAAGGCCAGACTAAGTGGATGATGAGTCTGACCACTTTATAAATTATATAAATATTATATTATAAACCAAGTTCCTATAAGGAAGACATTTTCAATCATCTAAAAGGCAATATCGCAGCCGCAGTGAGCGGCGGTCCAGAAGCCGGCGACTGATCTGCCTCGCCCGGGAAGAGCGCAATGATGGTGCCAACTTGGGCCAGTGAAGCAGCGTCCTCCACAACTAGACTGAANAGAGAGAGAGAGAGAGAGAGAGAGAGAGAGAGAGAGAGAGGCAGAGAGAAAGAAAGAAAGGAAGAAAGGGCACAAAGTTGACACAGCAGTGAAGAGAAAAAACTATTCAACTTATGAAGTGTCCTAGAAAGGAGTTTTAATTCACGACATCAAATAGGTATCTTCTCTTATGGCTACCATATAATGCTAGTAGCAGCTATGAATTAATACAGGTAACCATATATGAGTCACTGATGATGTACATCTGATAAGAGGTTAATATCCAAAATGTATTAAAAAAATTAAAAACCATATAACTCAACACCAAAAAAAAAAAACAACACAATTAAAAAATGGGCAGAGGACATGAATAGACATTTCTCTAGAGAAGACATACAGATGGCCAACAGACATATGAAAAAATGCTCAACACCACTAATCATTAGATAAATGCAAATAAAAACCACAATGAGATACCACCTCACTCCTGTCAGAATGGCTAACATCAATAAACCAATAAACAAGTGTTGATGAGGATGTGGAGAAAAGTGAACCCTCATGTACTTTTGGTGGGATTGCAATTTGGTGCAGCCACTATGGAAAATAGTATGTAGTTTCCTCAAAAAATTAAAAATAGAACCACCTTATGACCCATCAATTCCACTCCTGGGTATTTATCCAAAGAAATCTAAAACACTAATTTGAAAAATTATATGCACCCCTATGTTTTTTGCAGTGCTATTCACAATAGTCAAGATATGGAAACAACAGAAAAGTCCATCAATAGACAATTGGATAAGGAAATTGTGGTACATTTATACAACAGAGTACTACTCAGCCGTAGAAAAAATGAAGTCTTACCATTTGCAACAACATGGATGGACCTAGAAAACATTATGCTAAGTGAAATAAGACAGACTAAGAAAGACAAATACCATATGATCTCTCTTATTCACATATGTGGAATCTAAAGAACAGAATAGATGGGCAAACTAAACAAAAATAAACTCAGAAATATAGAGCCACTGATCATGTGGTAGGCCCTTACTAAGTATTTAACACACAATATCTTACTTCATTTGTGTAACAACCCCGTGAAGTAAATATTATTTTTCCGTATTTTGCAGACAATGAAGGTGAGGTTTAGAGAAAATTAAATGTTACCAGAGCCTCCCAGATAGTTAATAATAGAATCAGACCTCAAGCTAGGTTTGTCTGATCCCAACACTGGAAGTCTTGGCCACCGAGCTGCATGTCACTTTGTGAACAAGTCTATCAGGAACCCTAGGCAGAGTATAAAGCTGCCTGCTCCAAACCTGACATCCCTTTGAAATGTTTAGCTTTAGCACTTAAATTCCAGTTAATGCTGTCTTTACTCAAAACCAACAATAGAAAATGTTTATTTTAATGCCAAAGTTTTGGAATCTCTCAAAAAAAATTGAAGTAACATTTTCATACTTTGCATGCAATAGTGACATTTATTCTCTGGCTTTATGTGCCTCTGTGACACCTCCACAATTTAAGAATGTCAGCTAAATGATAGATGAGATTTATAAAAACACATACTACTAAAGAAAATAAACTTTTAAATAAAGATGAGAAACTCAAAACAGGAAAATAAAGGAAAATATTTGAAGTCATGAATGAAGTTAGTATAGTATATAGTAATGTCTTATCAACTGTGCCTTTGGCAATCATGTCTTTATTTTTCTATAAAATGGTTAGGTATATCTATATGCATACAATTTTGAACTGCATTCATATTTCTACATAGAATAATTCCAATCACCTTAAGAGTCTACTGGAATTACTACTTTCCTACATTTCTGGACCACTCGAATGAGTGTAGAGGATACTGCAGGAATAAGGCATGTATTTAAACTGCATGCTCTCAATATGTTGACAGAAGAGTAGACATACACATGCTTCAGAATTTGGGCAATTTGTAAACATGCCAAGCAGTTACACAAGCATTTGGCTGAGAGTTACTGAAAATGTAAAGGAGTTTGTAAGTGTAAGATACATTAAATTTCAAGTCAGTAAGGGGTCATTTAAAAACTTTAAAAAGAAATGCACACCCTACAACATCTTTACAACATCATTGATTATATTCCCCAAACTGTCTTTCATATCTCCATGGCAATATTGTAGCTACTAATTTGTGCTTTCTAATCCCCACCTTCTCCCTCATACCACCCCCCTCCCATCTAGCAACCCTCAGTTTTTCTCTATTAGGGAGACCACTTCATGGATGGTGTGGATCCCTGACCACTGCAGTGTACACCTGAAGCTGAAGCTGAATAATATTGAATGTCAACTATAATTCAATATATATATATATATATATTAAATTTATATATATATATATATATATGGTCACAGGATGTGGAGTACAGCATAGGGAATAGAGTCAATGGAATTGTAACAGCTACATACGATGTCAGAGGAGTAGTAGACTGGAGGAGGGGGGTTATCACTTTGTGAGGGGTATAAATGTCTAACTATTACATTGTTTTGTACACTCAAAACTAATAAAAAAACTTTTTAGAACAGGATTTTGCCACTCTTCTTATAATAAAAGTTATCACATTGATTGGCAAAAAAAAAAAAAGAAAGAATGCACATTGCATAAAATAAAATGCCTAGAAGAACCTGCTTCAACTGATTACACCACTTCAGCAATATATTACATCACTTCAGCAAGAAAAGCAATTCCAGAGAAAAGTTACCTACATGTGTGGAGTAAGGGGAGAGAGTGTTAACTAGTGCTTTGGTTTCAATGGGATGAATAAATTTAAAGCAGTTTTCTAACTCAGATCTAGTTTATTTTGGAAGTAAATTTTTACTAGAATTTTTATTTACCAAGGGTTAATTTATTTTTAAATAAATAAATGCAACTTTTTTCTGTATTCTTTTGGTCGAGTCAATTATAGTTTTGCTACACACTATACTTTTCAGTAACATAATACCTACAGTTGGCAATGGATGACTGTCCAAAACAGATACCAGGATGACACAGCATGCTTAGTAGATGTGGAATACGGATTTGGACCCAAGAGTTTTAGAAGGCAATCGATTACATGATTCACAGCATCCAGGAGATAATAATAAACCACTGACAGTCAGGACACTCTTTCTCTTCCATACTTGATCTCTCACCCAGACTGAAAGTGTCTGCAGTCATCTCAGACGTCTTCTCGCTTCAGGTCCCATATTTAATAATCAAGTCCCGTAGTTCCACTGTCATGGATCTTTCAAATCAATTTCTTCCTTTCTATTCTCATTGCCACCACCATATTTCAGACTTGCATTATCACAATCTGTTCTGTCACAATATAGGCTTCACGCTAATCCATCCTGAAAATGCCATTAGGTTAATCTTCATAAAACACAATCCTAGACATGTCACTCACCTGCTCAAAAATTTTTAACAGCTCCTCAATGTCTAGAGAATAAAGTTGATGTTTCTTAGTTTAGAATTGAAAGCATCCCCTGTATCATAATTATTGCTAGATGTTTAGTTTCTTCTGAGGTTGTGGGACCATTTTTTTTTTACCTGTGTGTATATAGAGTACCTAACCCAGAAATTTACACATAGAAGCATGTATTCATTCTTACAGATTGTATCATGACATCTACCTTTCTTTTTTTTTTTTNGTGGGTTGCCATGGGCTACCATGTGTGGCCAGCAGCCAGTGTGAGCGGCCAGCAGCCGCAGTGAGCGGCCATCCAGAAGCCGGCGACTGATCTGCCTTGCCCAGGAAGAGCGCAATGATGGTGCCAACTTGGGCCAGTGAAGGGACGTCCTCCACAACTAGACTGAAGAACAAAACAACAGCAACTTGTCTGTTCCCCTTCCCCGAATACCCCACCGCTGTTCCCATCCCCCAAATTCTCCAATAAAAATAAAAATAAAAAATCTATGTACCCCGATGTTTATATTCATGGTGGCCAAGACATGGAAACAAACCATAGTGTCCTTCGATAAGATGATTGGATAAAGATGGGTACATACTAGGGGTGCCAAAAAATGTACACACGTGACTTGTATTCATCTTCTGTTATTGGTATATATTGAGTATTACAATTTTAATACAGTTTTTTCCTTTCCTAAAATGTGTATGCATTTTTGTTTTGGCACCCTATGTCTATACAACTGAATACTACTCTGCCATAAGAAAAGATGAAATACTGCCATTTACAACAACATAGATGGTCTTGAGATTATCACGCTAAGTAAAATAAGACAGAAAAACTGAAGAACCATATGACATATGACATCACTCATATGTGGGATATAAAACTGAAAGCAACAAAGGAACAAAACCAACAAAAACTCATAGACACAGATAACAGTTTATTGGTTAGAGGGTAAGGAGGGAGAAGGGGGTTGGCAGAAGACGATAAAGGAGGTCAAATATATAGTGATGGAAAAAGAACTGACTCTGAGTGGTGAATACACAATACAATATATAGATGGTGTATTATAGAAATGCACTCTTGAAATTGATATGATTTTACTAACGAATGTCACCCCAATAAATTTAATTAAAAAAATAAGGTGGATATTGTTCCTAAATTACTGACATAACCATTGCTATCCATGTATTTGCCTCAGGAGAACTGGCCTTAGCCTGAGGGGTCACATTTTCTGATTTAGTTAAAAGTCTACCTTGTATGTGGTTTGTTTTATTGTGTTAAGTTTTACCTAAGTTATTTCTGCTTCAAGCCTGATTTGGGAACTTAGATGAAAAAAGATAGTTGGTGAAAATGTCATTAAGTATATAAAAAGGCTATGTATGTTGCTATTTTACATCACAGAGAAAGAAACTCGGGGTAAGGAAAAAAAAATTGCCCTCGACCTTCAAAACTATTTCCGTAATTTATCTTTACATTGAAAATAATACTAGCATCTATAGGTGTTTGAAGGGCAAGTTTTAATAAGGCAGCATTTTTGTTCCAAATTCATTTGTATCTAATTTTAAATAATAAATCAGGTCTATAGAGTAAATTGAGTAATATTTGGATATTATCAGCACTATGCCCATGAAATAATATGGTGATTTGAAGATGAATGCTTAATTGGACCATGATATATTTGATAATTTTCCTTTTATTACACTTAAAATAAGAATTTAATCTTGTAAGTGACTCAACTCTTCCACTTATCTTTCCGAAGTTACCAACTGTCCTGCCCTCTCTACAATATACCATAAAATGGAGACATTTGTGTACTCTAGCTTTATATTCTCACAAAACTACTTTAATACTTAAAAATGAGTAAAATTCAATATAAATCATTTATCAAGTTAATACAGTATTTCAGTTTTCTACCAAGATGAAAATATACAAATAACATTTCTGATTAACATTTTAACTTTAGGTTTGCTATGATTTTACATAAATCTATCACCACTTAGGGTATACTGTGGTATCAATATCTATTCATGAAGCCCATAGTTTTGGAGTTACAAAGGCAACCAATTTATTAAATCACAATGATAATGTAGAAATGTATGTACATGGTAATGAAAGAAAGGGAATGTAACATGGTATAACCATTTGGGAAAATAATATGGAGGTTTCTCAAAAAGTTAAAAATAGAACTACTGTATGATCCAGCAATCCCTCTTCTAAGTATAAATCCAAAGGAAATAAAAACAGTACCACAAGAGAAATCTCTACTTTCATGTTCACTGCAGCATTATTCACAATAGCCAAGATATGGAAACAATCTAACTCAGCGGTTCTCAACCTTCCTAATGCCGTGACCCCTTAATNATTCTTTATGGGTCCTATATTTCCCTCAAGGAGTTATGGGACTCAGCAAGACATCTAAAATTTTCTGTTTGAATTTTCATACACTACTTTGTATATGTGTTTTAAAATGGCTCATGAAATTAAAAATTCTCAAAAAATACAATAAACCCCACTATATTGGAAACAACAGCACGTTTAGAATCACAGAAATTTGCACTTATTTTTTATTACAAACTTTTGAAATCTGACCTCAGGTTTTCCTATTCAAAATCGTATCTTTCCTGCTTGACTTTTCATCCCCATAATCATATCTACACTAACTCATTTCCAGAGCTACTGTCAAATGCAAAGGAATTCTATAAAATTCATTTTACAAACAGCACAGCATTTCATACAGTGATATGAAATAGGAGGAGTGATAGGAGCAGATGTAAATATTTAGCTAAGCTGAGACTATTAGGGAAAAATACATGACAACCAATGTTTTTATTTTGAATGTAACTTACTGTGCAGTTATACTAGAGACCATAAACAAAACTCAAGATTTGAATTTTACTTGTTACTTGTACTTAATCTTTTCCCTCTCAAAAATAATATTATCATCAAAAAGATTTTTTTACAAACTGTAAAAAAAAGCCATTGGAATAGTTTCAGAAGTCAATATTGAAGTTTTACTGCATGTCTGTAATCAACAAAGGATTTATAAGACTACAAGAACATTTAAAAGTTTTTACTTGCAAAGGATTCAGGGATGGTTAGCAGCTTGTAATTATTGTATGAATGTTCAGAAACAAGGTAATTACAATGAACAGACTATATTTCTGTGTTGTTTTTAAAAAGTCTATTAGAATCATTTATAAAACTGAATAAATGTTTTTGAATTAAAATGCTTAGGTTAAAATCATGTTAATTAAGATAGATGATAGATGGATGGATGGATGGATAGACGATAGATGATAGATAGATGTATGCATGCAATCAAAGGAAGATAAAGATGCAAGTTCATAAATTACATGAAATTCAACAAAAAATAAATCATTTTTATTTCTTTCTCTGACATTTACCCAGCACTTTTTACAGAAAATAACCTAACAAGCAACTTCATGCTTGGAAGTTAATGTGTACAAGTTTTGATGGTAGTGTATGAAATGTTTACTTTGGAAAGTGACGGTTAGCTCACAAGAGAGGAAAAAAAGAAGAAGTAAAGACAAAGTAAGAAAATGATTTAGATAGAAGATTATAGCAGCTGTACAAATAAAGAAAATGGTACAATCAACAGTTCACATCCTTCTGATGGATCATTGGAAAAGCTCTATATAGGTAGATGGTTTTGACGTTCAGGCTTCTGCAGAAAATAATACAGTAAAAAAAAGCACAAGTAAGAAGCTATAAAGTTGACTTACAGTCACTTTTCTTTCAGCTGATACAGGCCACTGATCAGCTGATTTATATATTTAAAAAGGAACTCACAAGATTAATGAATTTTTTTTTTAATGACAAAGAACTGTAGCCTTTGGTGGAAAACTTAGTAAAGGTGTAAGGACAATATGTTCTGTTGGGTCATGGGTACTATGCAAATGACAGCATGATGATCTGCACTTTAGTCTCAATGCTAAATCAAGTCTCTAAAATGGAGAAATTTTTCTCACCTTAAGATTTTTTTTTTAATATAATAAAGTTAACAAAAGTTAATGGCTTGCCAGATGTTCACCACAGGGAGTTTGCTTCACGGAAATTGAAGGAGGAACTTAATTTTGAATTTATGGGAACGTTTCCCCCCCATTTTTTCTTGTTTGTCCCATGTTGCTTTTCAGCTTTGTTGACCAATGCCAGAAGTGCCACCCTGGGACCCTTTCAGTGCTATTCACCTCTGCGTTAGATCAAGATGTGTTTAGCTTTCCCGTTATTTTTGTTTTATTTTATTTTTTTATCTCGCCAGGGTATAGCTAGAAGTGGCAATAAAATTGTCCTGAAACTGACAATTGCTCTGACAATTTTTGATCAGCTCAACAGAAAATGAATCAATGAACACATCTTAAAGCACAGGCAGCCACTCAAATTCTAGCATTCTGTGAAACAACTTTATTTTTCAGCTTCCATATTTAGGGCATATTGCATGCATTGTTCACTTCTTAAGCATTTTTGAAAATGAAATGAAATTAAAATATTGCACTTGGGTGGTGTCCAAGATTAGATAAAGATATATAGAGGAGGAATCAACTTTGTCAAAGTAGCCTTAGGTTAAGGAGTTGGGGACCTATGAGTACGTGTGTTTACCTTTGGAAGGGGTGGAAGCAAGAAAGAGAAAGGGGAAGAAAAAGAGGGGAGTTGAGAATGAAAGAAGAATAAAAGCAATCAACTATTCCTCAAAATATAGAACTGTATTTATGAATTATATAAAGAAGAGGTTTAACTTTCATTTGTATTTCAAATTCTGTACAAACACTAGACTCACTCCCTACTCTTTTCTTGAGTGGCTTCCAATCTTTGAAGTACAAATAGAAATCACCTAAAAACTTGTTTAAATTGTGGACTCCCAGACTCAACCCCTAGATAACTTATATTTTGGAAGATATCTTGGGAGACTTTTAACAGATAGTGAATGGCCCACAACTTGCCAAGCATTACTTTAGATTCTTAAGCCAAAAAAAAAAAAAAATCTAAGATAATTTTACCTAACAATTGCAGGTGGGTCTCTTTTCCTTGATATCAACAAAAATCAAGCTAGAATTTATAAATAATAAATATTATAATAACAGTTTTATAGTTAACTGAAGAAAAATAGAAACCTAGTAAATATATGTTGAATGTACAATTGAAAGAATAAATGTGCAAACGTATTTATCCAACATGTGTTCTCTGGATACTTACATTATCTAACCTGGAATAAAACCCATACTGAAAACTTATTCATTTTCTTCATAATGTACAATTTAAAGCCAATTCTTGTGTTATTACCTTAAACCATGGGAAGCAAAAGAAATACATTAGTAGGCAGTACAAAGTTGCTTATTTTTCTCCACTGGAGGATGTTAGTCTAATGCACTCACTCTTGTTCATTGGGGGTGAAAGCAACAAAATGCTCAGTTTACATCACTGAAATAAGATAATGAAAATTACATAATTCATCAAATTTTTCCCTTCAAGGGCAGTGTTTCCCAAAGTTCAGTTATTTGTATAATATCTTCATTTTGGCCATAACCTTGTAAAGCATATCAATGCATCATGAAAAAAAATGTAGGTTTTTGCTATAGACACTACCTGTTTTATGTCACATTAATTTCAGTTATCTTGTGAAGTCTCTGGTTTATTTTGTTAGCTATATTTTCTATCCCACATTTAAATGTTAAAATCTGTTATTATAGTTTTAAAATGTTTGTTCTTCTACCACCTAAAATAAGCTCATGTTCCAGCAGTGGTTTATTCCTGGTATTTTTGAGAAATCATGCTCAGAGTGCCCTGATCCAGAAGTACACAGCCCTTCAGAAAATATCTCACTCACCTATGCTGAAGGACTGCGCCAAATCTTTCCATTATAAGAAATTCTTAAAATATACAAAATACATTAACCTCAAAGAGCCAAGCATTTACTACCTCTTGCCAGTGATTTTTGACAAGGAGAATATGGGAGTGGTGACTTTAAATGTTTTTGTTCCCACCCCTTCCACACTTCCAAAATTAAGACTATGTTGAAGGAGAAATCCACAGACTATCTCCAGGATCACTCTCCAGGTTATATAAGAAAATAACTTAAATCTACATGTTCAATTTGCCAAGTTAACTCAGACTAAGATGAGGTGGATATTTAAAAATGCTCAATTTCACAAACTGTTTGGAAAATGCAAATCCAAACCACAATGAGAAATCACCTCATACCTGTTAGGATGGCTATTAACAACAAGAAAAGTAATAACAAGTGTTGGAGAGATTGTGGAGAAAAAGGAACCCTCATTCACTGCTGGTGGGAATGTAAGTTGGTACATCCACTATGGAAAATAGTATGGAGGTTCCTCAAAAAATTAAGAATAGGATTACCATATGACCCAGCAATCCCTCTCCTGGGTATCTTCCAAAAAAAATCTGAAAACATGTATAAGTAAAGATCTATGTGGGCCAGCCGAGTGGCACGATGGTTAAGAGCTGGCTTGGGAC
>NW_017731703.1:1774277-1812733 GCF_001890085.2 Hipposideros armiger
CAGCTCCAGGTTGAGCTGTTGTTCAGCATCTTAGCTGTGGAGGGCAGTGTCACTGGCCCTCATATGTGGGATATGAACCGGGGCCCTCTGGCATCCCAAGCCAGCTCTTAACCAACGTGCCACTTGGCTGGCCTGACATCTACCTTTCTTAATTCCATCTAACATTTAATTATCATAAAATTATGCTCTCATTTTTATTCCCTCTGGACTATAATATTCATTACTTCATAAAACATTCTTAGTTTTTCAGAATGACGTATCAGAGACAGTATCTCAAAAGTAGCCATCACTGTTTATTCTACATTGTTGCTAAGAGACAAAGAAGAAAATACATTCCATTACCTATCTGTGGAGCATAAAATCCTGAGGTTAGAGATTGACCCTCATTTTAGGTCCCTCTCAATATACCTTTACTTCCTTTTCCAAATTATCGGTAACCTTGTATGAGCCAATAAATGAGTTGACTAACTTCTAAATGAGTCCAACAACTGTGTTCTGTAACTTCTAGCTATGAAGAAATCAGATAAGAGAAAATAGTGTTAAATGATATTTCCAAAAATAGTGTCAAAAGCCATATTTGTTTGTACTAATTACTTTAACTTACTGTGAGGAGATTATACCACTGCATTAACAGTCCATCCATTCTGGGGTTGTTTATCCATGCTGCCTCTCGGCACAGAGCATAATGATTACAGGTAAATTTCCACGTGGGTAATTTAGATGGGGGATCACTTATCAGACCACTTGTGTTCACTTCAGAACTAAAGATACTACCGGGGTCCCATAAATGTTAAACAGCACTAAGAATAATAATAACTATCTCTTCTTAGTACATATGCTCCTGAGTACACACACTTGAATTTTTTCCAATTACAATTCAAGAACATTTCAGTTCCCCTTATTCAGGACCATTATTCAGGCTCTTCTAGAAATGTTTTATTCAGGTTGTGTATCTCTTCTCCACAATCTTTGACTTAGAATTCAGTTTTTTTAATAATGAAAGAGAGAAAAACAGTTTTTGTAAATGATGAGTGCTACAGGTACACATTGTGTTATCTGAAAGGATAAATAAGTAAAGGAAACCCTGAGATATTTTCCTAAACCGCTAGAATGCTTGAGCTTTGAAAATAAAGGGAAAAAGGCAAATTACAACACAATGCACTATATTTTTTTAAATATCTGTGATCACATCTGTGACATTATACATAATTACATGAGTAACATCAAAACATGGGCTGAAAGCATTTTAGCGGTGTTCTCTAGACAAATGTGTAACCCCAACAAGACATGCATTATGAGTGTGAGTAAGAAACAAAAATACCCTTTTTTGTGTGGTGGTGGTTGCTCTTTGTAGGGACACAGCACTGGATTGCAATATTGCAGGGCGCCTGCTCTGAAAGGTCAGAGCAGGATAGCAACTTGGGTACATGTCAGCCTAAGGCAGCTGGCAGCGGCTCAAGGACTAGATAGGAAAGGAGGCCGAGGATAGATAGTAGAGGTATAGCGGGAGTCAGGACAGAACAAGGAAGCTCTCTATGTACTGATTGCTTAGCCCCACATCCGCTTGCTATGCAAATTCAATATAGTCCCTCCACCCGCACATATCTGTGTACTTCTTTTCATCGTCTGTCTCATTGTGGGTAGCTGTCCCCACAGCTGTTACTGTTGTTGCTGTTGATAATAAAGATAAAGGCCTGATATCCATAGGACACTTGTGCTCAACTCTTACTTAGGCTGTAGTTTACTCTCCTGTTCATACCTGAGAACAGTTGGAGAAACATTTTAAGCATTGTAATGAGATCTGAGCAAAAAAAAAAAGCTTTCAAAATAAATCAGCCCTGTTTAATCCCCAGCTCAGAAAGTTGGGGCAACTCATTGTGAGATTCCTCTGTTTTTAACTGTGGGATAGGCTATTTTGCTTTGACTCCTTTGTAAACCCAAGTCTAATGCATATCAACTTGGCTTTTCTTGGAAGAAATAGACAGAAAAGCAGTCAGTCCTAGAGCATCTAAGTGCTGGAAGTTCAGAATGCTTTAAGGGTCCCGCTGAAGCGATGGGGGAACTCAGAGCTGAGTGATTGCTAGCTAATGGAAAGGCAGAAGGACATGACGGACACAGAAGCAAGGTCACATAAGTGTCTCAGTGGGGAAATCTGCCAACCCAGCAATGACTTGCCCAGGAAAGATGGATGCACTTAGAGCCGCCCTGTTTTTAAGTGACCACCATGACAAGAGCTGTTATATGTTAAACAGGTGTCTGCTATCCGTGATTGCAGTTGGATCTCTCAACTTAGTGCTGTCAGTAGAACTAATGACTGACACAGATAAAGTGGCATACTTCCTGCATGGATTAAGATTCCGTATGGAAGTCAAAATAAAGTGCTGCACACCTGCCACATTTGAGAAAACAGTCATAATTCCTAAGATGGTTATCTAAGGTTCTTGGTCTTAAATTCTCAAATGGATCGGCTTGAAAAGATTTCAGATATTTGTAAGTTAGAGAAAATCACAAAGACTTCTGTAGACATATATCAGCTCCAAACTTCTCACTCAGCCTAGCTCCAAAATTGCATTTGCTCTGACTCCTGCATGTGTGATCTGATAAGATTGCTGATGTATATTAATTACTGTAAGAGGAAAACAAAACAATGACCTAGAATGAATAAAACATTGGTTTAAAAAAAATCCCTTGCAACAATGCTCCGTACTTGAATTAGTTACATTTAAAAATATATACATTAAACCCTATTTGGCAGTGGAAATAAAACCTTGCAAAACGTTTTGAAATTTCCTCTCAGAATTTTAAGCTATTTTATAAACGTTATTTTTTCTTTCTTTTTGTCTGCTATATAAGTACAAATGTAATTGAGCTTTTCCTGAAAACATCTCAGCTTGGCAATTCAATAAACTTCGACTCTATTGAAAATGTTCTGCTATGCATTATAGTGTGTAAAATAATAAATAAGACAATAGTCAATATCACCAAAAACCTTATTGTGAGTGGAAATTACATATTCAGAAAACCACAAATATAACATATAAAGAGTTAAATGGCAGAAAAGAGATACAAAATAATTGGAGAAATAATAATTCTTAATTCAAATTTTTGTTTTCAAAAATCAAAGGCATGATTGAGACATATCTTGGGCAAATGAACAAATTTCAACAGAAATAAAAGGAAAGGACTTTTTAGAAAATGAGACTAGTTTAATATTAAAATAGACATAATAAAATGAAGTTATCTCTGTATAAGGTAATGACTCGTTTGCCTGGAACAAGAGATACAAAAAGAGAAAATAGTTGATTAAAATGCAAAGGAACATGGGAATAAGACTGTAGAAGTTTTAGCCATATTAATGCATAGGAAATGTACTCTATAAGCTGTGGAGAATTATTAACGTGGATTTTTTTACTAATTCACTTTATTATTTTATTTGACAAGTACTACATAACAACAAAACATTGGAAAATATAATAAATATTATATGATCTCTCAAAATGGTTAACATTTTAGTGTATGTCATTTAAAAAAATATTTACAAAAATGAGACCATACTGAGCATCATGTTGTCACTTGCTTTTTAAATTATATATGTATTTATATTGAATATATAATGAAAGTCCTTCCATAACATACTTTTCATATCTTTCTTTTAAATAGCTGTGTAAGTTTTTATTTATTGAATGTACTCTAAATTATGTAACAATTCTTTTTATTATTATTACAAATGAGTACAAAAATAAATAAATAAATGAATATTTATAATAGTAAGTATTCACCATGTGCCAGACACTTTTCTAGGTACTTCGCATAAAGCCGATTAATTATATACGCCTTTGGAGCTTAACATAGTGCAGTTACAATAACATATTTGTACATGCATCTTTAACATTGATTTACTTGTATCTTTACAATAAATTCTGAGTGCAAAATTTCAATCCCCCAAAAATTAAATATTTCTAAGGGAATTTGTGCATTCCCGTAAGCTGTGTATACAAGTGTATTTCTCCCCATACTTCTGAAAACAAGGAATATTATCAAACTTTCTGGCCTTTGTCAAAAAGGATGGAATTACATATCATTTTTTATAATGTATGTTTTTACTTTGCTAGTGATTTTGAACATTTTCATTTTTGCTGTTCTTGGTTATTATTTTGCATGTATAAAATGCCTTTTTATCCCTTTGACATAAAGATTTTTATTTGTATTTCTTATTTATTTGTGATATTTCATTATAAATTAAGAAAATGTTTTGTTAGGCATATATGTTTCAAACATTTTGTCCAGTTTATCAATACATACTTTTTTTTTCTTAAGTTCTTGTAAATTCTGCTAGGGAGGCTATTATGACTTTGGCTTTTGATGATGTTTTTAAATGACTTACAAATGTCAATATTTATACAATTTACATATATTTTCCTCTGGTACTATAAATTTTTTTTATATTTAAGTTAGCAACCAATTTATGCTGTGTGATATAGGAATCAAATTTGCTTTTCTAAGAGGTGAGCTTCCTATCTCCACAGCATTAATTAACTAATCTATCATTATTCCTCAGTGATTTTTCTCAAAGAGTAAGTTCTTCTAAATAAATCTGTTCTTTCTCTAAGATGTAAGGAGCAAACATTTTAAAAATAGTTCTTTAAAACCATTTTTCCCATAAGCTTCTTTAAATATTTCAGTAAATACTGTCTAGGATTAAGACAGCAGCCGTTAATTTCTTACTGCTATAAGAGAATTCTGAAGCTCCCTCTGATTTTATTACTAAAAGCTGATGACTCCAAAAGCCACTATTTTTTTTATTTTTAAACATCTTATTTCTACTATCTATAACTTTTCTATATGAATATATTGGCCAGATCTTTTAATAGATCGTAGTGAGAAAAAGAGACAGTAGCTGCTTACAGATAAGATTTCTACCTGTATTTTAAATTTCATACTATCTGGATAAACCCTGGAACCTAACAAACATTTCCATATTCCAATTGCACAGAAATTTTAACAGGGGTCTAGTACAGCTAAGTCATGTTCTTGAAGACACCATTAATAATAGTACCCTCCGGTCTCAGGCTAATAAAAACTAAAATAATTATCAGGTAAGGAATGATACTGTTAAAACCAGGTTGGGAATGTGGAGGCACAAGTAATTGGTTAGCCATTTTCTTTTTTTTTTTGTAACAAAAAATGATAAGTTCTTTGGTTTTATTTTCCTCTCTAAGGTTTTGGTGTAAAGACTTTCACATTGTATTAAAACATGTAGTTAATTTAGGAAGAACTTAAATTTCTGTGCTTAAATTACTAAACATAGTCCAGGAGGCATATTACTGCAGGGGAACATATCAGTCACCTGGGGATTTCCCCAACTCAATACACAGCCCAAACACACACACCTCATATAGTGGAGATCTTTCTGTGTCTCTCATCTGCCATTAAAACCACTACAGAGCAAGCCATTGCTTCTGATGGAAGTAAATCCAATTTCTGGGGCATGTTGAGCATCATTTGTGTATTGACTAAGAGACTGAGAAACATCTTTGCATTAAGATTTTAACATGCAATCATTCAATAAACATTTTTGAGTAACTACTACCTGCTTAGCACCAAGCCTCTAGGAATACAGTGTGGAAAATAGACATAGTATTAAATAAATCAGCAAGTTCAGCATAAAGAGATGTATGATGAGTATAAAACAGAGCACAATGGGACTATGCAGAAAGAATACTAATCCAGTCTTGGTGAGTCAGGGAGAGATGTCCAGTGGCATTGGTATCTATGTTGAAACCTAAAGAACAAAATTAGCTAGAGAGCAGGAGAAGAAAGTCCGTGACAGATGCAATGGCCTGTATTAATGCCCTGCAGTGAGAGAGTGTAGAATTCAAGTGGAAGAAAGGGAGAGAATATCGAGAGAAGTACAGAGATAAAAGACAAAGCTAGAGAAGCAAATAGAGATGAAATCATGAAGTTTCTACTAAGTCATGTGAAGGTGTTTGAATTCTACTGAGAAAGCATGGAAGAGCGAATTAACATTTTAAGCAGGACAGTGACCTATGTTTTTCCTTTAGAACGAAAATCCTGATGTCAATGTGTGAGACCTATAAGAGGAGGGTAAGCCTAGAGTCATGGAAATAATTCAATATTCCAACTTGTTTTGTGTTTACTACACAACAGAAATTCAAGCAAGTATTAAACGGCCAGAATGCTCTGGCTAACAATTGATTACAATGTTAAAACACAGAGTCTTAATTGTTATACTTAATAACTACACTATTTATAATCTAAGTTGTTTACTGTCTGAGGTTGAACACTCAGAGAATCGATTAAATTGGGTAACTCCTCTTTTGGATGGAAGCAATAAACTTCAATGGAATGCTAACTACCTCTGAGAATTATGTTGAACCTAAAATCTCATTGCCATAGGCAGGAGTAATTGATTTTAGCCTGGGTGAACTGGTTCTTAATACATATGCCCATGGGAAGAACGTCATTTTAATAAAGGGCTTCTAAGAGACACATTCTACTTAAAACAAAAGGTTTTCCCTTTATCTTCATAAGCAAAAACTGAAGGAGCCCTGTTTGCCATTAAGTTCATAGTAAACAACTGTAAATAAAGGTAATGCTGAGTTGGCAGTCTGCAAAGAATTGCTGCCAATTCAACTACCTATGTTTTGTTTTGTTTTCTCAAGCTATAGCTTTCCTAGAAAAATACATCTATGTGTGACAGTCTTGAATACCGCTAATCCGTGTACCGAAAACTGCTTGTATTGGTCTCCAGCAATTGTTCTCTTGATTTCACAATCCATTGTTTTGCTCTGCTACCATATGCCACAACTAAAAAAAAGGTATTCAAATCACTGGAAATTGTGGAGGGGAGGTTATAACATGAACAACTTGATCTCAAAGAGCAAGGCAAAAAATACAAAGTCTTTTGAAAACATGGAATCATTAATTAATCTAAGCAGTCAAATTCTGATGATTCACAGATTTTACCCATTGGAGGATAAGCACTCAGGGTTGCTCAAGACTAGCAACTGAGTTTTGGGGGCAGATACTTACATATCTATTCATGTTTATATACCATCATTTAAAATTTGTAATTTTGGTTTGTTTTTCTAACTTACATAATATATTAATATTGTATATTATGTTAATATTTATGAACACATAAATGTTCATATATTTGGGCCTAAACTACCTCTATGCAATGTTAATATTATGCAACCAAATTCACCACCCATTGTTCTTACTGTGCAGTGTTTAGTTTACAAAACCCTATGTATAGCCTTCATTATAGGCATTTATATAAGTAATCATTTTAAAAAATTAGTTGCTTTAAACTTTTCAAGTCATGGCTGATATTATACCCCTTTAGAAATATTTGCACAAATATATACTCCTTTAAAATAATGTCTCTCAAACTGTTGGTGGTAACCTGGTTTATTTTATGTGGTACACAAATAAGCAGGTTTTTAATTTATTAGTTATGCATTAATTCTAATAGCAGTTGCAAAAAATAGAGCTAGCACACAAACTCCATGGAATTCGGTCCTGGTCTATAAGGACTTGGCTGCCATCCCCAAGGCTGAGGCCATGCTGGGCATGGACTGGCCTGACCGCACAATCTATAAGCCCCACTTTACCTATTCCCTCCTGGAACACATGGTCCCCTGGAACCATCCTCCAGACTTCAGCCCCAAGAACCACTGGGAACCTGGACTAGCCTGCCCATTTTCACCACCCTGAGACGGCCTGCCCAGATTCCAACATCTACACAAAGCTACCCATCCACAAGCAGACAGAGTCCATAGTAGACAGCTCTCAGAGCAAGCCTTTCTTTGAGGGCATCATCATGGAGTCATCCGGTTCCCTGCATCCCAGCCCCTTAACCCCAAACAGCAAGCTAAGAGCAAAACCAACAACTGGCTATGTCCTCCATCGCTAGCCATTGTGGAAACAGAATGGAGGAAGCAGAAGGTATCTCAGAGGGAGGCAGAGGAAGAAGAAGAAGAGGAAAATGATGCTTCCAGAGAAGAGATGAAGACTCTTAGAGACCATCAGAGAGAGGAACTCAGTAAGGTGACTTTAAACTTGGGAAAGATGATCTTGAAAGAAGAGATGGAAAAGTCATTGCCTATCTGGAAGAAAACCTGCTCCCTGCCCTACCAGACACCTTTTCCTAACTCCTTGCACCCAGGATGTCTAAGTCTTCTCTCCACACCTGTGGCAGAATCCCCTTGATCCAACTACAGTCCACAGACTTCAGCCCACCAGCAGTGGGGATGGAAGCCCAGGTGTACATACCTATCCCTGTGCAATGCTGGTGGTAATCAATAGGAATGAGCCTGGTTGCCTCCAGGTGTGGATCGGATGAGGCTTGAGAGACATCTGTCAGTGGAAGGCTTCACAAGATTATTTTTCATGTCTCCTGAAGAGTTTAGCAAGTTGGCTCTGTGGAGGCAGAGCAAACTCAAGAAACAGACCTCTTATGATCATCCCTACTTTCTCTATGACTGACCCTACCCCTGCTGTTTCAGGGCGCTGGAGCTGGGATCACTGACATCAAAGCATCCTGTCCCCCTGGCTATCTGGGACTGATCCTCTCTTGAGGGAGCAGGGAGGTAGGTCATAGGTGGAGTTGGCTCCATTCCCCAGGTCGAGGGGGAACCAAGGCATCTGCAGTCCTGCAGTTATGGGACATGGACTTCCTTCCCCATAATAAGAGGGGCTCCTTCTCTCATCCCTGGTCCTCACTGTACAAAGCCAACGGAGTCTGGACTCCAACATGCGCGTGCACACACACACACACACACACACACACACACACACACACACACACACACACAGAGTTAATGTTTGTGCTCTCTCCCAGCCCTCCATGCCCACATGAAAGTCCCCAGAGAAGAGTGAGAAGAAGTAAACATAGCACTTACTGCTCAGGCCTGTCAGCTTTCTGGACCAATGGGTGGGTGAGAGTAAGAAGCAGCTAGGCAGGCAGGGAAAGCTCTGGGATCCTGTGTGCACCCAACCGTCCTCCTCACCTCACGTATGGCAGCTTCCCCTGCACCTGGGCCTCCTACTTCTCTGATTGTAGCAGGAGCAGGCTCCAGCTCAGTCTCCAGCAGGGAGGCTGTCCTGCCCTCTAGCTCACCTTGTCCTCTATTTGTGACTCCCAAGTTTCAAAGCCTCTTGTTCCAGCCCTATGGCTTCCCCAGAAGCCTTTGTTTAGAGTGGAGATGTCATCTATATAAAATCCCAGCCCACCATCAGCCCAGGCAAAGTCAGCTAGAATTCTACCTTCTAGCATCAACCCAGGTCCTGGGCAAAACCCAGGCCTCAAGGCCCCCTTGGATGGGATCAAGGGGCAAAGCTACAAGGACATTGAGTGTCCTGGCTATCAGGTCCTGTCCGTACCCATGTATCCCCCACCACACTCTCTAAATAATGGAATTTATTGAAGCCCACCCCCCTGCTTTTCTCACTTAATCTGTATCCTAACTTACTCACACTCCCAGCTTTTCTCCTCTACAAATACATATGTGTATATAGTATATAATTTTTTCGGGGGGCTGGAGTCTGGGTTTTGTTTCTGCCCAAACCTTGGCATCTCTTTCCACCACGTATATGTGAATGATGAGGAGGGGGACTGTGCTTGGAATTAAAGGTTGCAATGGGTCTCCTCTCGGGTATAGAATAATACATATATTATTGCCAATATTTAAATAGAAGTAAAATAAGACACAGTGAAAAAAAGTGGATTTGAAGTGTGTGTACAGACAGAGATAAAAGAGAGGGGGAGAGAGGGAGAGAGAATATCCAAGTACATGTGATACTCAGAGAAGGCAGAAATGATAAAGGTAGCATTTTTTCTGCCTTCAGACTTAAACTGAGACATCACCTCTTCCTGGGTATTGGGCCTGCTGGCCTTCAGACTGGAGACCCAGCTTTCCTGGGTCTCCAGCTTGCTAAGTCACCCTGCAGATCTTCAGACTTGCCAGCGTCCATAATTGCGTGAGCCAATTCCTTATTCCCTATAATAAATCTCTCTCTTTCTGTAGCTAGCTAGCTAGCTAGCTAGATAGATAGATAGATAGATAGATGCAGATAGAGATAGATATACACAAACAAAAATGTTAAATTTTTATTGTACTGCTGCCATTTTACACACACATACACACACAGTGTTCTGTTTCTGTGCAGTACCCCGAGCAATACACCATTAGACAAGAGGACAGAAAACAACATCTCCATCCTAACATGAGGACTAGGGGATCAGCTCAAGCTTCACATGTTATCCAGTGAGGGAAACAACATAAAAAGAACCATTATCTCCCAGTGTGATGTGATAACTTTAACACCTATACATTTTTGTATAACGCTAACCTGAAAAAAAATTATATTATTATTATTATTATTATTATTATTATTATTATTGAGGCAGCCAAAAGTTGTCAGCCTCATTAATAATTGTATTTTCAATTTCTTCCTCACCAAATAATTAATTTACTTCCGTGTGCCTTTAATCGTGAAGTGCTCTTTAGTGGAGCTATAGGGTATAGTGTTAAAGAGACAGCACATTCACCGTTGTGGAGTAACATAAAATCAATGGAAGCTAGTCACACAGGACTTTTCAATTTCCACTGCACATGGTACCTGGCCCTTGGTTCAGTGAATAATCCAATTGTAAACAGTGACTCACTGTTAACAACTCTAGGAAATAGGATTAGCAATTTCTAATTTCAAAGTAAACCTATTTCATTTTTGTCCTGCAAATAAAAACAATGTTTTCAGAGATTTAGCTTTTCAGCTTTTAGAGTTCCCAGAAACAAAAATGTTGCAAACAAATTTTTATTTCACTGATGCCATTAATGGCAACCATTGAGGATATGTTTCTAATAGCTTATTAACAGTTTGGTACCCTCAAAAAAAAAAAAACAAACAAACCACTACTACTAATAATAATAACAGATTGAAGTTCACTTAGATAAAACTTAAAATTTAATTGAAAAAACTAAATTGAACCTCTGGGAACTCAAAATCTCGGCAGGATCCTCTACTCAATATAATCAGGAGAAATATAAAAAGTTTATGTATTATTAGAAAGCTTTGTTTCCAAAACCAAATTTTCAGGTGAGATTTTAGGAATCTGGTTTGTCTTGGAACAGTTAAATTTAGAATCAGTGATCTTATAATTTTTTGTGAACTATTTTCTGTACCATTCTAAAGCCTATTTTCCTCTACCTATGTGCAAATGTATTTAGTAGACTTTACCTCAATCAAAATCTATAGCTTTACACTGAGGTAGCGCTTTTCTGCTCTCTAGCCCAAAGAACAGAGGATGGTGGCTTTTATTCTGCTCTTAGAACACAAAAGTGTCACTGTGTTAGGCCATAGAGTCTCTGTCAATAGTACTCATACCTGGCTTTTTGAAAATGTCCATGTTTGAACCCTACACACAGGGATTTCTCTAAGTGGTCTGGGCTGTAAACTGCTAATTTGTGTTTTTCAAGCTCCAGATATTTATAGAATACAGCTATAATGGAAAACAGTGGCCTAGATTAATCAAGGAAGGACACTCCAAAAGGAGGCCTGAGGCTGTGTAACTGGGATTTAGAACCAAGATATTTATTGTCCACGTTTGTAGCAGAAAACTGTACTGAATCCAAAGGGCAAATAAGATCAATCATGAGACAGAATAAAGTTAGTGGGCAGGAAAGTCAATATTGCAGACTGAGCAAGTTTTGTGGAACAGTTTTTATGACTTGTGATCATTAGCAGAAAGCAGATTCAGGAGATAACTTGAATGAGCCGTTTCAGGCTGAAAAAACGAAGAATAAATATCTTCCTAGCTTCTTCTATGGGAAACTTGACTCCCTGTTCAGACAAAGAAATTATATTATTTTGACATTGCAAGCTACCTTTTTCTATTGAGCTCATTAGTCATTAACAAACTTGCTAACATTATTGTGATATGCGTGCATACTATCTAATGTGAGATTAGAGAAGGTTTGTGTCATTTATAAATTTATGGTTAAGAGCAGTCAAAATTAGAGCTCTGTATCCATGGACTGACCAATCTTACTTGCCTTTAAAGCCCCACTCTCCTTATAAATTTGTAAAGTATTTTTATAAATATGTACTCTTGTTGGACTTTGGAAGCCACTAGAATTATTTATCAATCTTTTATTCTGTATTAGCTATGATCTGGAAAGCACTATGCGAAGTGCTAGGCGCTCAGAAAAAGTTATATTTCTTGTCCTCAAAGATCTCACAATCTCATAAACTAGACAGAAATTTATCCAACAATTAAAATATACTTATGATACTGAATAATTAGTGATATGCTGGAAGATAAGAACAAGGTTTGTGGAGGCAGGGCACAAAAGAATTCAACAGTTATGATTGGGAGTAGACTGCTGAAAACTGTCAAAATGTTTGTAAAAGGAGATTATATTTATAGTAATTCCTGAAGCAAAGAAGGAGAGGGTTAAGTCACCATAGTGCAAAGCCACAGAAAACTCAAAAAACATGTATTAAGAAATAGTCTGAACAGGAGCTGTATGTAGGGCATGACATGGAAAAGGTAAGATGAATACATGGTCCTTTTTTAAAAAAACACCCAAGATAGTTTAAGTTCTGTCTTGAAAGTAATGAAGAACAATTTTAAGATTTAACACAAGGGTGTGAATAATCAAAAATGAGAGAAAGAAACATTAATTATAAGACTAAAATAATACAGCTGAAAATTGTGCTAAACTGAACTAAGATAGGCAAGATAAAGTCTGTGAGTATGGATTTAACAGAATTCACTGAAGAAGCATTTAGGAATTGACAGGATTTAGTGAACAGTAGGAATGAGGGCTGGAATAATATAGGATAACTCCCAATTTTTGCCTTATGAAACCAAGTGAAATTGAAGTGCCACTTACTGAAAGGATAAAATGAACCAATTGACTTAGGACATAGATATTATGAGTTCAGTCTTGTACAAGTTGAATTTGAGGTGCCACCGGACAGCCAACAGGAGCTATCTTAGAACTGTTGGAGATATGCTATGATGCATGGGGGCAAGTTGTGTTTGAGATATACCAGGTCTGACAACTAAGTCTGTGAACGTTTGCAACGATGTTACTAACCTTCTTTGATATCAGAGGGATTACTCATTATGAATTTGTACCAACTGTAAAAACAGGTAACCAAGTTTACTATTTGGAAGTGCTGAAAAGGCTGTGGGAAAAAGTTAGCAGACCTACATTTTTTGCCAACAATTCACGGCTCTTGTATCACAACAATGCACGCAGCACTGTCTGTGAGGGAGTTTTTAGCTAGTAAACTAATAATTATATTGGAACACCCTCTCTACTCACCTGATATGGCCCCCAATGACTTATTTCTTTACCCCAACATAAAGAAAATATTGAAAGAAAGACATTTTGATGACATTCAGGACATCAAGGGTAATACGATGACAGCTCTGATGGCCATTTCAGAAAAAAAGTTCCAAAATTGCTTTGAAGGGTGGACTAGGTGTTGGTGTCAGTGCATAGCTTCCCAAGGGGAGTACTTTAAAGGTGACAGTAGTGATATTCAGCAATGAGGTATGTAGCACTTTTTCTGGAATGAGTTCACAAACTTAATCATCAGACCTCATAGATTGTGGCATCATTAAATTATATTTCCTTGTTATAGCCATGGGTCTTCTCAGAATTATGGTCCCCAGTTTTTCTTTCTAATATAGAGGAGACACAGAGCAATTGATGGTAATATTGAGCAAGTGACAGAAAAATCCGGCAGAGTTTACACCTTGTCCCTCAATATAAGTTCGAGAAGATATTCGGACTTCAGATGAAATCATGGAAAACACAAAAACATAGGGTATGATTAAGGCTATAGGTTCAAAAAGGAAGCTATGGAAAACAGCTCAGAAAAGTAGACAGAAAACAAAGAAGCCTAGAGAAGAAAGCATTTAAATGGAAAGGATATGAAATAGTCCACTCTACTATCAAATGCTACCAAGAAATTAATTGTAAAAGAACTATAAATTGCTCATTCAATTTTGAAGTTAGAAGTTTTGGCAACTTTGGTAAAAGTAATTCCATGGATTTCCAGGAAACTAGAATTCCACTAAGTACAGTGAGCTCCAAGTATGTGTAAATGGCATGAGTGAGAGATAAGGAATATTCTTTCAAGAAGCTTGGTTGTTAATGGACAAAGTTATAGGGTGTAATGACTAAAAGAATATACAAAACTAAAATGAGTTCTGGGTTTATTAATTGTTTTAGACTAGAGGAAGGAAATTTGTTGAAAAGAATCAGTATAGAAAGTAATGCTGGAGTTATAAGATTCAGCCATGAGACTCAATGAATTGAAGTCCCTGAGGAAACGGGGATGATGGGATCCATGGCAACATAGGAGGATTTTTTTTTCTTTTTTTAAACAAAAAGAATGACTGCTTCCTCTGAAAATACAGGGAAAAAGGCAAGAGTGGATACAGATACACTGCAGGTGAAAGGTTAAGAAGCTGCAATCCTCCTAGTCTCGTCTATTTTCTCTATGAATTCCAAGGTACTGTCATCTTCTGGGAATCAAAGGATAGGAGTAGACTAGGAAATCTGAGGAGAGTTGTGGGAGCTTAGAATAATAATTCATGGAAGGGAGGCTGATGAAAAGCTTAAAGGATTTCCAGGAAGATTTAAGTGCCCAACTGAAGCTCGAAACTATGAATCTGCTCCCTCCCATCCCTCCACAGTTATATGATTCTCATTAGTAGTGCTCAGTTGCTTAGACATAGTAAGCAGGTAATCTAGGATGATGACTGGGCCTTAAACTACAGGTATAGAGAAAGACATGGAAACAAATCTGTCAAGGTTGTTGGAGAAAGAGAGACTAAAATGAAGTTTTGTGGTTTCAGGTTTAAATGCAGAAGAAAATGAAGCCAGGATAGAGAAACAGAAAATTAAAGAGTCAAGGAACTCAAAGTTATCATGAATTCAATGCATGAGTATAGTGAAAGGGGGAGTTGAAAGTTGGAAGGTATATTCAGTTAGGAGGCTGTTCAGTTTACCACTGCACATACAGTGGATATTTTATTTTGTATCCTCACCTTCCACTACCATGCCTGACACTCAATAGGTGTTTGTCAAATTAAACTTATTCTGAGATAAATAGGAAAATATGTATTTTTTAATTGACAGACAAACCATACAGTGGTCTATATTGTAAAATACTTTCTTCATATAGACAGAGCATAAAGGTCTGATAGCTAACAATAGGAAACCACTGAAAAGCAATAGTGAGCACTAAGCCTTCAATTTCAAGCTAAAACTCAGAGGATGTGCTTCAAATACCATGCTTTGGCCAGTAAAATCTAATTTTAAAACTAGATGAGTCATCCCATCCATAGGATATTTTCAGTAAGATTGTATTGCATGAAGAGACTCCCTATGAAAGCCTACAACTAATACAGGGGAAACATAGCAAATTATACACAATCTTTATCGTTGGCTTTTTTCCACAGAAAAGTAGATTGGTTACCAGAATTTGGCTTTACTGAGGAAACTGATCCCAGGGATGCATGTGTTGACAATCACTTGTAACAATATCTACTATTCTCATTTAGAGGAAAAAGTCTTTAGAGATCAATAATCCAAGCACTTCATTATACAGCATAAAGAGCAAGTCATCGAAAAGGTTAAGTGATGTGTTTCCAAGGTCACAAAGAGAGCAAGCAGCTGCACTGTAACCAGGATCAAAGTCTTCCACTACAGTGAAAATCACTGGAATATTAAAGCTCTCTAGCTTATTTATGTGTGTGTAAGTATGTATACCAGGGAAACTGAGTGAAATGACCATGATTTCAATAAATGCAATTGCTTTCCATCTACCCTTTATGAGAGTACTGTGGGCTACAAATCCCTCTCATGCATTCGCTTGTTTTGTTGCAAATGAACAGTAGAAAGGTTCAGATAGGTGATAATACAAACACAGAAAGAGAGAGAGAGAGAGAGAGAGAGAGAGAGAGAGAGAGAGAGAGAGAGAGAGAGAGAGAGGAGTGACAGAGACAGGATAAAGATGTATGAAAATGTATAATTCACAAATGAAAGTTTCTCCCCCTGGATAATTACAAACACGCTATATTCACCTATTTTGTGTGTGTGTGTGTGTGTGTGTGTGTGTAATCCCTGATGTGTTTGACTAAAATGGTAATTAGCTATATTTTCCATCTTGGTTGAGATATATTATATATCATGTGTCGTGTAGTTCTGGTCTCAAGAGGGAAATGGATAATCAGGAGAATATTTTTCAATGTCTCCTCTCTGTAAAGATTTACTGAGTTGTCTCTAATGTACACTGACAGCTCCTGCATTAAAATTAGAGGAAAGTAGACATCGATATTGTCAAGCTAAAAAAAACTCTCTTCTTTCATTCTCATTCTACTAAAATAAATCAGGTTCATATCTTTTAATATTTTATTAGTATTGTTCATTTCTGAAGGTCAAGAGCAAAAGGACTTTCCAAAGTTTAAGAGAGACTCAAAAAAGGTAGCAGCTAATTGACAGTCTCCAGATACCAACAAAAGTCTGAACTGAAAGCTTAAAAGCCTTATTAATTTCTTTGCTAAAGTTGTTGGTGTTACTTAATGCTGTAACTTCAATTCCACGTCCTGCATTAGAGTTATTTGTTTGCCAACGACATAAATCCATTCTAGGTCATTTAAATAAAAAAAAAGTTATGTGAAGGATATATCAGGGTATTATCAAGTGGATGAAGTTGTTGAGAACCCAGATGGAAATCAGAGCAGGAACCCAGTCTTGGACCTGCTTTTCTGCAAGGGGAAAGCTGCTGGAGTAAATGAGCTCCAGCTATTTCTTCCATCCTGTTTCATTCCACTTGAGATTTATAAACCCAACAGAGAGAATCTATTTGGCTAAACTTATTTTTCACTTATAGCCATTGATTGTAGCTCAGTTGTTGAGATGCGGGGACCCCTTCAGCTTCAGTAAGTAAAAAAAAAAAAAGTATAATATGATTAACTCCACTTTCCAGACTACATACAATGGGAGAGAGGTCGTTTTTACTACACTTTAATGCCACTATGACTTTAACATTTAAGAAAACGTATATGTTATTAAAATGGCCCAAAATCTAGACAGCAGAAAGTACACTGGAAATCTGTGGCAAGAACCCTCCTTGAGTGACAGTGTTGATGTGTCTCTTTTGTTACCAGCAGCAGACTGAGCGCTGCTGATGACCAACAATGTATTTGTTCCTTCTAGAGCCACAGATCAAGCTTTACATATATAAGTCTGGTGAGTCACCATAAGTGTAACACAGAGGTAGTCAGTCAGTCCTGCCCCGAGGAAGAGAAGAGAAATCACCTCAGAAATTATTTAATGCATACTTCAAAGTGGCACATATATCCTGGAAATCATTCCTGATGGCGTGAACACCTGAGAGAAATTTGCATTTGATGATTCTGATCTGACAACCTAAACATTAAACCCAAATAACATGTAATGTTGCAGACGTTGCATATATCTGCATTCATAAAGCACTGTCTTGAGTAAAAATAAGCAACTAAATGGTTTCAATTTCATGTGAGGACTAATAAAATAATGCTTAACACTGAGTAAAACTCTAAATTCCACCTCAGTGGTTACAACTTTTATAATTCCTGAACTGATAATTATATTACTACAGTTAAATCTTACATACTATCAACATTTTCATTTATTTGTTTTATGTGTTGTTTGAGAAATACATTTTTAGATTATGTAGTGAAAATTAATGAACAGGTTTGAATAATTCCAAAAAATTCAAATCATTTTACTTATGAACCAAGATAATAATCACAATTCCTAAAGGATATTACATACAGTAGTGAGACATATGTCTTAGAAAGGTAATTGAGAAGGATTTTAGTCCAAACTCTTTATTTTAAGAGATTATCAGTGCTTTAATAGTGCTCCATATATTAAAAATAAGAAACAAGTCAATACAGAACACAAGATTGGATATGGACAATTTCCAGCAAGGTGGAATATCTGATTCCAAAACATGACATGAAAGCTGATATATTATCTACCTTTGACATTTCCTTTGGGGCCAGAAAAAGAATTGTCATCTTGAACACTAAGGCTTGCCTTTTTTGCCAGAGTTGCCAAGTTTCAAACATCTAATGTACTCATGTATATTGGGTCTCAAAGACCTTTATTGACAGTATTCATTTTCCTTCTCAGTACTTTCATAGGTCTTCGTGAAGAGCAAGCAAGTAGCCTAGAATTAGAATGTATCAAATAATTTCCCCAAAAAATATAGCAGCAAATTCTCACAAACTGGGATTGCAGTGAGGAAAATAAAGATTATCTTTAAATAAAGGTTATTTATAAAAAGATATATTTATGGGCCGGTCGAGTGGTGCAATGGTTGGGAACTGGCTTGGGATGCCAGAGGGCCCTGGTTTGGATCCAACATATGAGGGCCAGTGACACTGCCCTCTACAGCTAAGATGCTGAACAACAGTTCAACCTGGAGCTGGGCTGTAGGGAGTCGCCGGCAATGGCATAGGCTGCAGCCGATGGCAGTGGGTTGCCATGGGCTACCGTATGTAGCCAGCAGCCAGCATGAGCGGCCAGCAGCCACAGTGAGCAGCCGTCCAGAAGCCGGCGACTGATGTGCCTCGCCCGGGAAGAGCGCAATGATGGTGCCAACTTGGGCCAGTCGGGCAACGTCCTCCACAACTAGACTGAAGAACAAAACGACAGCAACTTGTCTGTTCCCCTTCCCCCAATTCCCCAGCACTGTTCCCATCCCCCCAATTACCCAATAAAAATCTTAAAAAAAAGACATATTTATATAACCCAAATCATATGTTTATTTGATTTTGTTAGCAACACACACACACACACACACACACACACACACAGAATCAGCCTTTTAGAATTAGAAGGAACAGTACAGATAAACTAGACTGTTGTTTCCTAAAAGCAGTATGATGATTTTAGGTAGAGGAACATTACTTTCTTAACAGGCAACTAGAACATCAAACCCCTTGTCTTCCAGATCCAAGAAGCAGCTAAAGGTTTGGTTTAGTTTTTGTTTTTTTCTGTTTGTTTGTTGTTTTTTTTTCAAAAGACTATTTTAGAACATTAACAATTTTTGAATATAGACAAAAGTAGCATATGTATTCACTTTACTACTCTTGGACTTTTTCTATGTTCTTGAAAGCTTTATAAATTAGTTCTTTCACATCTCTATGCATTTTGCCTACACCCTCCCTACTTTCTCTACTCATCTAATTCCAAACATCTTTTAGCTCAGATATTCCTTCCTCAGCCAGGTGACCTGCCCACACAGAGCCAAATACTCTCCCATCTGTAATCACACTGTATTCTGTACATTGACAATGATACTTGTTGCATTCTTTTATATACTTTGTTGTTAAGACCATCTTTTCCATATCCAACAGTACCAATGGCAGGTATGCAATAATCACATGGAGAAAAATTTTAAGGTATTGGTATAATTCCTCACTCAGACTTGGTGAGGAATGAGAATCTATATTTTTTAAAAGCTTTCAGTTGAGTCCAATGGTCATCTCTAGTTAAGAGCAACTGCGTTAAACTGTAAACATCAGCATCAAAGAGGTTTTCTTCTTTACTTACAATTTGCTGTTGATTCAAACAGAGTACATGGCAGGTACAGAGCAATGTTTAGGGAAGCATATAATGTAGTAGAAAATATCAATCAAGGATGAAGATGAAGACAGAAATACATGGAGAAATACAGAGTGATCTGAAAGCATCAGTCAGGTCCCAATTAAATAATACATGGAGGCCTACACAGACCTGATCTTCACCTGAGGCCTGGCTGACGAGACATCTTAATGGGAGGATTATTAGTTCTAGCAGCACAAACTGCTTCTTGCATTCAGGCATAACTCTATGTTAATAAAGAGAAAATACTTCCTGCTGTGGGAACCGGAGACCCTGGTTAAGTCGTCCCTGTAAGAGCAAAAGCTCCCAATGCTCCCAAGTAACTGTAAACGTTTTATTAATAAAGAACTCGGTTGCATTTAAATATTTTCAGGTGGTTGTGGGAATATTTCCACGAGATTTTAAAAATAGACCTAATTTTATTACAGGTCATTTTTTTAATGGAGTCCCATGCCTCTTTCCTCTGTACAACCATATAATTCTCTCTTCTTTAAAACAGTTTCTTCAAAATGAGCATTCTGATACTATAAAGAAATGCGTTATTCCTCATAATTCAGACAAATATATAGGCACGCGGGAAGCATTTGGGTTACTCAGTAATGAGCCAGTATCTGAACTAAAATGTAAGAAAAGTGTCCCTGCACCAAGGGCAGGATATTCCTTATGAATGGGGTATGAACCAGTGCTCAGCAAAACTGCTTCCTGTTGGCCTTTTCCTTCCCTTTCATCTACCATTATTTATACATAAATCTATTCCTTCTCTCCTAATATTTCCTTTCTTTTATGGGTAAGAAATCACTAGGTTTCTTCAGGTAATAGAAACTCAAGTGTCCAGGGTCTATTTTAATCTATAATGCTAATAACATTCATGCGGTAGTAAAAAGCACTGTAAAAGCATTCACACTGTTGTAATCATCTCTGGGTCCCCGACTTGTAACACAATGTCATGTAGATAAGAGGCACATGACAAACATTTGTTAAATAAATCAATAAATTAATGATATTCAATTGACTCTTCCACAGAGTAGATAGAGTGAGGTAAAGCAAATATGGGTTAGTCGTCCTGTGCTATAAAATGCATTAGTTTTTTCACTCAAAAACCTAGACTTAAGAGGATCCAGAGAAGCATATCTTCAAGCTCAAAACACCGCAGTCCACCTCAGCAGTAAGATTTGAGACTATCAACTGACACCATTCCTATCCCTCTAAAGCCTGACTTAAAGTGCCCTTGAAAATAATCTAAAGTAGAGTGAAGGAGGATGCAAATGGATGTGACATTTTTTTTCAGTGAGCTATCAATAGTAATGGGAGTAAAGAAAGTCATAAGACCATCCAGAAATGGAAACAATACATGTTAGCAGGAGGAGAAAATGCACATTCTTCTACTATTGGTACGTTTAGACAACATGAGATTAAGTCTCCTATCATCAAAGACTCAGAAACCTGAAAATGTATATTCCAATTTATTTGTAACTTAGAAAAAAAAAATCTCATGACAGGTATTGTAGGACCTCTAATCTGATACCTTTTTAAAATTTTTGCTGGGTACAAGATCATGAACAGAGAACTATGCCTTGACTAGGATGTCACACAGAGGTCTCGATGCCTTTAACACTGCTATGAATAGCGAGGGAAACTCAGAGCCTGTTACTTATTCTCTCTCATTGTTTGTACTTGATGTCAACTTAGAATGATTTGTTTAAAATACGTAATTCAGTAGGCACCTCAAGAAGTAATGTGGAATCTATAAACCTGGCCTGCCTAATTTCAAGCGAAATACAAGAGAGAAATGCATATTAATGTGAAATGACTATAAATCAAAAGCGATTTCATGTTCTAAGGGAGTGTAAAAGTCAAACCTGTTTGAAACCATAATTCAGCTGTCATAATCTCTCAGATATACCACTGACCTTCCTTGGAAGTTTCTGTCACATAGAGAAGTGAATGGATCAGGAGTAGCAACATTAAATCACATGACGTTACTGAGAGCAAAGTATTTCAGCTCACTTGAGCAAGTCCTTAGCTGCAAGTCACTCTTACCTCGATACAGTTTCCTTGTGCTATGCATGTATATACATTGCCATAAAATGCATTCACTCTGTAGACTATACAAAGAGATGCATTCTGTATTCCATGCCTGTTCTTCGAGATTTTTTTCAATCAATATTGAACTCAATGCTCCAGTGTTTTTGAGAAACAGCTGAAAGATTTTGTTGTAATTCCTGAAGCCATGTTGTCTGATTAACTTAAGAATGTATATTTTCTTTTGGTATTTTATATTTATTATTAATAAATAGTAGTAGCTAACACAATTGCTTGGCTGCCTCTATCTCCAAAATGAATTATTCTGTGAAAATTGTGACTTTCAATGTTAAGCCCGAGGTAGGAAATAGGCTTGAATCCAAAATCATGTTATTCACTAATGCTAGGGATTGTTGCTAGGGATAAAAAACAAATCTTTTTGGAAGGAGGGTTGAAGAACAATCTGCCTTTGGAACTTATGGGAACTTTTAAACTGTAAGGAGCTAGGTGATGTTTATTAGGCTCCATTTGCAATCTGTTACTGAATTTTCAATGAAGGGCTGATGGTGTTTCGATGGATAATAATTATTTTATCATTACCCCTCCCAAAGGTATAAGAAGATTAAATTGTTACCTTAAAAGCTTTTTAACTATGTCAAAATTTATTATGTTGTGGATGTAGGAGGTAGTAAGGAAGAGATACAAAGACCCCTGTTGAGAGCTTCCAACAATGGTCTAGACCTGTCATAACAAATGAACGGGGTTCCACCCTGAGGCTTGCTTTTAATGGATATCTCCTGATTTCTAAAAGTTTGGGGAGATAAGAAAACCATTCATTTTACAGTTGAGGAATAATTGATTCCTTAGAGGGCTTACTCCATCTCTTACAAGGAAAAAATTTTTAACAATAATTTCTATTATCTAATACAAAGACTAAGAATATGAAGTCATTGGTTCCATTTAAAAGTCTACTGGGTATGTTCTGGGTATCTTACTTTGTATTACAATTTTTTTACTTATAAGACTTCCAAGTTAGATAATCAAAAGTTAACAATGAACACCCTGCGTATAGCAAATGCAGTTTCTTTTTTTTTATCATGTATTAAAGCATGATTTCAAATTATTTATGTAATTAACAAATGTATGAACAATAAATAATTTAATCCTATTTATGTGGATAGAGCACTGTGATATATGATGAATATTATTTTTTTAAAATAATGCATAGTCCCTGTCCCTGACTTCACAAATGTTGCAGTTTATACAGCAAAGCCAAGTTTTCAATCATTTATCCATATTTCCAGAGTCATTTACAGACAGATCACAAAAAATTTTACAACCTTATAGCCATCCCTTACACTGGATGAACTCAAGAGATTGGGTCACTTTTAAGGCATCTCAGTACAACTTAGCATAGTTTCTTAAGAAAGATAATAATAGGCAGATTTTTCACATCACAAGCTCTTACATAGAAATAGGATCAATCAACTAAAAGCCATAAGAAAAATATTACTCTAATTGCCATATAAAACCTGGAAATATTTTTTCCCATCACTAGAATCAGTCATTAGTATCCCCCATCTCATGACACTGTCCTGAATCTCCAAAGACCCTTGTGGTGCACCTTGTTGCGTGGACAAAAATGTCACATTAATGATTCCAGCCCCACCAGCAACTCAGCCACATGCCCTGTTTCCAGCTGTTTTTATGAAGATCACCATTTCTCCCATATCTGAGGACTCCTCACGTATTCACTCTAAAGAACAACACCAATAAGTTAAGCTATCTCCAAAACAACTACTACAGAGACCTGTCACTAAACTCTACCTTCAGGACTCATTCACAAAATTTGGCTCTGTCTTTGACCAGTGGGTAGACTTTTGAACTCTCTATTATTACAATTGGTGGGAAATTATAGGTCAGCTCCATCCCAAAAGAGGGGGCGGGGGAAGCAAATATCTGTCTGCTATCTTAAACTTTTTTTCCTGAGAAAAGTCATTTAACTATGGGTCATTTAAAAAATGTAGAGGAATAATTAGAAAGAAAGAAAATGGAAGGTGTTGAGAAAATACTTAGGTAAGTATAACCTTTTGCAAGAGCATTTATGTAACACTGGAAAGAGTGTAACATCAGTATCCTTTTCTTCTGGAAACTTCTTAGTTATCAATCACCAAATCTTATAAGGCTCCTGAGGTACCTAAAAAACTTAAGCCATGAGATATAGGATGATAAGTAAAATATAAAATGAAACATAAGAATTGATACATCTCAATGAAAGAACTACATTTTTGGTGAGGAAGAGATTGATGGAGCAAAGTATGAGGAAGCTGATTAAAAAGGTATTATACTACAAGGCTTTCATGGTCTCACTGATAAATAAGGGAAATTCCTGTTGGGAGCTGGCTGGGATCAGCCAGGGACACTGAGGCTTTAGGTTGGCAAGCTTGGGTCTCCAGGTAGATACAGGCCTGGTTTGAGCGGCCTTGGAGCAGTTTGGTGGGGACCTGTGGGACAGTGCTTCTGCCTTAAACTGCTTCCAGACAATGCAAGTGCAAAAAGACCCCAGCTTGCTGATAGGAAAAGCGTATGGCCTAGGGGTTCAGTTGCTCATGGACTATGGACTTTCAGTTCCAACATACATCACCACTCTGGGACTTTTCCCCATGGGCCTGCTTCACATGCTTGGGACTTTCTACTGTGGACTTACAGACAGCTTCTATTTGCCTCAGTTTAACCTTGCCTAGCTATAGCATTGGTTTATATTGTGTATAACATAGCTTGTTGCTGAGGAGAAATTGTTTCTCCTCAGCCCATGAGTTTTAGCTTTAGGGAATCGCTCCCTAAAATAAGGAAATTGCTTCCTCTTAAGAATCTTGTATGCCCAATAAACGAGGCCTCAGTTTGCCATCAGCAGACTGAGTCCCTCCTGTCCCGCACTTTGTCTCTCTTCTCTTTTATTTCTCATCTCCCACCCAATCTTCTCAGGGACCCGTTCAGTGAGCTCCTGGCATTCAGTTGAGCGAGCTGGTCTCGTTCAATTTCTATCAAGAACAAAAATTGCTGCAAAGAATATCTGATAGGATATTTTCTTTAATTGAGAACTGAATTACAGGACAAACATCTCATTCACTCCCATTATTTTGAAAGCTATCTATACTTTAAGGACTTCCAAAAAGCTCTATTTCTACATCAGAGATATCATCTGAAGTTCATACCTATATTTCTAACATCTACTGGACATCCCCAAAGGAATTGTCAAAAAGCACTTTCATACTTGCCAGGTCCAAACATTGAACATATTAATTTTACTACTGGCCCATTCTTACTCATTTAAGCAGTCAATCAGACAGTCACTCAAATATTTATCCCATATTTATTCAGTAGCCACTATGTGCTTGGCATTTTTTTAGAAGTTGGGGAAAAATGTAGAACAAAACTTTTACAAATGTTTTCCACAAGGAGTTTATATTCTATTGGGGTTCTACAAAGTAGGAAAAGATAAAATATAAAACATAACAGTAAGTTCTAAAAACAAATAGAGCTGGAAATGGTGAGGGGTTTTAGGTAGGGGAGCCCCCTCATAGAATTTGATCCTCCTCCTGTGTTCCTTGTCTCAGAGAATGTCACCAGCACATATTCAACTGCCAATCCAAAGACAAAGATTGATTTGTATATTGCAATTATTCTATATCCATAATAACTCTCCAATTCATTCTATTTCCTTTTCACTGCTATGACATTAGGTCAACCTGACATTATCTCTTGCCAAAATAATTGTAACAGACCTCTTAAAGGTTTTCCTACCTCCAGTCTTGCACAGCTTGAATTCATTTTTCATACTGTAGCCAGAGAGATTTTACTAAAGCATAATTTTTAGGGCTGGTCAGTTTCCCCATGGATAGAATTCAAATGAGCTATTTTCCTCTCTCACCCTTTTTCCATCACCATCACTCTATTTCACATTACAGTCTAAAGCTATATACTGAACTACTGACAATGCCTGGACTCCTTCATACTTTTTTCTTGTCTCTACATGTGCAATTTCCTTTCTTTGAAATACTTTCTATTCTCTCCCTTCCTCTCTCTCTCCCAAACTCTTTTATTTTCAACTGGATAGATTCCACTAATTTTTCAGTTTAGACATCACTTTTTGCAGGAAGTCATTCCTGGTACTCCCTGGAACTAATTCCTAGGGCTTCCCATAGCACACCATGCATATTCATGTAAGAAACTTTACAGCATTATACTGAAAACCTAATCACTTATGTGGAAAATAACACTTTATGATATTAACTTGAATTTTCTTCTTTTTCTCTCTTTTATTCAAATAGGTAGTCTATACTGTAACTGTTGCTTCAGAAAGAGATGCATCAGAGTACAGATAAAAACTAGTTCATGGATTCTCGTGCTTCCAAAAGATGGACTGGATTTTTAGGTGCAGGCAAAATGACTAGGTTTATAAGAGGAAGGAAAATGCTATTAGAAGGAAACTCTTCTGTCATGGGGGCAGGGAAGGCATTGAGAATAGAGATTTGTGGGTCCAAGAGCAAAGGGAAATGGGGCTTGGCTCCCATAGTGGAGTCCAGGGATGAAAATGACAGTGTGGCACAGCTCTGCAGATGAATCCATAGGCAGTTTTCAAAGATGCCCTTGCCCCAAGAGTAACGTGTGAGAAGCAGAATGCCACTGAACCTGAAGCAGGGGTGTGGAGCAGGCTGATGGGTGACTCAGTGATACTCTGGAGCACTGGGGACTGAGGACTTCATGCCTTGGCAGTGCATAAGAGTCCATATTTGGAGACAAAACTGAGGTGGAGAGATCTGCAAAGGGATGAGGAAAGTGTAGAAGACATGCCTGGCTGCCTACTTAGTATCTATCCACTCTCCCACCTAATTAACAAGAAACATTTTTCTGTAGGGTGTCAATGTGCCTAACCAAAAAAACCTTGGATTCCCAGCCTTCCTCATAGCTAAGAGTGGTCAATAAGATTTAAGACAAAGTCCTTGGAAGGGCTTCCTAGAAAGCTCTTGAAAATGTGCCAACTCAGCTGGCATGCAGATTTTGTCCTTTGCCTTTTGTCAATTCCTTGCCTGTGAGTTAATTGGTGACATTGAAGACTGCCTATGTCACTGTATTATCCCCCAAAAAATACATACTGCAAAGTGACCATTTAATAACTGTTATTCAATTAGTTCAATGCATAGAAATTTGCTTTCCATCAATGTAAATGATTATCACTTTTGAGCTCTGACTTTCCCAAGGCACCTTAAAAAAAAAAATAATAGAACTGCATCTAGGTCATACGTTCCTTAAGTGTAAGGACATACATATTATTCATTTATGTGAATTTTAACAGAGCCTGGTGTAATTCTTTTATAATTACCTTTAGAGCATCAAAATATAATAAGTGACAATTGTGAAAAACTACTCTGAATCACTTTTTACTCTAATAGTATGAGAACTTTCACTTAGCTCTCACTGTAATAATTTACTAAAATTGTCTGCCCCTTGCTGTTTTTTTCCTATGAAAAATAAGATACAAGCCAGGATAGGGCAGTCTATGCAAAAGTAATAAACAGCCTTCAAATCTCAGGGATTTACTACTAATCACATTTTTTCTGGCGCATGCTGAGTCTACTGCCAGTCCAGGTGATTCTCCAAGGCAGTTCTCCTTCCAGGATTGGTTCAGTATAGAAGGTTGCTTTAAATAATCTTTGGCACCTTTATGTCAACACGTGCCTCCATGGTCACAACGGCAGGAAGAGAGTTTCTAAAAATCTCACATCCACCATCAAATGTTCTGACAGACAGTGACACGTGTCACTGCTACCCACAATGCACTGCTACAACTGGCTACATAAGTCTGCTCAATTGTAGGAGGAAGGGTACACCTCTCACGCTTCCAAAAAGAGAAGAGAAATGGAAATGGTGAATATTTACAGTCTCTGCCATACATAGGCAATTTTTAGACGAAACATTCTCATATCCTTAAAGACAGAAATTTTCAAATTTTTTGGTTTCAGAATCTCTCTAAACTGTTAAAATTTATTGAGGGCCCTAAAAGCTTTTGTCGATGTTAATTTTATCGATCAACATTTATCACATTTGAAATTAAATCCAAGGGGCCGGCTGAGTGGTATGTTGGTTAAGAGTTGGTTTGGGACACCAGCTCTGAGCAGCAGGGACCCAGGTTCGGATCCCACATGAGGGCCAGTGACGCTACCCTCTACAGCTAAGATGCTGAACAACAGCTCAACCTGGAGCTGGGCTGCCGTGAGTCGCTGGTGATGACAGCGTAGGCTGCAGCCCCTGCTGCAGTGGGCTGCCATAACGCTACCATGAGTGGCTGGCAGCCAGTGTGAATTGCCAAGAGCCACCATGAGCGGCTGTCCAGAGGCCAGCAACCAATCTGCCTCACTTGGGAAGAGCGCATTGATGGTGCCAACATGGGCCAGTGAAGCAACATCTTCCACAACTAGACTGAAGAACAAAACGACAGCAACTTGTCTGTTTCCCTTCCCCAATGCCCCAACACTGTTCGCCTCCCCTAATTCCCCAATTTAAAAAAAATCTTAAAAAAAAAAAAAGAAAAATTAAATCTGAGGGCTATTTCAAAATATGTATTAATTCCATTTAAAAGAACAGTAATAAACCCATCATATGATAACAGGAATAATACAGTCTTGTAGTGAAAAAAATCGCTATATTTCTAAGTGAAACAAAGAAACAGGAGTGGCATTGTTTTATATTTTTGGAAATCTCTTCAGTGTCTTTAGTAAATAGAAGACAGCTACATTCACATATCTACTGCTGCAATCAATCCGTTGTGATATCACACTTTATATAGTCTCTGGAAAAATTTTACTGTGTACTCATGAGAGAATAAAAGTAAAAAAGGCAAATAACATCTTAGTAATATTATGAAAATGCTTTTGACTTCACAGGCCTCAGAAAGGGTCTGCGAAAATACTTTTATGACACTTGGAGAAACACTGTCTTAAGATGGCTAATGTAATTGCTCGATGGTACTGGGAACGGAACAAAGGTAAAATGCTGACTACCTATATGTCTTCTGTTTTTCTTTACTTTTGCTCTGAAAACTTTTATTAGGTCAATGCATTGTGCTTTGATTGAAATGTATTCAGTGCCTTATCAAGGGATAAGCTTGCCTGCTGGTTTTTCCAGAAACAGTTTGTGAAGAATGTCCCCATTATTTTAAATAACAGTATTGTTTTCTTCTTCTAGTGCGCCCTTTCAACTTTCTCAGTGAATCCATCTGTCATTTTCTGATCAGGAGCTGAATAGGCACATTTGCTTTCACGTCCTCTTAAACCCACTTTCTCTATCCATCAAGCCCCTAAATCTCATGGTATGGGGATCATTATCCTTAGCACATTCTTTCTTCCTACCTGTGAGGTGTATTATCTACCTTTTTTTTGGATAGCCCTTCGGTTTAAATCCTTTCATCAGTAGGACTCATGGATTCTCTAAAATAGTATGAAGATAGTCCTTCCCATTTTTTTTCTAATTAGAATAGTCAAATCAAGAAACACCTACGATATGCAAAACACTCCTAGTACATACAAAAGATTCTGCATTTATTCAAAAAATATGGTTGCAACTACGGCCTCAGTAGTGATTTAAAAGTTATCAAAACAAACAAACAAAAAAGGGTTGGAGTAAAAAAATAGGATATAGAAAGTCAGAGGACAACAATAAAAATGTTTTGAGTCCCTTCTCTTCTTTTGAACCTCAGTTTCCCAATCTGTAAAACAGGACTGACTCACAGAATGGTCTTGGAGATGCTGTCCCTCCACCAAGAGTGAGTGAGACCCCGAGGCTAGGAGTGCAGAGCTGCTGCCTTTCACACCCTCCGCACTTAGTTGTCTTCAGCCACTTCACCACTGCCCAGGATACCCAGGTGTCCTCGTCTTCACGTCTGTCATATTTGGGGCCCGCGCCTCCACATCAGGCATGATGTGGGCCAGCAGCGGGTGTCAGGCCTGTGCCATGGGAGCTATGCTTGGTGTGAAGGTCATACTGTCCTCAAGGCGACTGAAACTAGGTGAGGATGCCACCATGGGAATATCACACCCTCCAGGAAGCCCTCCAGGAAGCCCTCCAAGTAGCCAAAGTACTGATCTTCAATGAAGGGCCTGAACATTCAGCAACTTCCCCTCCCACAGAGGGCTCTCCCTCTCTGGAGCTCTGAATTCAAATCCCCGCTCTGCCACTCCTTGCTGTGTGGCTTTGTGCAAGTTCTTTAACACTCTGAGCCACAGAATAATGCCATAATACTAAGCATACAGTAAGTATTCAATACACGTTAGCTTGTTATTACTATTATTACTGTTTTTATATTTACATTTATTAACTGTGTGACCTTCATCAAACAACTGCTCTAAGCCCCATTTTCCTCATCTATAAAAGTGAGATAATTGCACCTATTCCCAGTAAGAATGTGAGAATTAAATAACAAGGTACTGGGCACACAAATGAGTGTCATGTAAACTTTTGCTCATTTTTTTTTCCATCCCTACTCATTGACTGTGTGAGTTTTGCATATTAGTTCAGTTCTCTGAGCCTCAGTTTCCAATATTTTTCTGTATTGGCAAAATGAGAACCAATAGCATCAAATTTCTAGAACTGTGAGCATTCCATGATACTGTGTTTGGCACACAGTAAATAATAAGTTCGCTGATTATTATCCCTGTTGGTGTTATTATTAGCCCTCCTTACCAGCTGTGTGACCGTAGACAACTACCTTAGCCTCTCTGAGCTTTAGCTTCCTCATGGGGTAAGATGAGAAAAATCAACTCCCCTCTGTGTTTTGCTGTGAAGATGAAAAGGCTACATCAGTCCTCTCTTCTTATCAGTTCTGTTTCCTGACTCTGTGATGGCAGGCAAGCCCCTTCCCCTCTCTGAACCTCAGTTTCTTCACCTGTCCCATGAAGCTTGCATTCTCCACCTTATCTGAGACTGGAAGATAAGTGGCAGCCCCAGCCAGTGGTCCTGCAGCAGCTGCACAGACGACTGGGGGTGGGGAGTGGGTGCGAGGGCAGCTTATTCTGTAGCTGTGACAGACATACTGTACCATGTCAATCCCAGGGAGCGACCCTCACCCAAACTCTGCCTAAAAGACCTCGGGGAGGATATGTATAACCCAGCCTTCTTCCAAAAACCCTTTCTATAGACTTCATTCTCCTCAACTGAAAGGAGACTGTTTTACCTTTCACACGCATTTACCTATGATACAAGTCAAGGTCTGATTAACCCATCTGTGTATTAGCAAATCTCTTGACATAGGTTCCTTTTTCACAATCTTTACACATACACTCTGGGAACTGTACAAATATTACTGATTATTTCATGGCCAAACATCATCTGAAAATCAGAACAAACTCTAGATCCAATATCAAAACATGGCTCCCTGACAGACAGCAAAGTAGCCAGGGAATCCCACAAGATAGCTAATCACTTTTAGTTTTTATAAATTGTAGAAGTAAAATGAACAGTTAAATTGCTAGTAAAATATCTACCATATTAATAACCATGTTAAAAATGGTTGAAACATGAGAACCTGAATTTCTTTCATTGCTATCCCCAAATACCATGGCTTATTGAGAGATTGTAGCATATGATAAATTTTGAAATGCATGTGTTGATTGAGCCTCTTCTCTCAAATTTTAGTTTTCAACCAAACTATTTATTTTACTGAATCATTTAAAAATGCAGTTGAAGAGGAGGAAAAAATTAGCAATGAAAACCTTAAAATATAAAATGCAGCAAGCATGCCTAGGTTCACTACCAGGTTTTAAAAGGACATCTTTAGCTTTATAGGTAAGGAAAGCAAACATGCAAAAAATTAATCTAGTCATTCAGTGGATCACATCCTTGGAACAGGAAGCCCCAGATTTGACTCCCATTCTGTCATTTTCAGAGGTGTAATCCTAGGTAAGTTATTCAGTCTTGTTGAGCATCAATATCTTATCCATTTGGACTCCCCCTCATTTGTCTGATTGCAATAACATAGTGCTTGTACCTGGCATGCTATAGGAATTAAAAATATTGGTTGACAACATTTTCCTTTTGACTAAATTATAAGGTTGATATGGATTTGAGGCCTAAATTATATGAAAAGGCAATTTAAAAATACCCAAACTTTCTAGAATAATATACTGTGTCATATTCATTTTCATGTGATTCACTGCAAGCACTATAGAGAAAGCTAGATCATTCAAATAAGGAGAAGTCTAAGATGAGAATCCAAGCTCTGACTTGCACTTTGCTGATTAAACTGGTTTCATGTAAAGAAAGGGGATCTTGAAATATTCTTTTACTAAAGTATGAACCACAAGATTAAGAAACATGATTTTTAAAGGATAAAGCTATTATAAACTAAATATAATTTTAACCAGTTTTACCAATTAAATTCTTGAGAAAAATATCACAACTAAACACCTTCACTGTTAATATCAATAGTAATAATAATAGTTTTGCCTATAATGTCATTTACTCAATAGTCTCAACAAAACTGTACTGCTTTATGGTCTTAACTTCATGTCAGAGAAGCAAAATGGACCCTCAATAATAATACAAGACCGGAAGAAAGGGTTAGGCATGCCAATTCGAGAATGCAGTGCCTTTTGAGTCCTTTCGAAAGGTAAAATGAGTAAGGACTGACAGCTTTCATCAAAATGATTGAAAATTATTTCGGAAGAACTGAAGAAAAAGGTGTGACTATCTACAGCTTACTAAAATGGCTCATGTGGGTAGCAGGTAATTATGTGTAAGTCAGGCATGACCAAAAGGAATATCTTTAAGTGGATTCTCAAAATGCTCGAAGTGTATCTTTACATTGGAAACAATATCATATTTGAAAGGAAAATAAATCCAAAGGAATGAACATATTAAGTGGTTCAAGAAACAAATCCAACCTTTCAAATCTGTGAAAACTTGAAGAAGTCTGTACATGAAGAACAACAGAAAGTGTTTATATAAAAAAAATAGATCTAAATATTCCCCCATGCATAATTAACTCTACCTAATAAAATGCAATAATCAGTAAGTCTTACTTTACCCACCTCCCACAAACAATTACAATAAAATCCCTGCAGTAATAATTTCCCTGAGTAAATATTCCTCTAATCATAACTCTAACATATCTCTAAGTCTACATTTACAGATATAGAAATTATTCTAGTAACATCTCTATCTGGCAATATTTATATGCTATTTTCGAGCTGTCACATACTTGTCTCTAAACACTTCTATATTAACATTTATGAGAGTACAAATTATTTTAATATCTGTGTCTGGTAAATATCCCTATCTCATTTTTCAGTCTTAAATTTATCTTAAAAACCAGACAATGCCCCAGAAAGCTTCTCTGAACTCATTATATGTTGTCCATGAAGATGGCTCCTCCCTGAAAGAAGTAATTTGAGGAGTGGTGAAAAGGTATTACTATGCTTGTTGTTTGACTTAAATCAAATCATTTCTGACACAGTTTAAATCCTTAGGAACCTATCTATGGCCAATTCAAACAAATAAACACTCAAATAAGGAAAGTAGAATGAAGTCCTGCTGTCATACATTTCATGTAATAGTTGCTTTCCCAATGTATCCAAGAGGATACATTGAAAGGACAGCATGTATTTTCCTGTGATGTCAAAATGTCAATTCAAAATCCATCTGTTTTAGCAGAAAAATGATACTTTGTCATAAATGTGAGCTAACAGCCAGTATTCTACCCGGAACCCAGAGGATATTGAGAAAATCGTCTATTGTCCTAGCAAAATATTAGTTATTATTTATAAGGCCTTATGGAAAAAAACAGTTGTCAGACATTCATATAGTTTTCTTAGGAGAAATATTCCCTTTCGTCAACAGTGTTTAAAACATACTCAGGCAGCCAGAGCTGTGGTTATTTACCTCGATATTAAATTATTTTTCTAAAGCTTGTCATTTTACAGAAGAGATGCTAAATATTGATATGGTTTGGTTGGTTCCACAGCTTCCACACCAAGAAGCATAGAGAAAACCAGAAATAAAATAAAACTTTTTCTCCCACTGTGCTGTAAATACATTTCATTCAAACCTAGTGAGACTGCCCCTCAAATCCACAGTCCAAAGATTTTTAAGTTTGAAAGCATATCAAAGCTAAAATTGCTAAATTAGTACCAATTTGGAGCAATTTTAAATTGTGTAATCTCATATAGGAGACAACACGCTGAGACTCTCTTATTTATCTAGTGATATTCATAACTGTCTCATTGGTCTTTATTGTTTCAGGGTTATTGCAGGTATAGCAAACATCTTTCCCAAATGTCATGTGGTTTTCTGGCTCACATGGGGAAAAAACACCAGTGGAGGCCAATTGTTGGTCTTACGGGCATTCATCTTTCACACACACACAAAAAATAATAATACAGATTTTAATGAGCTAGCCAGAGTACAATTTGCCTTTAATAAATAAAAAATGTGATTTCTAGCCGTAACATTTTATCTGAGATGTTATAAAAGTATGACCAATGATTCTTTTAAGAACAGGTTTTACAAATAAACATAAACATACACAAAAAAAGGCTGGGACAGTATGAAATGGGGTAATGATTTCTTAAACTAGATAATATTCTTGAATTTATTTTGAGTATCTTTGATGATTAGAGAAAATGTTTTCTCCCATCCTCTCCCCACGGTTTAATAAAACACCTTTTCTTTATAGTTAAGCCTCTGAAAACTTCGTCTCCTCAGACCCTACATCTTTGTGTGCAAAGTGAGAGTATTGAATCATATCATTCATTCGTTCATTCACTTGCTCACTCACCAAGTATTAACAAGTACCACATGTCAGGCCTGTGCTATGTTGGGGCTACATCAGTGAATTAACACAGGCTTGGTCTCTGCACCACTGAAGCCGACAGCCTGGGAGGGAAGACTGACATTATCCCCAACAACAAAACTCTACTTCAATTGTGATAAGTACAGTACTGTAAAGAAGCAACGCAGGGTGATACGCAAGCATTGAACAAGAAAGTTGACCTACAGTCAGGGGGGAGAGTTTTCCAAGCAGAGGGAATAACATCTGAAAATTCCTGAAGTGGTAAAGTGCAGGTTAAGTTAGAGAAACCAGAAAGAATGTGTGGTTGGAACAAAGACAACCGAGCAAGATGTGGCTGCAGAACAGAAGAGGAGCCGAATCTAGTGGGTCTCAGGTCACACGGAGGATTCAGGGCTTGATTCTGGAAACAAGATGTGTTCAAAGATTATAAGAAGGGGGTGACATGACTTAATTATCCTTGAGGTTGATTCCTACTCTAAAATTCTATAGTAATGTATTTTGTTTCTACTATTTAATATTGAAGTTGGGGATGTAAAGTACAGTATAGGGAATATAGTAAAAAATATTGTAATAACGATGTGTGGTGTCAGGTGGGTACTAGACGTATCAAAAAGATCACTTTGTAGGTTATATAAATGTCTAACCACTATGCTGTACACCTGAAATTAATATAATATTGAATATCAATTGTAATTGAAAAATGTTTTTTAAGTTTTAAAATAAAATAAAGTTGAAGTCAGCAGGGCTGGCATTACTATCATATCTTACTGGAGAGATTATGAATTGACAGGCACAGAACTCAAGTTTTGATACATTGTAAATTCATTATTACACCGTTAAACTTAATTGAGCTCATTAGTCTCAATTCCTCAATGCCCAATAATGACAGCATAACTCAGTCTTTGCAATTCCAGGTAAGCACAGTCACTTCTACTTTACACCTTGATCTGTTTAGTACAACTCAGTCAATTGCAGTCATTCTTTAGGATCCTTCCATCACTTCCATCACCATCTGACTTTCCTTTCCTTTCTGACTGTAGATAATCTATGCTCTCGAAGGTCTTTTGTATTGTTGGGCATCTGGCCCATGACACTTTATTCTCCACATTGTATGTAACTCATCTCACCTAATCTCTTGCATAAGATGCTGATATTTTCTGTTGATGGCCTGGATCCTACGCTTACCCAGTCCAAGCAGGTATCTACTCCTCATCCTAATGGTTTCTTTGTTGTAAGGTCTCCTTCCCCATCTTAAGAGAACAAGACTGAGATAATCCACCGGTCCAAAGTGTCACAGATATTCTTCTCAGCCTTTGCTGTTCTGTCTCTCCAACAACATAGTAGACACAAGTCTCCTCCGCAAAATCTGTAGTCTCATCAAGACTGTTTCTTCTACTCTCAGGTTTCCCTAAACATATCTGTGTTTTTTATATGCACCCCAGCCCCACTCCCTGCCCCCACCACCCAGACCATGACTCCAGGCAGCCTCTGAGTTCTAGTCACATTCCTTCTGATCTTCTTCTGCCAACCACTGATCAAACCTGGCTCCATTTGGGTGGGCACAATTCTTTCATGCCATTCACACCGTCTTCCCTAGTTTGTTGTGTAAACCCTGGGCCCTGAGTCAGGTTTTGTTCTTGGCATTCAGAGCCTATCTTTTGAAATTCAAACAAAACAAAACAAAAACTGTTCTCTCTGAATAAATTCTACCCATTCTAAATTAAAAGAGCTTTGCCCTTCGAACTATTGACTTGGCAATAGATTTACAAAAGTCCACCTGGAAGCTCAAAAGCCAAGAATTTGACTCTTTTTTTTCTTTAGATTATTTTCTATGCTTCTTTCAGAGGGTAATGTGCCTCAGTCTCTCAAACTAGTTCTTTTAGAGAAAGGTCCCAGGATGTAAAGAAAAAAGAACTATATAAAAGGTAAACTGCATTTGGTATTCTGTCAAAATTTTAACTCAATACATAACAAATGAAGCATTAAAATAAGATAATAGGGGGCCGGCCGAGTGGCTCAGTTGGTTAAGAGCTCGCTCAAGAGTTTGAGCTCTGAGCAACAGCGGTTCGAGTCCAGCCCGAGCTGAGAAGCCGCTGAGCTGCCAACAGGTAGCAGGATGGCTCAGTTAAAAAAATAAAAAAAATATATGATAATAGGTTGGAAGATCCAAGATTGAAAACACAGACATCTATGTTAACTTGCAAAGGAATAGAAATAAAACATTTCAGATTTTGTTTCCAGAATGAGGCGTCCCTTCTGATAAGCATAACCTTATAAATTTACAATAAAAACAAAACTGTGGCCTCACTATTGACATAGGTTAGGAAAACTGAAAGAAGTCTTACATAAAACAAGGCATATTTTGGAAAACAGAATTTGCTTTTATAGGTGCATAGGCGGTATTAGAATGTCTCTCCACATAGCTCTGGAACCCAAAGCAACCAGATCCCAATAATGACCAAAGTACATTTTCCCCTAAATTTAAGGTATTCCCAGTTAAAATGAAGCAATACCAACGTGTAGGCTCAGGACTTGCTACTAAAAATGTGGTGCATGAATTCCAACCAAAGCCATCAACTGGGAGCTTATTGGAAATACAAATTTTCAAGTCCCTCTTCAAACTAATAAATCAGAATCTGCACTTTAACAGAATGGATTCCTGTGATGTGTGAAACTAGAAATTTTAAGAATTCTCCTATCTAAGGCATTTCTCTGTTGGTTTCTCTTATACAAAAAAAAAGGGAAGAATGGGACATTTTATTAAAGATAGATGCAATCAATGCAGTAATTAAGAGCTTCTTTCTGAAAATAAAGGAAAATGTTAATGTCATTTGCATAGCATTCAATGTTTAAATATGAAGAGTTACCTAACCAGGCATACACTTAGTTGCTAATGAACCAAGTACAATATAAGAATGAGCCCAAACTTTCCATTCTTAATCTATTCTTTCCATGCTAACATGAATTACATCAAGTCCATTGGCAAGATAGAGTGTAGAGCCTCATTTGATAAAAGTGGATTACTCAATTGTGCTCATTCTATCTGCTCTAAACTATCCTGATGCACACTGAAATAAAGTTGGGATATTTAAATATTTTTATCTGAGAGAATTCTCCATCGTTTGACTTGTGTGTGTGTGTGTGTGTGTGTGTGTGTGTGTGTGCGCGTGTGTGCACTTGAGAGAGAAAGGGAAGGGGGAAAAAGGGAGGGTGGTAGGGAGGGAGGAAGAGGGAGAGGGAGAGAGAGAGAGATTGTGGTTGTAAAGCTATCACAAAACTGAATAGTATAAAGTAATAAAAGAAAAAGCATTAAAGAAAGTGTTGTTTTCAAGACTTTAAAAATTTCTTTGGAACAACTCATACATTAAGTAAAGTCATGTTGATGAATATGACATATTTTAACATAATCATATCTTTAGTTGCTCCATAAAAAATATGAAATCATGTATGGCATGTTTTTCAGTAATAACAATAAAATCTTACTGTGGATTTGCAGTCAAGATGGCAGACTAGGTAAATGCTATGCTCACCTCCTCTCAGGACCATATCAATCACAACCAAACTACAGAACAACCATTATTGAGAATTGCCTGATGTCTGGCTGACCAAAGCCCTACAACTATGGACATACAGAGTAAGCCACCTTGAGACTGGTAGGAAGGGCAGAGATGCAGAATGGGCTGGTCCCAAACCCACAGGTGACCATTAAAAATAGGGAAGGATAGCTTAGCTATGGAAGTCTCACTTGAAGAATGGGGAGTCCCAGCCCCAGACCAGGCCTCCCAGCCAAGTTTCCAATCCAATGCCAGAGAAAAACATCCCCATAACTTCTGGCTGTGAAAACCAGCAGAGACTGTGGCTGAGTGAGACAGAGAGCAGAT